>NW_027271507.1:0-600000 GCF_040938485.1 Diadema antillarum
TGTAGAGCTATTAAAAGCTTGAATGGACAAACTTTGTCTCAAAGGGGACATTTTATTTCCTTCTGATTTTCTTTTTTGTTAATGACACTGGTATTGAATAAAAGTCAGGTCAGAGAAAGTGTCAATGAAAGCGGATGAGTCTGGGAAAAAAAGTCTGGATCTAAAAACCTAAGACTCTCAACACTAAACAATAAAATAACACTAACTACTGTTTCAAAAAAAAAAAAAAAATGACCCAAAGATGAATATCGGGAGAGTAAACAATTCTTCTGTGTCCATGGCAACAAACAAATGAATTATTGGTAATTTTTTTTTTTTTTTTTGATCACATTACAAATAACAATTGTAAAATACTTTTAATTCCGGCATTTGAGAACCGGCCTGTAGAATAACCATTACACAAACAATATGGTTTATAGTATTTAAATTCAACTTTATACAACTTGATTGATTGGTTGTTTGATATTGATCATTTTGTCCTATTTTACTATTACGTCATAATTTGTGCAATTGTAGCTCCATATACTGTGCAATCTTGGATCCATGCGATTTGCGTCATTGCATGCACGCCGATAGCCGGCATGCACGCCGATAGCCGGCACACTACGTACGTAAAAATGCTTGCGTTTGTAGTCACGTGTGCATGCAATCAAGCATATTGACGAACAGTGCGCTAGCATATATATATATGAGAACTCAGTGAGTACTCTCTCGCTCTCAGATCTTGCACATTCTCTCGTTCTAAATTAATAAAACAGCAAATGACAAGGATCTATTTCTAGGTGTTACATAAAACAATTAATAAATGATTTTCATTTGTGCAAAGGACAGAATATTTCATAGGGTGAAGAAGATGAAATTATTGATCTATTCAACTCGGCTGTACCTCATTGCATGGATTATTTTCATCTTTTACCTCATGAAATATTCTGTCCATTGCACTCATAAACATTCATTATTTGTATACCATGTGGGCCTAATAGTGTACTCACCTTGAACATCGAACAGAAATACACTCTGACACCATTGTCATGCATCAGGGTACATCTTGATAATCAAAAACCTTTTGCTACACTCCGACAGTGGAGAAGTATTTGGCAGTAGCAGGCCTACCTAACGATTGCCATGAGCAGTTTTGATAACAGTCCATCCCCAGTGGCGGATCCGAGGGGGGCGCAACCGGCGCACGCCCCGCTTTATTTTTCGTAAAAGATAAAAAGAAATAAAAAGAAAAATGAAATAAAAACCTGGAAGTGGCACCTGAACTATTAGTTGCCCCCCCCCCCCCCCCCCCCCTTTACAGAATTCCTGGATCCGCCCCTGATCCCTGTCAATCATGTCCCTGGGAACTGGTGCACGACCTTGCATGTGGTAGTTCATGTGACATATACATGTTGAGCTACACACATAGCCTAATGATACTGCACTTGGAATAAACACAACAACTTTCACCCTTGGGATAGTGTACCTTGTTGCAGTTGCATCTGACTGATGAAAAAATATGCTGCCTAAAGGTTAAGTGTGGTTTAACACATTGAAAACATCAGGAAAATCTGTTTTATTTGTTTTGTCAAATTTACACAGTAACAGTAAATGTATCTGATCTTCAATATAGTCAATAGAATACCCAATTTAGAATCTAATCTCATTGCTATATATATACTAGCCCAGCTATGAAACTGAATCGAATACAAACCATCACAAGAGATGTTGATTCACAAATTGATTTAACATGAATTATGATAGGCACATGTACACTGTATGACCTGTGTACGACATTTTATCATACTAAAAAGTGAATCTTGAACTGGTATTTTTAACACAAAACTATTTTATCCTAGTATTCTGGCCACAGAAATTATGAATATACACAGAAAAATATTTCAATATTCAGGTGGTTTGGAAGGTTGGTTTACAGTAATATCAAAGTAAAACCCATGAACTAAGACAAGCTCTGCAGGCAAGAAAGATGGCCTCCGCAGAGGTAATAACCAGCTGCAAGTTGGTGGCAGCTGATGTGAGGAAGGAGTGTCTGGAGTCAAGACTACTGCGGCTATTCACAGCCTGGCACTGTACCAGCTGTACGTGACCCATAACCCATGAAGTTATTGACAGCTGTGTGTATGTGGAGGAGCTGACAATCGACAGAATGTCTTCCGTTTGAGGTTTGGGGTTCGATTTGTTCAGAGGGCGTTGGGTCATGACATCTCAAAAAACTTGAGCAAAACACTATATCCACTTCCTGAGCATACCGCAGCTCGAGTTGGCCCGCAAGCCAAGAGCAATAGATTGTACAAGTACATGTAGCCCGCCTTTTGGGGCTATGGGTCCCCCCCCCCCCCCCACCCCCAACTGACTGTGCACATATACCAATCTGATTCAGTTACCAATTAACTCAGTCTGGAGAGAAGGCTTTCTCGAACAAGAAGAAGAAGAAGGAAAAACAAAACAACAAATCAAGCAAAGAAAAAATTTATAAACAAATGTGCAACTTACACTCTGTAAACCAATGACGGTAGAAAACATGAAAGAAGCTGTAAATCGTGTGGCTGAGGCTTGTCATTGAATCCCCCCCCCCTCCGAGAGATCATCGCACTTTCTATGAGGAAATCTTCAAACTGATAAAACACACAAGTACAGTGAAGATAAGAAGGACACAAATGTATGTAGGCCTTCATTGTATGCGGTGTGACTAATACTATAAGTACTTGTCATGTTCCCATTGTTGTTGTTTTTTTTGGTTTGTTTTGTTTTACAGGTTTTATAGTAGTCAGTGACTAGTGATGCAAAAAACCAACAAAAACAAAAACAAAAACCCACGGTGTGGTTGTGAGGACAATTGAAATATCATAGAAGGCCATATACACTACTATGGTGTTTTGTTATGATCTTTTCTCTCCTTTTTTTTTCCTAACTCATCATACCCACAATCCAGATTTGTTCATTCCTGTTTTTGTTCACTGAGCTGAGCAAGTCAGCCATAAAACGCAAGTCAAGTGCAATTTCTATGACTGAACAGGCACAAAGTTATTCTCATGGTAGAAATGTGAAGTACAGTGCATGTATACATTCCCTAACTTTCTCTTAACATCGACATGACCAAAAATATTTTGCCATGAAGTCTACAGGAGCATAAACCACCGTCGAATTGGTCATGATTATACCAAATTGGTGGAGGAGGAAGAGGAGGAGGAGAAGGAGGAAGAAGAGGGGAATAGGAGGGAAAAGAGGAAAGAGGAGGAGGAGGAAGAGAAGGAGGCAGGGGATGAGGAAAAAAGATGAAGATTAGGAGTAGGGTGAGGAGGGGGAGGGAGGAGGAGAAGGAGGAGGAGAAGGAAGGGTAGGAAGAGCAAGAGCAAGAAGAAGAGGAGGAGGAGGAAGTGGAGGGAGGAGGAGGGAGAAGAAGGGGAAGAGGATGAGGAGGATGAGGAAGAGGAGGAAGGAGAAGAGGAGGAAGAGGAGGTGGAAGAAGAAGAAGAAGAGGAGGAGGAGGAGGAGAGAAGAACAAGAAGAAGAAGAGGAGGAGGAAGAGGAGGAAGGAGAAGAAGAAGAGGAGGGAGAGGAGGAGGAGGAAGAAGAAGGAGAAGAAGAAGAAGAGGAGGAGGAGGAGGAAGAGGAAGAAGAAGAGGAGGAGGAAGAGGAAGTAGAAGGGGAGGAGGAGGAGGAGGAAGAAGAAGAGGAGGAGGAGGAGGAGGAAGAAGAAGGGGAGGAGGAGGAGGAGGAGGAGGAGGAGGAAGAAGAAGAAGAAGAAGAGGAGGAGGGAGAAGAAAAAGAGGAGGAGCAAAGGTAGAGGGGAGGAGGAGGGAGAAGGAGAAGAGGGGGAAGAGAATGAGGAAGATGACAAAGAGGAGGAGGAAGAAGAGGAGGAGGAGGAGGGAGGAGAAGAAGAAGAGGAAGAGGTGGAGGAGGAGGAGGCAGAGGAGGAGGAGATGATGAAGATATAACCCCAGTGTTGCTGAACATGACTCAGCCTGACTCACAAAACATCCACATTCATCATCGTGATGCCACATCTAAACAAGAGATGAAACGGCTCTCCTAAGGGGGCCATCCATCATGTCCATGTGTTTCCAGGACAATACAGTATCTCTGGCCACCTGTTTGTATACAATGTTTATGGCAGTTTGAGTTTGTGGTTGTGAAAGGGTTAATGTACCTGAAGTATACACATGGAGAATTCACTTACCCAGTATCTTTCCTATGTCTTAATGCCAACTAAACTAAAGCCTATGGGACAGTGCCAGTGGTGTATGTAGAAGTCTTGGTGCAGACTCCTTTACGACCAACAAGGGTTTGTGGTTGCAAACTAGCACATAACCTGAGGAAAATCATTCATAAATTTGAATACACAAGTAACTATACCTGCTCCAGAGACAAATATCCATACACTTGAATGCATTATCCAACATCGCTTGATTCACACACAAAGCCCCCATTCTATTTACACACTTTATCTCTTCTTCTTTTTTTCACACCTCATCAGAAAACAAACACAGAAACAAACAACCCAAACAAAAGTTGTCCATTGCAGACATTTACAACAGAGTGCTCTGACACCAATTTGTATAAATAAGGTTACTCTTTATTCACAAGTTTGGTATAGCATTGCGTTACCCATACAATATTTTGATTTTCAGCATGTATGCATGATTTCTCACAGAAATCTCCATCTATCTCTTAAATGCATGTACAGTTAAAAGTTACTCATCTGCAATGCATACATTGGAATGAAAATCTTGCACACAGTATGCACATTGACACTGATTCTCTCGTCCAACAACAGATGACAGACACTTGAACATTCAAGCTGTGCAGAGTTTAAAGTCCACATATCGTTGGCTGAGAACCAGAAGGGCTTATCAATTTTTTTTTTTTTTTTGGGGGGGGGGGATGGGGTATTGAGTTATTGGTATTATGTTATAGGGCTCGATCTTCTTGACGTTATGGTGTCAATTTTAAATTATTTTCATTTTCTATAAAATGTTAAAAATCCAAACCACAAAGAGTGCTATTTCACCCTATATTTGGAACAATGCCTACAGATCTACCCACTTTTTATTGAATTAACTCTTTATTTCATGAAAATTGATCAATCATTTTTATTTACGCTCAAATTTTAGAATGTGATTAGCACCCTTCCAGTTCTCAACTTACGACATATGCCTCCAAGTGTAAGATTCTTATGCTATTTTTAGACATAACACCCAATCAAATCACGTTTCTTTCTGATTGTTATTGCTGCTTCACAATAATAAACAAAAAATCATATAAATTATGCTCGACATCAAAATATGTTCCCATTTCAATATATCAAGTACATCCCTCCATACTCCATTTAATGCTGACAAATGTGATATACATGCAGTGGTTCATCACATGAGGAGAAATACATGTACTATACTGAGACAATGAAGGAAGAAAATTTGTTGTCTGATAGAGCTAGCAGACAAATCACGCAACTGGTACTCCACTCCTTCCTTCTAAAGTTTTGACATTTAAATGCTGTTGAACAATTACTCAGGCATTTCAAACAAGACAGTATGGCACAGCGGTAACCATATAACATTCCGGAAGAGAAGTGCTGTCTTAATTGTGTCTATTAAAACTCTATGTAACACATTTCATGACTTAAAGGGATCATATAGTTTTGGGTGAGACCAAATTTCAGGTTTCTAGCATTTTTGGGTGAGATAATGAGAAACCTATTATGAAATGTGAAAGAGCATGTAATTTCAAGAGGAATTCAATGAAAACTGGTTTTGAAATGGCTGAGATATTAAAAACAATGTGTTCCTAATAAAAGGTGTGACCCACCTTTTATTACGATCACTTTGTATTACTTTGTTTTTTGATGTCTCAGTCATTCCAAAACCGATTTTCATCAAATAAACTTTGAATTCCTCCTAAAATGGTATGCTCAATACTATTTCAGAAGTGGTTTCTTGCAAAAAGTTAAAAGCCTAATCCTCATCTTCACCAAAACTATACCTTTGGGAGCAGTGATTTAAAAAATGTTCAAGATATCACATTTGATGCATATCAGTAGGTCTGTTGTACCACAAAACATCCTGCCACATAAAATTTTAGCAATAAAGCCTAAAATACAAGGAGATATCAGTATTTTTCTTAATAAACTGTAACAGAAGATGGTTTAGTCTGGAAACATTTTTATTATAAATATTGTTCACATTTTGTATATTTAACAATACTTAACATTGATTTTAGTGATTCAAATTTTTAAAGTGGTTGTTTCTATCCCTAACTCAAATTCAAGAACTATTTCAAAGCCCTAATGCTGGGTTTTTGTTTCATCTGAAAATGGTAAATTATGCTTTTAACATCTCCACTGCTGGGATGACTGTCATCAGCGTCAGAAAATCACTGTGGACAGGCTGACTCGTTTGATACGAATTCTAGGATGTTGTCGAAGACACATCCATTTGTAAGACCTACAGTACATTGGTGCATGGCATCTCATCATTAGACACATATAGTATACCCTTGGCATGGAGGATATCCTCTGCTTTAAGGGACACTTCATTCTGAGTTCATGATGTATTTGATAGATGATGGAAATAAACAAGAGACCCGCGGGTCTAGCGCTCACCTGAGTATCGCAAGTTCACCTTTCACGCAGTCACTAATCTAAATTATTCACAGCTCTACCAAAATTTGACCAGGCATTCTGAAGTAGAAGATGAAAATGTACAATAAGGGCCCAAATTTTTAAAGATTCCTTAATTTGGGGAATTGGGGGCCCCCTGGGGCCCTCTGGGTGGGGCATGGTGCCCATTTTGATAAATTGAGATCCTGACCCCCTAAGGATGCTACCTGCCAAGTTTGACGAAAATCTATCATGAGGTTTTCAGGAAGAAGATGACAATGTACGATTCAGGCCCCCATTTGGACCTTCCTAACCAACCCCCCCCCCCCCCCCCCCCACCCCTGCCCCCAAGAGGGGCACCCCTGGATCTCCTATGAACAAACTCGAAACTACAGTCATTAATGTACTCACTCATAGTATTATCTTAGCTGTATAACTTCTGATTCTAGAGAAAATTTTTAACGATTCCTTCATTTGGGGGGTTTGGGCCCCCCTGGGGGCCCCCTGGGTGGGACATGGTGCCCATTTTAACAAATTGAGATCCTAACCCCTTAGGGATGCTACCTGCCAAGTTTGGTGAAAATGGGTCATGGGGTTCTAAAAAAGAAGATAAAAATGTACAATTTAGGCCCCATTTTACCCCTCCTCACCTCCCTCCCCTGGGTCCCAAGGGGGGCACCCCTGATTCTGCCATGAACAAACTTGAAACTGCAGTCATCAATGTACTAACTCATAGTATTAACTTAGCTCCATCACTTCTGGTTCTAGAGAAGAAGATTTTTAAAGATTCCTTAATTTTGGGGGATTTGGGCCCCCTGGGGGCCCCCTGGGTGGGGCATGGTGCCCATTTTAACAAATTGAGTTCCTAACCCCCTAGGGATGCTACCTGCCAAGTTTGGTGAAAATGGGTCATGGGGTTCTCAAGAAGAAGATGAAAATGTACAACTTAGGCCCCATTAGAACCCCTCCCCACCCCCCTCCCCTGGGTCCCAAGGGGGGCATCCCTGATTCTGCCATGAACAAACTTGAAACTGCAGTCATCAATGTACTAACTCATAGTATTAACTTAGCTCTATCACTTCTGGTTCTAGAGAAGAAGATTTTTAAAGATTCCTTAATTTTGGGGGGTTTGGGCCCCCCTGGGGGCCCCCTGGGTGGGTCATGGTGCCCATTTTAACAAATTGAGTTCCTAACCCCCTAGGGATGCTACCTGCCAAGTTTGATGAAAATCGGTCTTGGGGTTTTCAAGAAGAAGATGAAAATGTAAAAAGTTTACGCACGACGCACGACGGACGACGGACGACGGACGACGCACGACGCACGACGCACGACGCACGACGCACGACGGACGCCGGACGAAGGGCGATCGCAATAGCTCACTTGAGCCTTTGGCTCAGGTGAGCTAAAAATAGAGAAGTGAGTATCCTTTAAAATACAAAAAAAAAAAATACTTCACTGAATTTCAAATTTAAAACATATTTTTCTTGTAAAAGTGATTTTTTTTTTTCCATTTTTGGATTTTTGATTTGATTACAAATAAGTTTTCACCGTTCTATTCAATCTTGCTCCATTTATGAAAAAGAAAGTTAACATAGCATAGCTGGGACCTGAAGGAAATATATAAATATGTCTTATCGCAGGTGGATATCAAGATATATTCAAGGTGAAGATATTACACCAACAAGATACAATGTCAGTATACATCTGGTAGGTAAGATTACATACTGATACTTTAATGCAATTCTGCCAAAGAAGCAAAATAGGGATCCATCTAAAAATTCATATTTTGATGGTGCAGTCTGCAATACCACAATTTACATTTTTTTTAAAGAAAGAAGAAAAGATATACAAATATATGACCATAATTCTAATCAAACATTATCTACTCTCTTTTTTTAATCTCCCCATCCTATTTGATCTGAGACATAATTGTAGAGTGATTTGGAAGAGTTTCAGCAAATATCCAAACACATCATATTTCCACATCATCGGATAAATTCAGACTTAAAATAAGAGGCGCACAACCTCAATTTGAGACTCTACGAAGCTCCTTGAAGGTGTAGGATGCAAAACACATTGCAGCCTTGGTGTACAGTTACGATGTCCAATCAATTCAAAATGCAAAAGAACTGGGGTGGTATTCTGAACACCGTTTTATCTCTGTTGTAACTTGTGTTGTAACTTGTGTTGTAAGTCTGTGAGTTACAACACCGCTAAAACAGTCGTAAATCGGTATTCTGAAAACTGTTTTAACGGTGTTGTAAGTGACGATAACCCTGCCCATCGCAATAATCATATCCAATAGGAAATATTGTTAGAAGTAGCATCTAAGACATTTCAACCAATAAGATTGCTCCCTTGGGCAAATGCGCCTCGCTTAACTCTGCGCGTTTTAACAAGCGCTCATTCTCTGGCGTGCGCACAAATAGGACAATGGCATGCGCAGGTAAAGAGAGCCAGAGATAGAATAAAGTTACAACAGAAGCTTGATCATTAATGCCTTCTTACCGGTTTTGACGTATAGTAGGTGCGGTAGGGGTTTCGCAAAGCTATCTCAGATTGAGTCTTTTTATTTGAAATTTTGTCTAAAAAAATAAGATATCTGGCGTTCATAAGAGGAACCCAAATTTCATGGTTTATGGGGAACTAGACGCTTCTAAATTAAGTTAAGCCCTTGCAATGCCACGTTATTATTATCATTATTATCATTGCTGTTGTTGTTGTTGTTGTCACTATCTTCACAAGATATCTCTTGGAGATCAATATCACGTAAAGTTCCATCATGGAACCTTGGACTTCTAATACTTTTCTCAGGATTCGCGCCATCCCCAGCAATAAATATTTTTGAAACACCCAAAGGTACTGATAATGAATTCTTATTGGCGAAGATAGTGAAATCATATTAAAAAAATGTTTAATATTTTGAAACACATTTTTTAAATGAATAGTGTTTAAAACAAATTGCCGACTGTGCCGGTAACCTTTCTGTTCATGTGTTTGTGTTTTTATCTATGTGCATTATTTATGCAACGCGTATGTATACTTGCAGTGTTACTGTTACCAAATGTTGTATTGTGGAATGAGTTTACATTTTGTCAAACTGCTATATCTTTTGCCTTTCTGTACATACATTGCTTTTATTTTTTGTATATCTTTTTATTTTGAACTCGCATACCACAATATTGACTTGATGAATTATCTCACTATCTAACATAAGTTAAAACGATAGTTACAACGGAGTTAAAACACCTTCCACCCTGTTTTATCTCAGAAGCATAAATTTGCACGGGGCGTGACTTACAACAGAAGATAAAACAGTTTTCAGAATACCGTGTAATCTAATGGGTGTTCAGGTTTGCGCCCACTGTTACGCGCGTGCGCATACCCTAAGACAATGGTATGCGCAGGCAAAGAGTGCGCAAGATAAAACACAAGTTAAACAGAAGTTACAACAGAGATAAAACGGTGTTCAGAATACCGATTTGTTACAACAGACTTACAACAGAGATAAAACGGTCTCAGAATACCACCCCTGACCTTTATCTTCGAAGCACTGGGCTGAGGGTCATCCCTGGAAGTGACAATAATTCAGATAATGGCAACAACATTTTTGTTGCCCTGTGCCAATATCATGAAAGGCCTTGTCCTAAGAATGTGGAAACACACTTCCCAACACCAAACATCAGCAATAGTCAACAGTTTTGATAGAAGAGTATTAAAAGTGTTTGAAGAATGCAACTAGCTTTCAAGTGATGTAAAAAAAAAAATAATGAAAAATGATTGGAAGAAATTTAAGCAACACAAAATACATGTGATACATATTAAAAGAGGGGATGAGTTTGGTTTTAAAGGCTACAAAGTCATGACAATGCTGAGGTACTATAATATACTTCCATAGGCTTTATCTTTTTACAGTACATGTACTTTTCAAACAACAACACAAAATAATTTAAAAACAGACCTCCCAACCTTTCTGACTGGAAAAAAGGGATGATTTGGCTCAAAACTAGGAAAGAAAGAGCAATTCCCACAGGAATGAGTAGTAAAAATTATCAAGAAAAATTGGAAACTCCTGTTGAAACAAGTGCTGGGAATGGTCAAAATTCAGATTCTTTCTTCCAAATTCAGAATGGATTGGGAGATCTGTAAAAAAAAATGACCACAAAAAGATAGAAGTACACTTCACATGACCACCTTATCACCAGTACCCATAGTCGTGAGACATGAAGTACAGTCGACTCTACATAAGCTTTAATGCTAGGACAAGAAAAGGCAACGGTGGTTCCAGAAATGATCCATGGTCATCTAACAATAAACACGAGCAATGAAAGAAAAGAGTCGCTCTGTTATGTCGCTACTCATACAGTACAGCACCAATGACAAACGCTGAGAGATAAAAACTTGTAAAAGGAAGCTACAAAGTTAGTATTTGGGGGGGAAAGTTACCTTTTTAGAGTGTTTCTGCAGTAGCACATAGACATATGAAATATTTTGAAACCCCAAACCAACAATCAAAATACCATAATACATCAATTGAAATCTTGGATAAGACCCCCCCCCCCAATTCTTAATTTCATTCTATTTTTTCTAATAGTTCAAGCATGGGTGTCTACATTTCCAGACAGAATCATCGATTGACACACACAACACTCACATCATGTAAAAGCCGGAGAGTGATTGAATCCATGTCATGATAACAATGAGTTTGATTGTCTATTTCTCTACATGATACCCTTATCCAGCATTGGTGAGAATTGACTTATTACTCAACTTTAGATTACTGTTAATTGCGCTGAACATTTCGTGAGGTTTTGATTTTCGCGTATTTCGCGAGTCAGGTGCTATTCACAAATTTAACGACACACAAAAATATTGACTCTGACATGAATGTGACATACACACATACATTTCCCTGTTCAGTACTGTACTTTGCAATTGCGAATTTAACCACTCACGAAATCGCCGGGAAGTACAGATTCGCAAAAAAATTTGGACTTGCTAAATATATGGCATATACAATATTTTGGGTAGGGATGGAAATAATCCCTCTTACATGTCTCATAGATCGGGACAGATTTCACCATCTGCACCTTTGTCTTTAACATATTGCAATTCACTATTTCTGTTAGCCAACACACAGACACACACAAAAGAAACAAGTGAAATATCAGGTGCAAGAAAAGAGTAAAATATGGAAATGGCACTGTGGTTAATTAAGTGGTAAAACAGTCAAAAAGCCAAAGACCTAGGGAAATTTGTTGAAGGTATCCAATAAAAGGATTCAAGGATTCCTTGACAGCCTGATAGTATATAACAGAGTTAAGATCACCTTGGATTGATGTCACCTGTGACTCAGTAGGGTGTGCATCAAATAAAGGGGCTATCAAGTCTCAACGACATGAGGCCAAAAAGTGGCCAAGGTCTTGCAGACAATCAGATCTGTCACTGTGGCTCAACTTGATTGACATTTCGGAATAACCACAGAAATACATGGACCTATCTATAGCTTCTACAGGACTCCAAAACAAAAACAATTACAATAATGCCTCGTGGCGGAGGCATAACAAAAAACAAAGTAAACAGAGAGATTAGTCATAGTTTTTGTCCTATGGCACCTTCATTCAGATTACAACTAATAATCATAATACCACTGATAATAATGATATCAATCTAAAAAGGACTGAACCTATATGTGCATATTCTTCAGCACTACAAGAAATCCCGATATAAATTACAATAAACATTTAAATGGAAAAAATGGGTTTTGAGCCTTGATTTAAAAACTGCAACAGTTGGGATTTCTTAATTTCGAATGGTAAGTTATTCAACAACCATGTCACAAACCATGAGCAGAGTCTAAGAAAGTTTCCATATATCTATTTCCTGATTTACAAACTTTATTATCTGAACTACTCGTATAGATCTATACCAGGTTTTGAATGACATTCAATTTGTCACACTGCAACGCCAGGACAGAAAAGTTCAAAAAGCCCTAGAGCCCCAGAGTGGCTCTGATGTCTGGATAAATAGTCATGTGTGGAGAAGCTTTGACACCTAAACACATTCAGATTAATCAAAACACTTTTATGCCTTGCTTCATAAACACAGAAAAGTTTCAAATTTCACAACATCTTGAGACAATGAAATTAAGGAATGAGGTACCAAAGACACAAAAACATAAGAATTTTATAGTTAATCTCAAATTTCTGATGTTTGATCCACTAATGGTCTTATTTTGCAGATTTCTCAGGTCACATGTACGCGACTTCCTCAGATAACATGGTGGTGGTTCGCATACCCGGTAATGCTTTCTATCCCCACGTGTGCTTGGAGTGCTGATTAGCACAATAAACTCTTTAGTGTTGTACACATTGTTTGAATCCTTGGTGCTGAAAAGGTTAAACATTACAGCAGATATCAATTGGTTCCACCATCCTCCTAGTCTTGGCACATTTGCACGAATCATTGATTTCATGATGGACGAAAGCCGAGATGGTGGTAGCAGCAGTATTGACTGTGCAATGCCTGGTCACATGACACAGTGACAGTGCATTAGAGAACATTTCGTAGTGCTTACATATCATGGCATGCTTCTAAGGAGATGTTATCTTAGTGTAACTTCAGATTCCCTGGTAAGCTTTTACTGTTTTCTTTTTTTTTTCTTTCTTTCTTTTTTGCCTAGCTGCCTGAAATTACACTCTACCAATTACATCTGCATGAAGTCTATCTCATAACATTGACATTTTATCTGTTTTGATGATTCATATCAGGTTACTCCCAAATCGATAAGCAACCTTTCTTTTTTCTGTTTTTTCTAAGAAAGAGGGGTAAGGCAAATGAGCAGTCACACTCAATACTGAAAGTGAAAAGCCTGCTATTTTACCTGGAAGTTGCTGCTATACTCCAGAAATATTTACCACAAAAGAAAACTATATGACATACCACTGCATTTTTCCCCTCTCTTACCTGTGATGAATAAAAAACAAACGACAAAACAAACAACACAAACCACAAGTACAATTGCAACCAACTGACAAAAAACATGTCTCCGAAGGGTATGAACACCATGGCATGTCTAAATTCAGGAGTGCTTACTGACTACGTGCATGAAGACATCACGTGTAACTTAAAAAAAATCTCAGCATAGATTCGAAATCTGAAATTTGGCACGCATGCATTCACGCTCTGCTTTGTACTTTGGACTTTCATCGTCCACTTACCCCTACCTCCCCCCCCCCCCCAAAAAAAAAAAAAAACTACATTTGTACGAAGTACAAATAGATTAAAGCCCTGGTACAGTTTCCAGGAACTTTTACCAGGCATAACAAAGCCTTACTTTCATTTCACTAATCACATGAAAGTCATTAAGTAGACTGCACACTGGCAAGGTTTGAACATGATACGGTGTGATAAGACCAAGAATTCCGTTATCATATACAAACATAATTATCTCTTGTAACAACAACAAAATAATCATATATGTAAGTGCTGATCCTATTTACTTATGTATGTGTTGCACCACTAGAACATTGATAATCTGTCAGTAAATTGTTTGTACTTATGTTTAATTCATACTGGTCCACACAGGGCAGAATACTAAGACACAGAAATTTGCATATTAGTAATAGACCATTCAGAAACTAACAACAGTTTCTATTTCTATAAAGAAGAAGCTTTTTCACTCCTAAAACCACACCAGGGTTTCAACCCTGTCATCATACACCACACTACTCAATTCTAAGGAATGTCTTTACGCCATACGTATGACTTTGCATGTGAGTTGTTCATAAAGGATTACCTTGATATTGATATATACGTACTCCTTTTCCACTTGTATAGATAGAACAAAGAGTTCACATTAGCATTATGCTCTCTTTGATAATGACACAGACTGAGTAATATGAATACAATTCAGAAACAAGATCGTGACCCGAGCTGGTGCCTATTCATCAAGATTCCCTGTGGGTTTTTCCCCAGCTTGGTGGGGTTTTCCCCAGTCTCGGTCAAACCCCTTGCACAAAATCATACAATAGTGGCACCAACCACACACAGTACAGAAAAAAACAAACAAACAAATAAACAACAGGAAGGTTTTTCACGGCTACAAACAACACCGCCACACTCTACGGGGCTCTTCCTCATTGGCAAATCAACACAGTCGACTCTTGCAGCAACACTAGCGACGAGCCTATCCCCGTCAGCCGTACAATCATCAAGTGGACATTTACATGACCTATGTCAATCTGGAAGTTGGCATGATTACGCATCAGAGAAATCTTCTTGCATGTAGACCATTCATACTTTGTCCACTTCCCAACAGTCAGACCTGCTACATATGCTACTCCTCCCCTTCATCATTTCGATATGGCAAAATCTAAGTTTAATTTTGTAGTAAAATACATGATATTTTATTGAGATATTTATATCTTGCAGTCATAAGACTGAATGCACAAAAGAAAAGTGCAATTCAGAGGATTTTTTGACATCCAGCTCTGGCTTGAGCATTCAACAGTGGCACCAATCTTTTCAAGCATATCTGGCCCATTCATAAAAGCCCTGGAGAAAAGGTGCTATATGATACCCACACAAATTTCCATCAATTTTCTTCTAAAAAAGCATGACATTTTTATGAATCCCACCATAGCTTCAATATATATAAAAAGAGATAAAAATATCAAACTGAAATCGACACAAACTTGAATCATATACCTCGGTATGACCCCAATTCAAGGAAACCTTGAGAAACCTAATCCCGCCACAGATATTTCTCAAGAACAAAGAGAACAAATATCCCATGTGTCCATCTTCTAGATATCTCCCACTGATCACAGCTGACTAGATGTATGAACAGTCAAATATGCTCATAAATCAAGGGAACGTACCTACAAGTAGCAACAAAATGTCATACCATGCTGAAAGGCATGGCACTACCCAATTCACAATCCTTCTGTTGGAGCAGTCTCTGTAATACTTAGATGTTATAAAGTGCACCATAGCTGGACACAAGGGACAGAGAGGAGGCAACTCTATCTATCTTGTTGATGAAATACAGGAGACTTGTAACCATACTGAAGTCTTGACCAGCTGAATCAATCTCTTACGACCTCGCTCCACACTGACCACATCACAGGACCACCACAGGATTTTGAGGATTACATCAAACAGACTGCTATAAAGGAAATCTCTCACCGCTCCTTTAAACCAGTGATATCTCCTTTGGTCCCTTCTCCTGCATTCACCAACAGAGGGAGCTGTGCTGTGGGCTTGGCACTCTTCAGTCTTGTCTCGGTGGGATGGGGGCTTTGACCAAAGCCCAATCAGCTGAGATTGAGGCCCGGCATCTCGTAGACCCCATCCTGCACCTGGTCCTCCTCCGTCATGAAGTAGGCCATGGTGGGCACCCGCTTCAGGCCCGTTGCCCGCGGCGACTGCATCCGTCCCAGCCAGCGGGAGTAGACGAAGATGAAGGCGATGACAACGAGGAAGCAGACGACCAGGAGGTACTGATTGGACAGCCAGGGGGCCGCTGCCCGCATCCAAGGGGGGCGGTAGGATTTTTGGAAGGCCCCCTGCTGAATTTCTCTGTAAAGCAACAGAATGGAGAGCACATTTATCTTTCTACTTTCTGCACAGCCCATCATACCTGATGGGAAGTTGATACACTTTAAACTTAGCATATATTTGGTGAACAGACAATTCATCCTTTAACATTTGCGGAAGACAATTAACAATGACTGCAGTAAGAACACTGTGATACTTTAGAGTGCTAAACAAAGTATCAAATTAAGGCATTCATTGTCCAACAAAAAATTTGACTGCTGGTCAGTGAATGGAAATAGCTTTCCCTTTTTTCTTTAATACATTGCCTTTTTTTTGTCAAACATAACAATGAGGAGGACAGCTTTAGCCAAATACACTGAGCAATTCTAAACAGTGACAAATTTAAAAATATCACTCAGCTGATCACATTTGGGTATGGAGGGATGTAAAGGTAGGTAGTGTACAATTTGAACAGAAAGTCAAACAAACAAACAAACAAACAAATAAGCAAACAAGTAAGCAAACTCACCGCAGTGGCAAGAATCTAGTTCTGTAGAGTATTGCACCTAATGTCCACTGGACTTCTTTGTCATGGATCAGACTCGCTGACCGTAAGTAGTGATAGTCCTTGGGGAACTTGAAACCTTGATGGAGCACGGTTGTGATCCACGCTGACTTAAAACACTGGTATCTGTAGATGATGAGATGGCATGTATGCAAACTGATTAGCTCTTTGTGGCATCTGATTTAGTAACTATTCTCAATGAATTTACACTGTAATTTCAATTTGTTCTGTTCAACTGAAACATAATGAAACATGCTGCCAATATCACAAATATAAACTTATTACCTTGTTCATATCTTCCCTCCAGTTTAAGCTGAAGTTGAGTTTGGATGTTTCTTTCATGGTCAGTAAGAAAGCAATTAAATGCTTGTAAGCAAATAATCAAAGGACCATGCATCCATTTCCACTCTGATGATCTAGGTAATAAAAAGCCGTGGCAAGAAGCTGACTAGTGCTCAAGACTTCAAGGATTACCAGTAGTCTGTGGAAGTTACTGCTATTCAGTTTAAGAACCACAAGGACATCATTGCAAAATTTGAACCTGACGAAGTTACATCCTTCTGCTTCTACAATGGTCATATATAACTGATGACAAGGAAACGCTACTGGTAATATGTATGGTACCAAATGCAATTTAACATTACAGAGGAAGGAAATGATAAAACAGCATTTGATGCAATATCTTGTTGTAACGCAAATACAATGGGACCTATCGTTTCATCTTTTAAAGTTCTTTTCTGGCCTTAAAATGTTTTTGTGGAAATAAATGTTATAAGAAAAAAAAAATGAATAAGAAACATGAAATAACAAGTCATTTTTAAAAAAAATCTTTGGCAATTGGAGTCAAATGAAAGAATATTGCACATTGAGAACTGTTATAGCTGACTCGTCTGTAGAAAACCAAAAAAAAAAAAACTAGAAATGTCGCTATGGCGACTGGTATGCCTCCGCCATAATGCATGGTTCTCCGAATAGGTCTATAGCACAATGTCTTGACAATGTGTGATAACAGCTTCACATAACTGGCAAAAAAAATTACAATGACAGGTTTGTCACAAATGCATTGAGTGTTCACTATCCTTGAACAAGGTTTATTTGGATGAATGGCTATACTGTCTAAGAGTGCAGGTATTTGAGGATTTGAGGATTTTTGTACCCAACTTTTGACCCTCTTATAAGTTTAAAGAAGAAGTGAGATTTAGCACTTTCACTTGACATTTGACATTTTGACATTTGACCTTTAGGCGAGAAACTTCCAAGAGAATCTGTATTGGGTAATATGCATACACTAAGTTTCAAGAAAAAATCCTGCAGGCATTGCATTTATAGATAAGAGAGAAATAATGACATTTTTATGAGTTGACCTTGACCTTTCACCCCCTGACCTTTTACCTTTCACCCCTTAATTTCCTACATGATCACTGCCAGTCAGTACATGCATAAATACTAAGTTCCATGAAGATACCTTGAAATATTTGTGAGATATGGAGAAAAACGTGAAATTTTAACATTTTCACTTGACCTTTGACCCTTGACCTTTGACCCCATGACCCAAAGCTCTCTCTGGGGAATCTTTATTTGGTAGTTCATGTATACACCAAGTTTCAAGAAAATACCTCCAGGCATTGCATAAATACAGGGGAAATAGTGAAATTTTGAGCATTTGACCTTGACCTTTTGACCTTTGACCTTGATCATGTGCGCCCAAAAGTTGATAGGCACAACTTCGCCCACTCATACATTTACATGCCAAGTTTCATTAGGATACCTCTAACAGTTTTTTAGATACGCTGTCCACAAAATAACATTACGGACGGAAGGACGGACGGAAGGACGGACGGACGGAAGGACGGACGGACGGACGGAAGGACGGACGGACGGACGGACAACCCGAAAACATAATGCCTCCGGCGACACTTCGTGGCGGAGGCATAAAAAGTAAATGCCAAAGGTATTCAAGGACACTTGACTAAAAAATTCAACATGACAACTGGCCCAAAATCTATGCATTTGTTTGATTCATAGACATTGTACATTTTTACAAGGGGAAAAGGAAATGAGTGCATGTGATCCAAAATTTAGCTTTGTTTAGAAGAGATTAGACTTACTTTAATCTGTGCTCATCGGCTTTGCTGTATAAACCCTTTTTATGATGCTCTTGTAAAAGTGACCACTTGGTGGCGCAATAACTCTGTAAGAAAATGGAAAGAAAGAAATTGTAATGTAATATGCCGTGTTGTTCGTCACAACGTGAGGAGCAATGTCTTAATGAACATAGAGAATTCAGACTGACTCTCCCTATTCACGAAAATGAGAGATAATGAACAAGGTATAGACTCAACGACTAATCCTTAGGCATATCTATTATGTGCAAGAAGGGATCAGGAGGGATGTTTTCATATGTAAGATAAATTTTAGATGGTGTAATGGAGAAATGGTCAGTCTTCTCAGTTTCAAAACCAGTCTTGCAATAATGTTACACTGGGATAGCACACAACAAATGTACATAAATTAAATGCATACACATACATTTATTTTTTCCAACATAGATAATGACACACTCTGGCTGAGATTCTACTCCTAAAAATCTAAATTGTTACACAGGTTGCATCAATAGGTTAAGAAAATGCAAGAAAGCAATTCAGCATGGCTAAATGTAACCTTTTATTTGTATCAATAAAAACAACTGCTTGAGAGCAGAAGAATGACAAATCCATCAGCATGATGTTTAATGTTGATTTTTAACAGAGCAAACATATAAAAAAAAAACCCAAAACACCAAAAACAGAGAGCAAAATTATCACGATTTCTAAGACCCAGTTTTAAAGAATCTTGCTATGTTTCTATATTGAGACAGTAAAATTACACTGATTGGCGGTTCACGGTGTACCTAATTCTATCCAGAATACAGAATGAGCAGCAGTCCTGTCAACAGGGATGCACTTTCCTGGATGAGTTTTAGTCCTCATGAAACGACCGCGTTTTGGTCGAGAATTGGTTCACACTCTAGAAGGCTTTCTTCACTGATTGGCATAGATGTCTAGAAAGTGGTTATCAGTGAATATAGATTACCTAATCCCCCTAATCCCCCTAATCCCTATTGTGTCACCATGGCCTCCCTGTTGAACTCAGGCATACTGCTACACCTGAGTGGGCTTACTAACATTACAACTAGGTCAGGTTTGGAGAGGTTACTGATTGGCCCTGATGTCTGGAAACTGGTTGTAAATGAATGCAGATCACCTACTTCCCCTTTATCCTTATTGTTATTGTGTCACCACAGTCTTCCTGTTAGACTGATGCACAATGGTACACCTGAATGGGTTTGCTTACTTTACAACGAAGTTTGGAGAGATTACTGAATGCCAGTGAAAGAGCTTGGCAAGTTAAGCAAAGTGCCTGGGCAAATAAAAGCTAAACACTGATGCTGTAAAAGTGAATACTTTCACGTGAGTAATTTTTAGCACTTGACCGCATAAGATGAGTTTTGGACATTTTTTATTAGCAAGAATCAAGACATGAACTACTAGAACCTAAGCAAGTAAAGATATTTGCATGCTTTTATTTTCGTGCTAGTTTCTGGTTGCATGAAATGCACAAAAATTTCAACACCACGAAAATTTCCACTTATACAGTGTTCATTTCTGATAGAATTCAGCACATTGTAAACAGCAAATCACTGAGAGACATGATAACAGATCTGTAGAGATCCAACTCTCGAGAGGCAAGCAGATGCACAAGGTTATGGCTTACTTTGGCTGCAGTTTCAAACTTGCGGTACTCGTAGACCCCGCCCATCCTGAGGACGTCTTCCATGCAGTACCAGTACTCGGAGAAGCCATAGAACTCCGAGTTATCGAAGTTGATGTCAGGCTGGTAGACCCCGCCTAGGGAGCAGGGCTCCTTCTGGCAGGGCGTGGCGCCCGACCCCAGCACCGGAGTCATGGCCTCCTGGCATGCCATGTAGTCCCCCGTCCCCTTGAAGTGGAAGGTGTGGCCGTAGCGGACGATGGTGTCGGTCAGGGACAGGGGTAGACAGGGGTCCAGGAATGGGGAGGAGGGGCTCAGCCCAACTGCGGTTTGACTGCCAAAAAAAGACAACACAGAACAAGAAAGATAAGCAAATTAGCCAGCCTACAAATCTTTACAGACTTCTCCCACTATGATATTACTGGGACAAGCACATGTAAGATCTTACAAGCAGTGTTTGTATTGTCTGTTGATATGGTTTACTGTGTTGTTCACTTTGATAATGTGCCATCCACAGTATAAAGACCCTTCCTTTCCAGATTGCTAGTTCCATTGACTCTGATCTTTGCAGGGCAACTGAAGTTGTTTAAATTTTCTGGGTCTTCTTGGTGTTTTTACTTTGTCTGAAGTTCTAAAAAAACAACAACAACAACAAAAGACAAACTTACATCAAGGTACTTTTTAACACAAAAGTACATATTCCCTCAACTTGTTACTGATATAATATGTTATGAAAATATTATCATTCCTGCTTTCTAAAAAAGGTAAGTCAAATGCTCCTTTAATTTTGCTGGAAATATGAAAGTATGTTGAACTCTCTTTTTATTTTCCTTGAATCAATGTCCATGCATGATGTCACAAAATGTTGTAGTCTTCTTTTCGAGTGATAGATAGTGGCACTGAAACTTAGAAAATTCATAACTCTTCAACGGATTGTCTGATTTTCCTCAAACTTAACTGATGTGTTCTACTAATATTGCTGCATTCCCTCAATCCACAAATAAATTTGGGTTTCATTCTCTGTTAAGAGATCATCTATATCTACCTTTTCTCAAGAGTTGCAAGAGTGGAGTTGATTAGAATGCTCTCATATCTCGCCCGCGCTGCATTGCCTCCGTATCCCAAGAACGTTGTGACATAGACTCTGTACACATGGTCAGATTCATGCTGGTCACAGCCTAGATTGAACTCGGCTATCAATTCCTTAGCTGCTGCTTCCTGTGGGTCCATTCAAAAGACATACATTCATTGAATAGATATATTCATTCAAGGGACAGGCCCATTGAACAGACAGGCCCACTCAAGGAACAAGTTTATTCAATTGACAGATATCAGAGAGATTCAAGAGACATGTCCTCATGTGTGACAAGTCCATTTAGGAGAATGGCCCCTTCAAGATCAACATTCATTCAAGAGAAATGTTCATGCAAAAGACAAGTCAATTGAATAGATGGATACTTGATTGACAGTATAGTGTTGAAAAAACAAAATAGCTTACTGTGGATTCTACCAACAGCTCCACATGTAACACACAAAATAGCAATCATCATATGGTGTGAACGTGACATTTCTTGCAGCAGAAAACTCTTGTTCATCTGATGGCAAAAGCGTGACACTCAAAAGGCACTCAAACAAAATAAAGACAAATTCATATGGGACAAGGTAACAGCTTGCTGCGCAAATGCACTGGATGTGTAAGTGAAAAAGTGACATGTGTCATTCTTCCACTAAATGCCATCTTCAGCTGAGATGAGCTAAACAAGGCTTACAAAAAGGGAATAATAGCATTGAGAGGATTCTGCCATCATTCCTCAGCAACCCCCTGCCTAGTGTGACTCAGACACGCAAAGAGGATTTGCTCTTGCGCTTCCTTCAACACAAAGTAATTCTCCTTCCTTTCTTTAATTAATAACTGTGACGAGAAGGATTGGTCTGGGTGAGCATAACAGAAATGTGACAGGAAATGGGTGGGTACTGACTCGCAGTGAATTGGAAGCCCTGAGGGGAACAGTGTACGTGTTATGAAGTCATTTAAGCCTGACAGCTCATATACATGTATGATTTACTGGTCCAGCATCACGGAGTATATGCACATAAAAAGGGGGGTTGACTCATTATATAAAAAAACAAAAACAAAACAAAAACAAACTAATGAAAATTAATTCATTGTGAACAACTTTGACAGATTGTGATCAACACAAATTTATACACACATATGCACCCAAAGTGACTGAGGAAATCCACAGCCATGAATAAAACATAAAATCATGCAACATGCAGCTACGGACGACTTGTTGAATCAAGCGGTCTTTAAAGGACAAGTCCACCTTCATATACATTAGGATTGAGAGAATGCAGCAATATGAGTAGAACACATCAGTGAAAGTTTGAGGAAAATTGGACAATCCGTTCAAAAGTTATGAATATTTTAAGTATCTGCGCAGTCACTACTGGATGAGAAGACTACTACAGTGTATGATGTCACATGCGTACAACTAATAAGGAAAATAAAAAGAGAATTTCACAAAACTTTACTTTTTGAATAAAGTGCACATTTCTTCAACTTGCTACAGACGTATGTTAAGGGTAATATTATTTCCCCTGCCTTCTGAAAGAGAGAAGTTGAGTGTTCTTTTGTTATGCGAGAAAAATGGAAATATGTTGAATTTTCTTTATTCTTTCTTTATATCGTTGTACTCATGTGACATCACAAGCTAACTTAGTCTTTTCATCCAGCCGTGACTGAGCAGAAACTTCAAAAATTCATAACTTTTGAACGGATTGTCCAATTTTCCCCAAACTTTCACTGATGTGTTCGACTAATATTGTTGCCTTCACTCAATCCACATGTATGAAGGTGGACTTGTCCTTTAATAGCACTAGACTATCATTGCTTCTACTCTACTCCACATGGTGAAAATTTGTGCGACATGATATACACCTTAGGACTAGCCAGATTGAAGCTTACAGTCTGGGGAACCTCGTAGGCGATCTGGGCGGACCCTCCCCCCATGTCCAGCACCCCGACCGTCCGCTTCCGGGAGACAGTCATGGGCGACGCCTCCGCTCCCGGTAACTGGACCTCAACGACTGGCTCATCTGTGTGAAGGGAGGGGGGGGGGGGGGGGGGGAATAGGAAAATACAATCAAAGATTTATAAGAATGTTTCTTCATGGTATCTGAAATATGCTTAGAATGAACAACATGATTTAAAAATATCAACAATTCAGTTTATGGTATCTGAAATATGTTTAGAATGAACAACATGATTATAATTTACAAATATCAACAACAATTCAGTATATGGTATCTGAAATATGTTTAGAATGAACAACATGATTATGATTTACAAATATCAACAACAATTCAGTTTATGGTATCTAAAATATGTTTAGAATGAACAACATGATTATGATTTATAAATATCAACAACAATTCAGTTTATGGTATCTGAAATATGTTTAGAATGAACAACATGATTTATAAATATCAACAACAATTCAGTTTCCATCAATTACAATGTAAAATATGCACATGTTGGTACACAATTTCAAAATGTTACCTTACATGTATATCAGCTCAAATAGGTTCTGTCCACATATAATGAAATTCATGAATACCGTATGATAGAAAACATAGCATTGACTTTCATATTTCGGTTGACTAAAAACAAGCATGATTTAGAAAGTCTGTTCATCACAAATTATCATCCAACATGTCTGTATTGGGCCATATTTAATAATGTACACTGTAGTAGCATTGACAAGGCATCCTATGGCCAAGAAGCACATTGCTTTAGTTGCTTTAACATTTTGCCCATGTCTTTGTCATTAATTGCACTAAATGTTTTTAAAAAAAGTTACTGCAGAAAGGCATTTAGCTTTATTCAAGTTTTCATATCAATGTTTTCATTCCTGTATTATGAAAAAAATATATATCAAACTGCTTGACAGAGCATTGAGAAATATCTATACAGTTGTAATGTTCCATCTGGAAATGTGATGAATATATGGAATCGACATGAATTCATTAATTCATGATCTCATTCAAGAAAATTTGTCGCAGCACACTGATAAATTACAGTTCTTTCACCACCCAGGTACAGCCATCACACACAAATGTCTTTGGCACAGAGGAAACATTTCAATCAATGATACAGGCGCACACAATGACAACTTGGTACCAACCATACAAAATACGATATCTTGATACAAAGTCTACATAGTCCTTCACAATATTTTTATCAAAGATGGTACTTGAGAAGTTTACCGCATGTGATCAAGTCAAGGCACAGTAAATAAATAAGGAGTCCACAAGACTAGCATCTTGGGTTACACATTAGAGTCCACAGCAATTTTTTTTTGTGTGTGTGTCTTTCTTCTTTTGAACAAATCTAGTGAGAGGGTTTACATTCAATCAAAGATCCTACACACTACATAAGATGGTCAACTCTCAGTTGAAAAGTGAAACGCTGTGCTTGGAATTGTGGGATTTTTAAGGAGTGCGCCAACTAGCGTTGAGCAGGGAAAGTTTCCAGGTGAGCAGTACTTTCCTGATACGCTTGTGTAGGACCAAGACAGGCTAAGACAAGAAAGAAGGAATTTTCTGTAAAGAATCATGAGTAAACCTAAGAAACGGTGCACTGCATTAAACTGCATCAATAGCTATGCCAAACCATCAGCAGGTACATTATGATTTCAATTCCAAAAGACTGTGCACAGCAAGTTTTCGTCTCACCTCCCTGGTCACAACGAGCGGTAGACTCGCACACAGCTCACTCAGCTCTGCTCGCAGGTCACTTCACTCGCTGTGACTGAGCACATCCACAAATTATTGCGAGCTGCCTTTGCATAATGCTAACACTTGTTCGATTTATACCCGCTCAACGCTAGTGGGCAGCAGCCACTTCCGTTTCACCAGTGGCCTTGTAAAATCGGGAGAGTTGATCATCTTATGGAGTGTGGGATCTTTGATTCAATACTAGCTATTTCCTTTTGCTTGTTAGTACATGCACTCTCTTGCTTACCTTCATTGCTGTGATCAAAGCGTCCTAAAACATAATTGATTCCGATCCACGCGTACACCCCTTCCTGCTTGCCACTGATCACCTCAACATTCTTTTCCGAAAAGAGAAAGTTGTAGTTCCTAGGGATGTCTTTGCGCAGGTCCTCCAAAATGGCTTGTGATTGACTGTGAACACAGTGTAAATGTAGGAGAAACAATACATTATATAAAACACCTGATAATTTTCCACCAACAAGTGGTCAAACCATGGAATTCCTCTGTGCAACAAATTTATCATAGTGTTAATTAATCATGGAGCTCAAATAACAACGAAATAAGGACTGGGTAATTCTCAAAGCAGAAGAGGCATGTGTATGCCCCCAAACTAGCTCTTTGTCTTGACTTTCAATCCTTAACAACTTCATCCATGGTACATATGAAAGTTTTCTCTATTTGCTCTGTTATTTATGGACATCAAGTGTACATGGGCTGTCTACAGGGGGAAAAAGGTCCAAGTGTTCGGCCGTTATTCTAAATTCATACTTCATTTGATCAATTTCCTCTTACACTTCTGTACCAGTAAATCACCACAAATAGCATGTCTGTGGAGGGAACAAAGAGTTGTGTTCCCAAAAAGAATTGTCGAGCAAATCTTATTTTTCTATTCCGACACGGACATGGAATAAGCTGTGAAGAAGCCAGGCATATCACACTAAATAGATGAGAAAGGTATTGCTTCACCAAAAAAATATAAGGAGAACCACTAGGAGAGTTTACAAAAGGAAGAAGAGTATATATGGTGGAAAGCATAGTTCTGAACAGAACTGAAGTAAGATGCCCAGGAGAGAAAAACAGCAAATATCTTTCATGCTTGTGAATCTGCAATGAGAAGAGAGAGCAAAAGTTTTGGCTAACCTCTCTGGGAGCATGCGCATGCCAGCTGTGGCGAGGATGTACAGTGGCGTCTCCGGAATCTTGGACTCTGGTATGTGATCCACTGCAAAGTCAAGGAGGGGCTCCATGTAGATACTGGCTTCCTGGGGGTTGGAGGCCAGCTCCGCTAGGCCTGTGGTTCAAGAAGTTTGGTTGGGATGCAGAGCTCATGTTGAAACTGGTGATATGTCACTTTGTCAAGATATGGTTTTATTCACTAAGGCAAGTTTCTCCAGTGCAAACAGTGTCATTAACATACAATGTAGTAGGGTTCAGAAAGGAATCACATGTTAAATTGTACTATTGTCATATGTTGTGAAAAGCTTTGCCTGCATCTAACGTATAATAATTGTGGCAAATCAATCAATGTTCTGCTACCAGAGAATAAACTTCTGAACAGATCAACAGGTATGCATACAACTTGAACAGCTACAGTTGTTACATGTATCAATTTGACATGTCTCTACCTGGGAAACGGTCTTTGACCTTTCACCTGTAGGTAATTTCGGAAATCCTCATCTAGCTAAAGTACAAGTCCCAAACATACATTCTTACCTGGTTTTATTTTCTTTACGACAGGATTCCTCCCAGAGTCTCTCATCTGATGAATTTGCAGGAGCTCGTTGTTCTTGCCCGTGTGCTTGGGCCAGAAGTAGACGAAGACCCGTGTGCCACTGGAGCCGGCATCAATAACCACCCCGTAGTACAAGTTGGGGTTGTCAGTGTCGGTGGCTTCCACGTGCTCGTACTTCTTGACATAGCGCTCGTAGTTGGCGGGCTGGCGGTCCGACCGCGAGTAGGCGCCGGTCTCGATGAGGGCGATGCTGATGATGAGGAGGAGGCACATGACGAGGGCAAGACATGCCGTCTGCCTCCGGCAGTGGGTAAGGCGGAAACTGATGTGCCACACCGCTGGGAGGGGCAGGAGGCAAGGACACCTGGATGAGAAAGAAACACATTTTGCTTCTAAGAATCGACACAAACTAGCATCACTCATAAAACAAGTCTTACTACATGACTTTATCTCTCGACTCTGTTGTATTTGTTTCCCATAAAATGTCCATTATAGTCATAAACTGTTACTATTTTACACTATTGTCACTAACTGCCATGATTAAATCAGCAACACTGTTGTTAGTAACGACACATCACAGTACTTCCACAGATGCAGCTTGTGCTTGCATTGTACATGACGATACTAAACTGAAAACAGATTTCATACTGCAGTGTTACTGCTATGGCAATATGGATATAACACTTGTTCATTCACATTAAGCACAATCTTGCAGGGCACTGCTTCTTCTTTTGGTTTAGTCTGCCTCTTTCAACTTGCTGAAGATTCTTGCATCTTTCACAAGATTTACATGTTGAATTTTGATTCTTCACCTGGAGATCATGACATTAATAGTACGGTACCTTCCATTTGTCTGTGTTCAAAACCATCGTCCATTTTTCAGCCCAGTTTCTAATCCTGTTAAAATCTTGTTGAAGATTTTGTGTATGACGTTGGCTGCCATGTCGCAAATTGGCAAACTTTAGATGCTAGTCCACTTGTCATGTCATTGATGTAGAGTCTACAACAGCAAAAGACAAGGTCCAAGAACCGAACCTGTGGCACTCCAGATTATTCTGGTCTAGTATTGGTGATGATTTAATGCTATCCAAAGGGACCCTCTGACACCTTCAACGGAGAGAGCTTTGGATCCGTCTAAGGCTGCGTTTATAAGACTTTGCGTGCTGAGAATCACTGTTTGAAACACCGTTTTGAAACACAGTTTTGTCAGAACAGCGTTTATAAGATTTTTCTCCCGAGCGTGTCGGGGCTCTTGCTCAGACTGTGCCATTGTGCAGCTCACTCTGTGCAGTTTGTTCCTCAGCAAAAGGTCAAACAGGGTGCGCACAAGGCATTGTGACGTCATTTAAACAGTGTTTGAGATCGCGGTTGCATTTATAAGATTTTTAAAACACTGTTTCTACAGAAACACTGTTTTGAAACGCACTAGTTTGTGTGTTTCAAAACAGTGTTTCAAAACACTGTTTTAATTTACGGCTAGCGTTTATGAGATTTTTTTTTTCTTGCTAGAAACACTGTTTTGCCAGAAACAGTGTTTCAAAACACTGTTTCTGGCCAGAAAAAAATCTTATAAATGCACCCTTTGATTACCAGATATATATAAGAAGTCTGATTTGTGCAAGAGTTGTTGATGCCCAACCTTACATTAATGCACTATTAATATATCAACAAAGCGCATGGAGACATTTTCACGTGTTGTTAAATTCGCGATCCAACTGTGATTCGCAAAATTCACGAAAATTAAACCCTCGCAAAAATAACAGCGTATAGACTCTACACTAACAGTAAATTTACATGAACAAGGTGCTTGAGTTTCCACTATTCCAGTAGTAGTGTCAGTACGGTAGTACTAGATCTAGTACCACACTAGTAGTAGTAACGACTAGTACAGGGATGCCAAGTTCAAAAAAATTTTATGAGTGAGATTTTCATGACTCGGCATCTCGGCATGCGAATGTGCCCGCGAGCGAGGGTGTGGGAGGGGTTTTTCCCCCCTGTGTCCTCCCACGGTAGGGAGCTTTTTCAATTTTTAGCCCTTAATGGTGCCATCAGGTGCATACTTAAGTGACTATTTTTTACTTATTTTGAAAGACAAAAGGGAAATATACCTTCAATTGCAACTATCACTTAAGTCTTTTGAGCTATGCTCATTATTATAGGCCCAAGTTGCAGACTTCGCCCGATGCGTGAGAAAAATGGGTGTCATGCGTGAGATCGTGAGATGGTCCCTAAATGCTTGAGTCTCACGCAGAATGCGTGAGACTTGGTAGCTCTGCTAGTATCATCAAAACTCCAGGATTACCGCAACAAAATTAGAAGCCTATGTAACGGAAATATGATTACATATACAGTTGAACCTCTACTATCCGGCCTCCCTTTATCCGGATCTCTCTATTATACGGACGCAATCTCGCCGTGATTTTTTTTTTTTTTTTTAAATAATTACGGGAGGAAAGGGGGATTCCCAACTCCTTGAGAACTCCTACACAAACACACATAAATTACATATTACTTCCAACATGATTAACATACATTACATCAAATTTCCTTCCAAATCGCTTACCCTCAGACATTTTAACATCCCAAAACATCCCTAAATGTAACAATGAAAAGGTTGCAGTATACACATTACTACATGTGGTACTACAATGGGCTACATCAGTACATGTGTATGTATATGTACATGTATAAGGGAAGGGATATTTATTCTCACTAGCGTTCTACCGCAGGAGGACGCATGGAACGCTCGAGGACGATTTTACGCGTATATAGGCGCATCTGACATGATGTGCGCGCTGGTGATTTTTTTCTGTAAGAGAGAGATCGTCCTACCGCGGTAGGACGACTGGCGTCCCTCCGCGTTCTACCGCCACATTTTGGTCACGTCTCATGCTTTGTGTGTACGTGTGTGTGTGTGGGGGGAGCCCGGTTTGGTCGTACGCCGTGTGATCCCAATCAACAGAAGTGAGAATTCGAGCAGCAACGCAACCAACGAGAGCCAGAAGCTGGGTGTACTACGATGCGTATGGCCATTTTTAAAGACTAGAATTACACGGCTTGAAATCGTTTGTGGCCGTATGGATGCCAGTTTAATCACAAATGAGGTGGAAAAATATCGTCGCGCAACCTTCAAGCTGAGACACTATTCTATTGGGATCACTCAAAAAATAAAGTGTAGGCCCTAATTTACATCCAAGGATGAAGTGATTATGATTAAGTAGGTCTAGGCTAGTTAGTACCGGTACCTGAATCCTGATTTCACGACAGTGAAATGAGCTATATAATGTGACATGACAATTCGCGAGTCTTGTGTTGATATAAATGAACGAAATCACTGAAAAAATATCTACACGTGACTCATATTCTTTGTCAGGCAATCGAATAGCGAGAGTGCAACGTTTGACATGTTAAAATGCCAATGGGAAAAATGAGCTTCAAATATCGAAGCTCCTTTGTTAAGAAAAAAAAAAAAACCCGACAAAACAAAACACAAGTCACAAAAAGGACATCGTGAAGCTGCATTTTGACAACTCTTATGATTATTTACATAGAATACGGCATGTGCCACGGTCACACACCTTGCTTAGACTCGCCTTTTTAGACGTAAATTTTGGTGGATGAATTTCACTTCTGATGAGCGAATGTAATATCATGTCTTTCTTGTAGTTTGTAGATTGTATTTTGTACATTGTTATTACAGCTTGATCGTCTCACATTGACATTATTTTACCGACACGGCAGTTCTTTTCACTGTCGGGATACTGTTTTACGGAAATTAGTTCTTATAATGGTACATACACCTACAGAATATTTACCACGCCTCGACGGGCAACTCATTCCGTTTGTAAGGACGCCCAAGGTTGTATTAAACGATGTGCAATTTCGTTCCTGATCTCCCTATCATTACAGGAGTATAGGCTGCTGCTAAAATACCGTTGCAATCCCAAGAAAACCGCTGGATTTTACGTTAAATTGGTTGGGCTTTTAGGGGAGATTGCCTGTACATACCACTTTGAAAGACAGGAAAGCAAATTCTTCTCAAATCAGTAGTAACCTGTGATATATTCCCAACAATTCCATTTCAAACACGCTGTTGTTTTCCCGGCCTGCAGCTGCAGGCTATTAACAGCACAATAACAATATGAAGAGAAACGCGTACACTAGTACTATAGTTGAATGATTGAGAACAACAGTTACTGTAATCAAGTCAGTCTGCAAGAGAATCTGTGAACAGTCTACTGAGTATTGCAGAAGAAGAGGTGCGCAATAACCACGTGCTGTCATTCAACATGTGCGTGCCTGGGAAGAACGCAACTTTCATGTTCAGCTCCCACGCACGGTGTCATGTAAGATGTTCTTTGAGTGGTGGGAGACCGACGTGCAATCAACACGTTACGACGCGAAATGTACAGTTGTTTTCTTCTCTATTTTTTTTTTTTTTTTGAGAAGCACAGCGGTGTTTTCAAACACACTATGTTATGTTAGGTTGGTTTTCGAGGGGTGGGGTGGTGGAGGGGGAGGCGTAGTACAAGACTTTGAGCAAGGAGATGCTAAATCTTTCAGTTTTTTCTCGGGATGCGCAGATTGCTGTAATTATAATTATGGGATATTACACGATGAGAGTTGAATTAAAACACGCAAGTAAACGTATGCCCACATACACGCACTGACATAAACACAAAAACACGATATAGTTTTGACGACATGAAATATACTGGTGATCTGTAATTTTCTTAAAATTCAATGATAAAAAAAAATCCTTCCATCTGCCACGTTTCCCTCTCTTCTACATCGCCATTAGGATCAATTTCAGGATCAAATTTGATCATTTCTTCCTCTGTTGTAATTGTCAAATACTATTACATGTACATGTATTGCTCTTTATGATAAACTAACTTACAACTTGGATGGAATTGCCGAATAACCAACCGTTTGACCTTTTTTATTTTCGGTTAAATTACGAATGCCATTACCAGCAAAGAATAAGGGGAAAAAACATTGACGACAGTAAAATAAAAGCGAAGAGCTGATTGTGCGTATGCAGTCTCTTCGGATAGAAGAAACTTGACCCCCCCCCCCCCCCCGCCCACACACACACACACACACAACACACACTAAGTCGTGTGGGCATTTCCACAAAAACAGTAGCTTTTCTTTTGGCCCATACTAGACAACATCGAACAGTCGATTATATATGCTTGAATACCAGTATTTTAATGCTCACTGAACTATAAAAGGGATTGATTAATCACTCAATCAAAAATGGAATTACAGAAATATTACTAGTATGAAGGGTCTCGTATGCCGAGACAAATTCACTACGAGAATGTTATGCAGCCGCATGCTTATTGAGAGCTACATGTACCCGATTAGACAGCAAAATCATGACAATTTCATGCCCCTCAAAACTGCGTATCCCTATTCAAAGTTCGAAGGAACTTCACCTGTGAAAAAAAAAAAATATATATATATATATTATTATATATATACTGTAAATTTCCACTAAATTTTACTTAGATATTTTGGCTAGCAACTTTCGTTCGGGGTTTTTCTTTTCTTCATTCTCATTTTTATTTCTTTGCTCGTAAAAGACTTCTTGATTTCTTCAACTAAGTCATGAGGGGCATTGATCCATCGAACTTGCAATAACCTCATTCCTTTGAATTGAGTGAAACCATGTGTTTCGTACGGGTGCTGTTCGTTATTCCGAAGGTTCGTTATTCCGAAGGTTCGTTAATCGGAAACACGCAAATTCCCTATACTTAGAGGCTCGTTAATCCGAAAATGAAAAAGGGTTCGTTAATCCAAACATTTGTGGCGTTATTCCGAAGATTCGTCAATCCAAAAATGAAATTCGGAGCAACGAACCTTCGGAATAACGAATCTTCGGACTAAAGAGCCTTCGGAATAACGAACCTTCGGAATAACGAGCTGTAATCGTTTCGTACTTCGGCACATCCACGCAAAGCGTGGCGTTTAGCGATCATGCATGTGGCAGACTTTCAGATTATAGTTAGGGGAAAAGAAACTGGAATAATATACTTCGGAAATGGTGATGTTTAAAGTTAAAGCTTGAAAACAATGCATGTCTATGTTTTATAGTAAACGATAATTCAAAATACCCAACAAAGTTTTGCATTCGCTCTCACAAAAGCTCGCTTGAGAAGATCAAAGTATCCCCCTCTCCTGAAAGGCAGTTGGAGTTTCCGCACCCCCCCCCCCCCCCCTTCCGAAGTATTTGGAGATCAGATATTGCGTCCTTGGTATAACATCAGATATTGCGTCCTTGATATAACATAAAGCAATCAATGAACGCTGAACATGGGAATCTTTATTCTTAGGGCAAAATACGAATTTTGGAGCTGCTGAGTATGTCCCTACTAATTTCTGCTTACGAGCACATAATTCTGTGAGGAATTCAAAGTTGTATTTGATGAAAATTTGTTTTGAATTACGAACCTTCGGAACAACGAACATCATCCCATTTTGACTGGAAGGGACTGGCATTTGTTTTTACCGTTTGGAATTGCAGATCGGTGTGTAAAGAAAGAGTAAAATATGGCCACCACGTAGTATTTTGCGGAATTCTATCCGGACTCTTTGTGGAGTTTTCCGACAGTTCATTGTTCCACAGGGAAAGGTTCGATAAAGGGATGGTACAGTTTTGTTTGAGATGGGACTAGATGTTTTTTTTTTTCTTTTAGATGAGATCTCTAATGAAATAATAGAGAACACATAATTCTATGAAGAATTCAAAGTTTAGTGATGAAAATTGGTTTTTAAATGGCTGAGATATCAGGGAGGTGGAATAAAGCAGTTCAAGAAAAGTTATAGACCCACTTTGACGATCGTTTGTTTTACACTGTTTTTATATCAGCCATTTCAAAACAGATTTTGCTCAAATGAATGTTCAATTCCTCTTAGAATTGTATGTTCTTCAACATTTCATAAAGGTTGCTTGTGAGTATCTTGCTATGAAAAAAAAAATCACCCAATATATTATACCACTCCTTTAATCGAATTAAGACAAACTTATACAGCAGTGAATAACCTGCGGCGAAGACGGGGGGGGGGGGGGGGGGTCATCGTTATAAAATGATGATGAGAAGGGGCTGATAAATGACAAGGGGAACACGCAGCCCATTATTTCAAAGAGGATGATCAGGATCAGCAGGCCCGTAGCGGGGGTGGTGTTAGGGTGCGTATACATTATACGCCACCCCCAAAAAATAAATACTGTAAATAAATAAATAAATATAAAATAAAAGTCTGGAAGGTCCACTTTTTCAAAAAATACCGTAAGACATATTCATAAGCCTCATCTGTATGCACTACTCCAATGTCCACTGTCTCGTTGGATGACCCCGACACCTGACCACTCGGTACCCCTCACCTTACCTTCGCACACAAGTGTGGAATAATGAAGTAACCTATATACAAGAAGCAGAATTTTTTTTTTTCTTCATCATCACAGTTTCGTAAGAAGGGAGAGGAAGAGGAAAAAATGAAAATAACAATGATAAAAGCAATTCCACATATTCAGATTACGATTATATTCCAGTTCGTCTCTTGGTGTATATCGTGTATTCGTGTGTGAATTTACGCCTACCGATTGTAGTTCGTTATTCCGAAGGTCCGTTATTCCGAAGGTTCTTTAGTCCGAAGGTTCGTTATTCCGAAGGTTCGATAATCCGAAAAAGTGATAAGGTTTGTTATTCCGAAGGTTCATTAATCCGAAAATGAAGTAAGGTTCGTTAATCAGAAAAGGAAACAAAGCTCGTTATCCCAAATGTTCGCTACGGACCCAATTTCATTTTCGGATAAACGAACATTCAGAACAACGAACCCTATTTCATTTTCGGATTAACGAACCTTCGGAATAACGAACCTTCGTAATACCGCCACAAATGTTCGGATTATAACGAACCCTTTTTCATTTTCGGATTCTGTAGGTATTATAGGGAATTTGTGTGTTTCGGATTAACGAACCTTCTGTCAGCTTTAAACGGGTATGTGCGTGATTCTGTATGCGTGTGTGTTTTCATTTAATTTTCATTCCTCGATATCTCCATTTTTCAAACTTTTTGTAATGGAGTATACGCTGATGAAAACATTATCAAGTCGCGACTCGACCACTCACCTATCATCTTAACCCATCTCCGCACACACGTACTCTCTAAAAAAATCGAGTGAAAATATTCACTCTTAAAGGAGTGAATACAAAAAGAGTGAATTTAGTGTGAAATTGGAGTGAATTTTGAATGCAAAGTTCATTTTCACTCATTTTGGAGTGACCTCAGGGATCACTCGAAGAATTTGGAGTGATCCCTGAGGTCACTCTAAAACGAGTGAAAATGAACATTTTCACTCAAAATTCACTCGAAATTCACTCGAAATTCACTCTTTTTTGTATTCACTCCTTTAAGGGTGAATATTTTCACTCGATTTTTTTTTAGAGAGATTCAAAGAAGCAGATATTTTTTCTTTCATCACAATAATGTCAGGAGTAGATATAAAATTCATCAATTCCACAAATAGAGATTACGATTGTATTCCAGTTTGTGAATCGTGTGTTCTTGTGTTTGTAATTATGTGTTTACATGCACCTCAACATAACACCATTTTTTCAACATATACATATGGTTACAATTCGTTATTCCGAAGGTTCGTTCTTCCGAAGGTTCATTAATCCGAAAATGAAATAAGGTTCGTTATTCCGAAGGTTCGTTAATCCGAAAATGAAATAAAAGCTCGTTATTCCGAAGGTTCGTTACGGACCCTATTTCATTTTCGGATCAACGGACCTTCTGAATAACGAACCCTATTTCATTTTTGGATTACCGAACCTTCGAAATAACGCCACAAAATGTTCGGATTAACGAACCTTCGGAATAACGAACAGTACCCTTTTATATATCAACTAACGAACCATCACAAAATCGAACCTTCATTTCGGATTGGCAAACCTTCGGAGAATTTAATAGGCCATATCATTCATCATTTTCGGATTCACGAACCTTTGGAATAAAGCACTTTCAGAGCAACACGCTCTAAAACCACCCTTTTTATTCGGGCATTGGGAGAAAGTTCAGAAAAGAATAATCTTTGAGGTATAAGAAATCAGTTTCATTCTTATTCGACACTATCGATGATTTCTAGGCGTGGTGTTCAATTTCCGACAAAAAAAAAAAAAAGAAGAAGAAGAAGGTTCGTTATGCCGATGGTTCGTTATTGCAAATCCGATACACGCAGATTCCCTCTGCCGACTATATAGAAGTTTGTCAATCCGAAAATAATCAACAAGGTTCGTTTATCCCATTGCACTTGTGGCATTATTCCGAAGGTTCGTTTCTCTGGAAATGAAATAAGATTCGTTGATCAGAGAATGAATCACGTCGTACGAAACTTTTTCTGATAAACGAACTTGCAGTATACCGAATCAATTTTCGTTATCAAATGAACGAACCTTCGATCCTTTCTTCCTCTCATTTTTTTATATATTCATTTCTTTTTTATTATCGAACCTTCTGGTTATTAGGGATAATCAAGAAAAGACAAAATCCTTGAGGCAAGATAAGTTAACATACATGGTTCGACATAGTTTACTTTTTATCGAGGAGTATTCATATGGCAGTGAGTGATATCTTACAAGGAGGTATGGAAAACGTGGAGATATAATCGTAACAAATAAGTATAGTATCTTTTGGTTTAGAATGGTTGATTTTTTTCAGGCACGGTATACATTATTCCGTTGAAAGGAAATTCTGATGTTTCGTTATTTCGGGTGCATGTACGTCACGATACCGACACCCACGAGTCATATTTACATAATATACAGTCCAGGAGTCATACACCTCACGAGTCATACAGCCCTGAGTTCGACATAGATGATGTCCACTGGCGGGGAGGGAAAATACCGAATGTTCCATCCGAAGGGTTTGGAATGCTATTGAGGGAGGTTATAAGTCCCGAGACAAAGTCGAGGAACTTACAGCCTCCCGAAATAGTGTTTCAAACCCTGATGGTGGAATGTTTGGTACATGTTCCCGACAACGAAAGTCATTATCTGTGAGATTGGGCCTATATGGTCTAGTCAAATTATCACACTTTCGTACGCATTACAATTATCGGTCATCTGCTTTAATTTTCACATTGTACGGAATAGGCAAATTTATATCCTATCGATTGCGTGAAAAATATGATCGTACAATCGTTTGGTATCGTTTGTCATTTCTTACGTGAAAATGTTTTCCCATGGGAGAGCATTACAAAAATGTTCTGCCCATGGGCGAACATAACCAATGTGCCTCCATCACGTGACTGTGTTTAGCCAATCAATCAAAACCGGTATTTGAATAACCCATTTAACGTGAGCAAAAAAGGCCTAACGAGACCGACACATTAAATCCCGTGTTGTATATCCATCGAACTCGTGGACTGTTTTTATTTATGTCGAACTCGTGAGCCGTTTTTACCGAGTGTCGAACTCATGAACTTCATTTGCCCAGCGTCGAACTCGTGGGCTCTATAACTCGTGACCTGTATGACTCATGGACCTGTTTTCAATGTCGAACTCGTGAGCTGTATGAGTCGTGGGTGTCGGTCTCGTAGGATGACCCCGTTATTTCGAATCTGAAACACGCAAAATCTCCAGATGTTTGTTAAAGAAAATATAAGGATTCGTTAATACGAATATTACTGTGGCATTATCCCCAGGGTTTGTAAATCTGAGAAAAAGTTTGTTAATCTTAGAACGAACTCTCATGTATAGGTCTGCGTGGTACGAAACTTATGGCCTATTAGGCCAAGTAAAAAAAGAAAGTAGTTTCTCGTCCGGGTTTTTTGAGCAAGGCGATGAGGGAGGTCCTTACTTTTTGATATCTTACTATTTTTTCGAGGATTGTCAAAATGAAAGTAATATGTGTTTCTCGTCCGGTAATTCTGAGAAAAGTAACGAGAGAGGGCTTTACTATTTTCTATATCCAATTTATGAAATGAAATATCACTCTGTTAAGTGGTAGCTGTGTTATGAAAAACCAGGTCCCAAGTGTATGTCTTGCCTGCACTCTCAAACATATTCAAACAAATAGATATATGTACCATACTTGAAATGAAACTTCATGCATGCAGAAATACATTTGCTTTTTCTTTCCATTACAGATGTCAAGGGAAAATGACCATCTTAATACTGGTATTTAGTGTTGTAATGGCATTTATGATACCAGTGTACTTGCAATTCTGATGTATTGTGCTATTAATTGAAACAGGTATAAAACATGTCTTTCAACAAATGTACGACTGAAATAAATTCCATGATATTCAAAACACTGCTTTATTTATTATTGTGTTTGTGACACTGTGTCCACACAGCTGGTACAGTGTATGTACACTGTATATGCATTTCCTCACAGTACAATTGTAGCACATTCAACTGGAAACTGGCTTGTACAATTGCAGATGGATGTCAAAATGATACGATTTATGGCATTATAGCATTAAACAAAGATGTTTCTTCATGTTCTAAAAAGACATTTGATAATCACTCATCATTTGGATGATGATTGTACAAGTGGAAACTCGATATAACGAGATGGTCGGGTACGAGTCGTGTTCCTCGTTATAGCCGATATCTCGTTATATCAGTAGGCATAAAAGAAGGCATAACATAAAGACATTAATTTGCACACGTGGGACTACCCATCATCTTTCAATCAATACTGATAACTTGCTAATGTGTGTGAGGTAATTACTCACCTTTATGGTTAAGAAGATTTTTTTTCGCCAATGAAATCCGATATCAAGAATGTTTTTCTTATTAATTGTAGAATAGATGTTTGAATTTGTAAATCTACATAGCTTGCGATTGTGTGAACATCGTCTGTGGATTGGCATGTGGTTTATGGTATGGGTGTTGTGTGTGGAAAGCTTGAATATGGTCTGCACGATGTTTTGTGTGTGTGTGTGACACATTCTGTATGTACATTATGACTGCATGTGTGTGTGTAGATGGGGAATTCCCTACGTAGAAAGCCAATCACAGCATCAGATTGCCTCACACTTGCTAAACGTCATGATGATGTCATGTATACGGCCGTCCCACCACATTTTCTGCATGTATCAGTGCGCGCGCACACACACACACACATACACGTACAACATGCGGTGCTAGCTGTAGAGTGAACTGTCATGAAGAAAATGTGTGTGTACAAGACAGTTTTTGGCGCATCGAGCTTTACAATCTCGGACCGTGATAGCACAGGCGAATTAAGCTTTACCCGAAGACATTTTGCTTTACCTCGCTATATCAGGTTTGATTGGCTATATTTTTCTTTGTTTGGAAATCACAAAATTTATCTCGTTATAGCAGTTATTTCGTTATAGCCAATCTCGCTGTAAGAGTAGCATTTTACATGGACTTGTGTGGAAGGAAATTTGGGACCGGGAAAATTTCCTCGTAATAACCGATATCTCGTTATAGCAGTGTTCGTTTTATAAACCGAGCTTCCCCTGCCCTGTATACCACACTACAGATGTTACGATTCACGGCCGTGTCCGTGAATTTACGCCGTAAAGAAAAGTATCCCGCAGAAATACGATACAAACCAGAATCCGTGGAAAAGTTATTTATTTTGTAGTTACACCCATTTTATAATTCCACATTTGCTGGAAAAGCGCACTCATTTTCTCTTCAAAATACATCGCCGTCAGGTGCAACGTTACAGAGCAGAGTGTACGGGCCTCTACACATTCGAATGTGTTCATGCGTGCGATGGCCTGGGGACCCGATTTGGACAGCTAGCAAGTTACAGACACGGCCGAAAAAATAGTAAATATCAAAAAAGTCGATGCGGCAACTGAAAATCGATGCGGGCGGGGAGCGGGCTGGGACGAGAATTATGAATTTCTTGGTATTTTCAGCGCCATTTTGAAAATAGTAAATAGTAAAAAAATCGATGCGGCGGCCAAAATCGATGCGCGCGAGGACGAGAAACTGGTTTCTTTTTTTACTTGGCCTTAGTTTCGGGATTGCGGAATCTTCAGAATTACACATTGTGTTTCGCTTTCGAATCAACAAACCTTCAAAATTACTTAACTTTTCTTCTTCTTTTTCCATATTTTGTTAAGCGAACCTTCGGAAAACCGAAACTTTTTTTTCTCTCTTTCATTTTTTTTTCTTTATTAAAAAAACAAAACAAAAACAAAAACAAAAAACTTCGGATTGTGAACTGTGAGAAACGAACAACTGTTGTTTTTTCCCTGATCAGTGGTGATAATTGAGGTAATTCAGTAGAAAAGAAAATAAGGCACACAAAAAAAACAAGTTACTAGTATTTGAATCCTGACATCAATTAATGTTTTTTTTTTCTTTTTACCGATAAATGAAAGATCAGACAGATAAGAAATGAGAGGAAAAAGAAAAAATAGCCTGTGATAACGAATCGTATTAAATGTTTGACATCCTTGGTCTTCGCCCTCGGTCTTCGATTTGCTTTCCTTACCTGTCCATCCCGGGTCCCCCAGGCCCCAGACTGCTTATAACCTCCAGGAATGCACCAGTGCGCGCGGTTTCCTTCGTTGAATGCTCTCTATTCTACCGCCCCACCCTTCCCCCAAGTCTGGCACCTTGCCATCGTGGGATTTTTCATGTTTTCCTTCTTGGTCAAGTTGGTGTTCACAACTTTGTCTACGTGACTGCGTTCTGTTTTGTTTCTCCGAATTCGCTGCGTGCTCTACAGACACGTGGTGCACAAACAGTTACTGTATGGCTGTTTACGAGGGGGGTCACCTATACTCACCTGCAAACAGCTTACGGCGAGCAGAAAACGCCAGTTCTCTGCTGGTGGTTACTTTTACTGCCAAAATATTGGGCTTTGTCACTACGGAATACTAGTCACACACAAATTGCATTGGAATATTCAAGTACATTGTATAACTACTCGTACTTCCGATCATAGCGATCTCTCGAGTGTTCGTGTTTCATCGAAAAGTAAGTGTTAGAAAGTTGTTGAAACTGCGTAGCAGCGCTAGACAGTCGTTAGTTTAGGGCTTCCGTATGCTCGATTTTTATGGGTTTATTGATATTGGAGCTCAGGGAAAATGTGGGGGAAAAGGATGACTTCAAAATAATTTGCTTGCCCGATTCGGTCAAGCATTTTTTTTTTTCCTTGTTCCAAAACGCTTGCCCAACTTTACTACTAGCTTGTTAGTATGAGAAAGTGTGTGATAGATTGCTTCACATGTCATGATCGTACTGTACAAACTCAAAGAAAAAAAAAAAATTACTCGCAATTTTCCTGAAAGTGAGATCGAACAAAAACTTTAAAATGATAAAATTAGATAAAAAAATGTCATGATCGTGCTGGAGAGAGCCCAAAGAATTTGCTAGATTGTATATTTGTAGTCAGACAAATCACACGCAGTTTTGCTGAGCATGATTTCGAAAGAATTTGACAAAACTTTGTCATGATCGTGCTGTGACAGAGCTCAAAGAATTCGTAAAGTGCAAACAAGTCAAACGCAGTTTTGCTTATGTTGAGATCGAAAGAAAGTGTATAATGTTTATTAATACGATCGTGAGAACTCAAAAATAGAAACGCACCGTTACTAACCCCGCGTGAAACACACGAGCCGTTCAAATACACTACAACATGATACATGTAACGAGTGTATCGTGCATGCATGAAACGTTAGAAAGGTTGTGTCACAGAGATGATCCGATCGACGGGGAAAGGGTGTGCGTGCACCACTTCAGTATCTGCCCGTAGTTGCGTGCACACGAAGAATGAATCATGCCCGTCCTACCGCGGCAGGACGATCAGCGTCCTACCGCGTTCCTCCGCACGATTTTTTTTCCCCTGCCGCTGCGCATAGAAAAAAACGTTCAGCGCGTATACGCGTTCGGCAAATCGTCCTACCGCAAATTTGCGGGATCCCGCGGTAGAACGCTAGTGAGAATAAATATCCCTTCCCTAAAGCATTGAGTCTCCCGTATCCGGCCAAATCCCTTATCCGGATGAGCCCCGGTCCCGACTTGTCCGGATACGAGAGGTTCAACTGTAATTCAAGGCAGTGTATACAACCACACGTGTGTGTCTTTACCATCCAGCCACACGAGTGTGGTTGTAGCCATGGCCCGAGTCGCTGGATACAGCCACACTCGTGTGTAAGGCCAAGTAAAAAAAGAAACCAGTTTCTCGTCCTCGCGCGCATCGATTTTGGCCGCCGCATCGATTTTTTTACTATTTACTATTTTCAAAATGGCGCTGAAAATACCAAGAAATTCATAATTCTCGTCCCAGCCCGCTCCCCGCCCGCCTCAATTTTCAGTTGCCGCATCAACTTTTTTGATATTTACTATTTTTTCGGCCGCCGAAAAAAAGATCGACAATTCACCTTCCAATCGTGATGTCATTTCTAATTACGCCTTGCGTCCTCTACTTAGCTGTAGTACAGCTGTAGCTTCTGTAGTGTGTATGTATAACGCGCAACGCATGCATTTCACACTGCGAGCTCGGCAAGAAGGAATGACCCACAAAGCAGTCGAACTGTAGTTGGATGGGCGCGGGCGCGGGCGGCGCCGGCCTCGGGCGGCGCCGGCCTGGGCCGGCTAGCTGTGATGAACAGCGCACTCGGTACGTCGTGAACGCGATAGCGGCAACATTTTTTTTTTTGCGATCAATCGCTGATATTCCACGCATATTTCGCGCATTGTTCGTATTTTCCCCCGTTTCTGCTCATATTTCAAGCGGATGAATTGTACTGTACAAATGCTTGTGAGGATTGTATCGAGTTTGTATACATTTTCATGTCATTGTGACTACAAATGTATGTGCATGTGTGTGCAGTGTCGGAAGGTACGGTGCCGGTGCAGTGGCCGTGCCGCACCGTATTGGCAAAGTGTGCGTGTCTGTATTTAACATATTGATGCATGTAGCTGTCCAGGGTCGGTCACCGGTACCAACCCCTGGGGCCTGTTGCATAAAACTCCAACCGGATTTTTTTCCGGTTGAAATCACAACATTCCGGCTGGAAGCTCCCAACCAGAGTTTTTATGCAACGGTTGCTAAAAAAGTTTTATGCAACGGGACTTGTCTGTCAGCTGTCTGCACGCACGCATGAACACATTCGAATGTGTAGAAGCCCGTACACTCTGCTCTGTAACGTTGCATCGCTGACGGCGATTTATTGTTCTATTTTGAAGAGAAAGTGAATGCACTTTTCCAGCAAATGTAGAATTATCAAATGGGTGTATCTGCAAAATAAATAACTTTTCCACGGATTCTGGTTTGTCTCGTATTTCTGCGGGATACTTTTCTTTACGATGTAAATTCACGGACACGGCCGTGAGTCGGATCATCTGTAGTGTGGTATACAATCATTCATCATCCAAATGATGAGTGATTTTCAAATGTCTTTTTAGAACATGAAGAAACATCTTTAAACGTTTAATGCTATAATGCCATATCAGTATCATTTTGACATCCATCTGCAATTGTACAACAGTTTCCAGTTAAATGTGCTACAATTGTACTGTGAAGAAATGCAGATACATACCAGCTGTGTGGACACAAAAAGTCATAAACACCAATGATGAATAAAGCATGTTTTGAATGTCATAGAATTTATTTCAGTCGTACATTCTTTGTTGAAAGACATGTTTTATACCTGTTTCTGAGTAGCACAATACATCAGAATTGCAAGTATAACACTGGTATCAGAATTTAATGCCATTACAACACTAATAATACCAGTATTAAGATGGTCATTTTCCCTTGACATCTGTAGTGGAAAGAAAAAGCAAATGTATTTCTGCATGCATGAAGTTTCATTTCAAGTATGGTACATAATCTATTTGTTTGAAAATGCACAGAGTGCAGGCAACACATACTGTACACTTGGGACCTGGTCTCTCATAACACAGCTACCAGAGTGATATTTCATTTCATAAATTGGATATAAGAAAATAGTAAAGCCCTCTCTCGTTACCTTTGTAGCAGCACAATGAGTCACACTTTCATTTTCTCGCACTACTAAGAATTGTTTTCGTCCACTCGCTGACCATATCCGCTAGTGGTCACTCTACGGCGTAATACAAGCACATTTTTACGACCGCTCTGGCCCTCCGTATCGCGAGCACTCATATATTATCATCTGTCACATTCCTCGCGAACAGCGTAACTTCACCTCCGGTCACTCCTACGGTCACCATGACAACGCGAGATGGACATCATTTCTAACCAATCTCCTTCTTTCTTCGCTCCACTTCTCGAAGAAGTTTCGCACGCGTGTTACAACTCTCCATTCACAAAAATCAACTTTTCATGCACATGACACTTCTTGACCAGCTTTCGACGTGAAAGCACGAAAACGCCAAGTTGTCAACTCGCCAAACTTCATCATCAAACATCGGACTCGCGAACTTCTCTCTCTCTCAATCCGTCTATCTCTATTTTCCCTCTCTAACTTCGCCGTCTTCTGGAGCATTCTACATTGTGCTACTTCGCCTTATTTACTGAAATTATACTGTGTGTCGCGTTATGTTTTTGTGTATATACCAAACGGGAAAGTGCAATAACTGAACTCTCAATTGGAGGACCATTTCCTGCAACAGCATCGACTCCAGGCGCAGCTCGGCAGCACGGGAGATATTGTGTTATAAAATCAACGAATGGTGAGTAGAAGGATACATTTTCTACGTTCTATTAACATCCTACTACGAAATCCCTTCACTGGTGACCCCGACGTGATCTAATTCATCTCCCCGCCACTATGACCGACCCCTCGCAAGCGCCTGTTGAGCCCGTTCAGCCCCCGATTGATGACGCGACTTCGAAACCATCCACTGACATCGCTGTCGATTACGCCGCCGTAGCAAACATAAAGCTGCCGCCCTACTGGCCACAAGACCCGTTGGTGTGGTTCGCGCAGGTTGAGGCCCAATTCACAACTCGCCGCATTACCAAGGAAGACTCAAAATATGCCTATGTGGTTTCTTCTCTTTCCCCCGACATCGCCCAGGAGGTGCGCGATCTCCTCATCACAAAGCCTGCCGCACAGCCATACACCACGCTGAAGACAGCACTCGTCGCGCGGACATCCGAGACGGAGCAGCGTAGACTACAGCAGCTCTTGACGGAGGAAGAACTGGGGGATAGGAAGCCGACCCAACTCCTCCGTCGGATGAAACAGCTGCTTGGTGATCGCGTGCTCGAAGACAGCATTCTTCGGCAGCTGTTTGTCCAGCGCATGCCGACAAACGTGCAACAAATACTGGCATCGTCTAGCGATTCGCTGACTGTCACACAGTTAGCGGAGCTCGCCGACCGCATCCTAGCCGTCACAGCGCCTAGTTTTGTCAATGCCATGGCAGCCCCACCCCAAACAACACCCACGCCCAATCAACACCTCCAGGACCAAATACACCGTTTAACAATGCAGGTGGAAACTCTAACAATGCAGCTTCGTAACCGTGAGCGGAGCCGTAGTCGAGGTCGGTCGGCCACACGCAGAAACCGACAGCATACCTCGCGTGGTAGCAGCCCTGCCGTACCTGCTCAGACGCCTGCTTCAGACAATGGTGAGTGCTGGTACCATCAAACCTACGGAGAGAACGCTCGCCGTTGTCAACCACCTTGTCGACGACAACCGTCTTCCGCTCATCAACCGCCCGCTGCCACGACCCAGGGAAACGAGCAAGCCAGCGCCTAATGGCGACAAGCAGCGCTGGTTCACACTCACACAGTCGCCTCTTCTACATTTCGGACAAGAACACCGGCACGCAGTTCCTCGTCGACACCGGCGCGGAAGTCAGTGTTCTTCCCCCTTCCCCGGCTGAGAGGCGAGTGCAATCAAACACAATCAAGCTACAGGCCGCAAACCAGTCACAAATCACGACATACGGCGAACGCTCCCTAACGCTAAATCTCGGACTGCGACGCGTGTGTCGATGGATTTTCGTACTCGCAGACGTGCCCACACCCATATTAGGAGCCGACTTCCTACGGCATTTCGGTCTGCTAGTCGACGTCAAGCGACACAAACTGATAGATGGAACCACTAATCTTTCAGTCAGCGGCGTCGTCACCGAACCGTCGGCAACGTCCCTCAGTCTCAAAATGCTACGCTCCACCGGCACTCGCTTCGACGCCCTAATTCAGCAACATCCATCAATCACACAACCAGTATACACACCGGCGAGCGTCAAACACTCAGTCACCCATCACATTGAGACTCGAGGTCCCCCCGTCTCCGCTCGACCACGCCGGCTCGCATCAGACCGCCTCGAAGCAGCTAGAGAGGAATTTAGCCACATGCTCGAGCTCGGCATCGTCACGCAATCGAAAAGCAACTGGTCTTCGCCCCTCCACATGGTGCCGAAAAAGACCTCCGGCGATTGGCGACCATGTGGCGATTACCGCACCCTCAACCGACAAACAGTCCCCGATCGTTACCCCATTCCCCACCTACAAGACTTTGCAGCAAATCTTGATGGCATGACAGTATTTTCCAAACTCGACCTCGTTAAGGCGTACCATCAAATTCCCGTTCATCCGGCTGACGTTCACAAAACCGCCATAACCACGCCCTTCGGTCTGTTTGAATATGCTCGCATGCCTTTTGGACTTCGCAACGCAGCGCAGACCTTTCAACGCTTCATGGACGAAGTACTGCGTGGGCTTCCATTCGCCTACGCGTACGTGGACGACGTCCTTGTCGCAAGCTGCTCACACGAGGAACACGAAAAACACCTGAACATTGTGTTTTCACGCTTCTCTGAGTATGGCATCGTCATCAACCCAGCCAAATGCCAACTCGGCGTGCCATCCCTCCACTTCCTCGGCCACGTTGTCGATCACCACGGCATCTCTCCTCTGCCAGACAAGATCAAAGCAATTCAAGACCTCCCAGCCCCTACTTCACTTCGCAAGCCGCGAGAATTTCTAGGTCTCGTCAACTTCTACCGGAGATTTCTCCCTCGATGCGCTGATTTAATGCAACCACTCACCGACAAGTTGAAAAATGCTAAAAGGAAAAATCAGCCCATCTCGCTCAGCGACGACGAACTTTCCTCATTCCATGCAGTCAAAGCAGCGCTTTCACAAGCCACCATGCTTGTTCACCCGCAGATGGATGCACCCCTCTGTCTCCTCACAGACGCGTCGGACGTCGGCGTCGGCGGTGTACTCCAGCAATGCATCGACGGTACATGGCAACCTCTCACGTTTTTTTCTAAACGACTACAGCCAGCTGAAACTCGCTACAGTGCGTTTGGACGAGAGCTGCTCGCCGTCTACCTGTGCATCAAACACTTCCGTCACCTGCTCGAGGGAAGACAATTCATTGTGTACACTGACCACAAGCCTCTCACTCACTCTCTCCACGGTCGTCCCGACAGATACTCGCCACGGGAAATTCGTCAACTCGACTTCATTTCCCAATTCACGACCGACATCCGCCACATCTCAGGCAAACGCAACACAGCTGCCGACGCACTCTCTCGAGCTTTCATCAACAATGTAAGCACTACCCCCATCGACTTCGACATCATTGCCCTCGCCCAAGAGCACGACGAGGAACTCAAACAACTCACGACTGACAGTTCACTCAAACTCTCACCAGTGCCAATCCCCTCATCAGACCGCACGATATTATGTGATTTGTCAACTGGATTTCCTCGTCCATACATCCCAGCCCCTCATCGCAAGGCAATCTTTCACTCCCTTCATCAACTCTCTCATCCAGGAGTAAGAGCAACGCAGAAACTGGTCACTGACAGATTTGTTTGGAACGGCATCAATCGTGACGTTCGTTCATGGGCCAAAACATGTCTACAGTGCCAACGCAGCAAAATTCATCGCCACAACAAAGCACCCCTCGGCACTTTCTCATCGCCCGATGCACGGTTCGACCACGTACACATCGACATCGTCGGCCCACTCCCTACATCCAACGGTCACACATACCTCCTCACATGTGTCGATCGATTCACGCGATGGCCAGAAGCCTTCCCCATGAGCGACATCACAGCCGAAACAGTCGCTCGAGTCTTCGTCACTCACTGGGTTGCACGATTTGGCGCACCATCGACCATCACAACAGACAGAGGTCGCCAATTTGAATCCAATCTCTTCAACGCTCTCACTACGCAACTCGGATCCACTCGCATTCGCACAACGGCATACCATCCGACATCGAACGGCCTCGTCGAACGCCTGCATCGTCAACTCAAAGCCTCTCTCATGGCACACGACCACGCCAAATGGACCGAGACACTACCACTCGTTCTCCTCGGCATTCGGACCGCAGTGAAGACAGACATAGGCTGCTCAGCTGCAGAGCTTGTCTATGGGACAACGCTACGACTACCAGGCCAGTGCATCACCAAGCACGAACAGACCACGACGGACATCGACCCTTCCGACTACGTCCAACGTCTACGTAAGTTCATGCAGGACATGCACCCGCCATCAACACGCACTCAACACAAACCGACATTCATACACAACGACCTCAACACATCTACACATGTTTTCATTTGCGATGACACCGTGAGAAAACCACTACAACACCCATACAGAGGCCCCTTTCCAGTCATTCGGCGTGCTGACAAGTTTTTCGTGATCGACTACCACGGCAAACACGACACCGTCAGCATCGACCGCTTGAAACCAGCATTCATAGAAACGGACATCATTCCCGAGCCATTGCCTCGCCGCACCACACGACCACCCGTGACTACAAACACTCAACGCACGACACAACCTGCCACGCCCCCTTCCAACCCACCTCGCACCCCCACCTCACTCTCCAACCAAACGACCACGGCAATCAAGAAAACACGCTCCGGTCGTCACGTGCGATTTCCCACAAAATACGTCGACTACTGTGATAACGGTTGAAGAGACAATTTTGTTTCTTACGAATCCAGCTTGTTGTTTTCTAAGTCATTGTACATATTATTTTGTTACTCTCGCTCACCTGCGAACATTCTACTCTATTTTCTTACACTCATCGATTGCTCCTGCATCTCATTTCGCAGCAATCTAGGGGGGAGCTACTTGTAGCAGCACAATGAGTCACACTTTCATTTTCTCGCACTACTAAGAATTGTTTTCGTCCACTCGCTGACCATATCCGCTAGTGGTCACTCTACGGCGTAATACAAGCACATTTTTACGACCGCTCTGGCCCTCCGTATCGCGAGCACTCATATATTATCATCTGTCACATTCCTCGCGAACAGCGTAACTTCACCTCCGGTCACTCCTACGGTCACCATGACAACGCGAGATGGACATCATTTCTAACCAATCTCCTTCTTTCTTCGCTCCACTTCTCGAAGAAGTTTCGCACGCGTGTTACAACTCTCCATTCACAAAAATCAACTTTTCACGCACACGACACTTCTTGACCAGCTTTCGACGTGAAAGCACGAAAACGCCAAGTTGTCAACTCGCCAAACTTCATCATCAAACATCGGACTCGCGAACTTCTCTCTCTCTCAATCCGTCTATCTCTATTTTCCCTATCTAACTTCGCCGTCTTCTGGAGCATTCTACATTGTGCTACTTCGCCTTATTTACTGAAATTATACTGTGTGTCGCGTTATGTTTTTGTGTATATACCAAACGGGAAAGTGCAATAACTGAACTCTCAATTGGAGGACCATTTCCTGCAACAGCATCGACTCCAGGCGCAGCTCGGCAGCACGGGAGATATTGTGTTATAAAATCAACGAATGGTGAGTAGAAGGATACATTTTCTACGTTCTATTAACATCCTACTACGAAATCCCTTCACCTTTCTCAGAATTACCGGATGAGAAACACATATTACTTTCATTTTGACAATCCTCGAAATAATAGTAAGATATCAAATAGTAAGGACCTCCCTCATCGCCTTGCTCAAAAAACCCGGACGAGAAACTACTATCTTTTTTTGCTTGGCCTAATGTACATGTTTACACACACGACAGAGAAGATGATCGCCGTGCGTGTCACGCACATGAACACCACACAACCAGCTCGATGACAGTAACTTCCTTTTCATACCTTCTAATATTGTTTTCTTACAAATATTTTTTTCGCTCCATTCTCATTGTGTTTGCTTGATACGATGGGTTTAGAATTAATAGCAAAGTTACAACTGCCGCTAAATTGGGGGACTTCTGATTGACATCGCTAGACTGCTGGTGGTAGGCCCTACATCGCGACTTCAGGTGCTAGATAGTGATCGCTCAGCGCAGCAGCAGCCTAGCCAGCGCAGTTGTGCCGCCCGCCCCAGCAGGGACCCGCGCACCGGCTGTCTGTGTATGCTAGTGTGTGCTAGGTGCGCGATTTGCGATTACCCGAACGAATGAAGGCGAAATCTCAATAACAATGCGATGCATGATCAATCGTAAATCAAAGTCCAAAACCAATTGTAACTTTGTTATTGATTTCAAATTCATCTTATCAAATAAATAAAATGAAAATAAAGTTTGAAATGGAAAAAGTAAGATTGTCTAGTAGATGGTGAGATAATATCAAATGAGGTTAATCTTACGTTAGGAGGTAGGTTCATCGCTTTGCGGTGGTAACTGTACATCAATTTCGCGTGTTGATGTGGCCACACGTACAGTACACAGCGTGTTCCCCGCTACATACAATGTACGCAATAGCCTATACACTTCTCGGTGTGTGTGGATATGTACATTACACACGAGTGTGGCTGTATCCTGCGACTCGGGCCATGGCTACAACCACACTCGTGTAGCTGGATGGTAAAGACACACGTGTGTGGTTGTACAACCACACGCGTGTGTCTTTACCATCCAGCCACACGCGTGTGGTTGTAACTTGTAGCTATGGCCAGAGTTGCTGGATACAGCCACACTCACTCGTGAGTATTTATGTACAGTGTGTATATCCACACACACACGTGGAGAAGCTGATCGCTGTGAGTATCAAGCACATGAACACCACACAACCAGCTTGCTCGCAAAGCGATGAAAGTAACCTCATTTTCATACCTTCTAATATTGTTTTCTTACAAATATTTTTTATCGCTCCATTCTTATCGTTTTGCTTGATACGGTGGGTTTAGAATTAATAGCAAAGTTACAACTGCCGCTAAATTGGGGGACTTCGGATTGACATCGCTGGACTGCAGGTGGTAGGCCCTACGTTGTGACTTCAGGTGCTAGCAATCGCTCAGCGCAGCTGCAGCAGTACACTGCCTAGCCAGAGCAGTTGTTGTGCCGCCGCCCGCCCCAGCAGGGCCGGCTGCCTGTGTACGCTTGGTGCGCAATTTGCGAGTTACTGTACCTGAACGAACGAAGGCGAAGTCACAATAACGACGCGATGCATGATCAATCGTAAATCAAAGTGCAAAATCAATTGTAACTTTGCTATTGATTTTAAATTCATCTTATCAAATAAAGAAAATGAAAATACAGTTTAAAATGAAATGTCTAGATGGTGAGATAATATTAAATTAAATTAATTTAGGGAGGTAGGTTCATCGCTTTTTGCGGTGGTACGTCATATCAGTCCGGGAAACCCGCTCATGTGTGTTTTGATGGGCGCTCTGCATCGGTTGATTAAAACTAGATTTTTGAAAAAAAAAACAGATAGGATTTTTTCTTCTTTTCATCATGGATAGTGGACATGTGTGTGTAACAAAAAATCACCATGCAAAGTTGCGACAATTTATATGTCAGATGTGAGATGAATAGAAGTGAATAGGGGGCCTCATGAGGCGTTCCCCCCCGGGCCTCATGAGGCGTGGGGGCGGTCCTCATGAGGCGGGGCAGTCCTCGTACGTGGGAGCAGTCCTCATGAGTGGGTTTCCCGGACTGATATCGCGTGTTGATGTGGCCACACACAGTGTGTTCCCCGCTACGCAAATGTTTATAAAGGCAAGCTTCTCGCCGTGTGTGGATATGTTAATGTACATCACACACAAGTGTGGCTGTATCGAGCGACTTGCGCCATGGCTACAACCACACTCGTGTGGCTGGATGGTAAAGACACACGCGTGTGGTTGTATATATAACACCAATACATCATGTACCGTAGTTATGGGTAAACTCGGCCTAGCGGGTAAAGTCGGCCGCCAGCGCGCACAGTACAATTTTATGTACTTGTGCGCGCTGGCGGCCGACTTTACCCGCTAGGCCGAGTTTACCCATAACTACGGTATATGACCATGATGACACACTTCCTGAAAGCTTGGCTGGCTGGCAGCCGTCCCAGATTTCTCACAAACTGAGACGAGAGTCTAGACCCAACAATTATTAATAATAATATTATTAGAGTCTAACCGTTAGTAATGTAATGTCAGATAATGACTCAGGTCAACATGGACTTTCATGCATGGTCAAACATGACTAAAAAAAGTTAAACCTAAGCTAAAATTACCTAGAATCTAACCGTTAGTGAGAAACTCCATCTATAATGAAATTAAAGTATTCACAAACGTTAGAGTCTAGTCACTCACACCTCCGCTCCAGCGCGACTCATCCAACTGCTGCTTAATTTAGGTTAATTTACCATTGAATTTATCAATCAATGTCGAGACATTCAACACGTGAACAAGGTGAAGCCAGGCTTGTGTCCCTGCTTATCAATAATATAGATGCGAGGGGCATTTTGTTGGAACTTACCGAACCATACTCGTGATGGAGCCAAATATCTTGTTTAGTTTAAATAACACAGATGGTCTCAGCCGCTGGGTAAATAATTGCCAGGCATCGGCATCATAGTTCCCGGTGTACTTGAGCAGATATGAGCAAAGTGCTACTACCTATCCGATAACATGTCAACATTTGACACCGGCATTCTCCATCTGGGCGACGTGTTACCGCAGCAGCGACCCCATACGGACAAATACGTACCGTAAAGGGGTCGCACAGCAAACCTATACCTGTCACGGAAGCACCTGATATGGCTAAGCATTTATGTGACCAGAGACCAAAATAGAGGGTTTTATACTGAAATCAGTAGCCTTACTCTTAGATAAGATACTTACAATCACGGCAGGCGAAGTCGATTTACAATATGATCTGTTTTGAGAGCCCTGTGAAAGAGTTTATCCGAGGTTTTTATAGTCCTACCGCATTTCGTATTGTAGCACGACTTACACAGCGCATGCGCTAATATGGATAAAACGTAGCACATACTGTAATACGCAATGTATGCGTGTGGAAAAAAAAAAACGGACAGCTCGCTGAGAACTGAAATGAATATTCATGAGACGTAACAAATAGAATGCATGCTGGGCGATGATTTACTATCGGGCCTACCGGCACTTATTTATTTCGTTTTTAAAGCACATTTCGAATGTGTGGTTCATTATTTATTTGCAATAAAGGAAGTGCACACATAATGAACATCTGGAGATGTGAAGGATTAAGAAAATAACAGGTGATTTTCATGATAGAGGGTATGTTTTTTTTTTCCCCAGTCTGCAGAGGCAATGCCCCAGATGTCTCATCTATAGATCAAGTTTCCTTTCACACTGTACATTATAGTTTTAATGTTGTACATTCACAATGGGCTCCACTCACAAGCTCTGCTTCTTGGGGACTCATATTCATTTTTGCTTCATGTTTATTTTCTACTGTGATTTGAATTGAATACACTTCTGTTACATACATGTTTTGTTTATTTCCAATAGTTGAGAATTGTTTGATTATTTATTGAGAGACCTTTTTTTTTTCAAAGACTTACTACCGTATGAGAGGAGATCCTTCCTGTCTTTCTTTTTCTGTCAGGCTTGTCACTTTCTGTTTGATTGTGTGTATGTGTGTGTGTGTGTCCGCGTGCATGTGTGTTTCATAATTATTGTGTGTAACAAGTTGGAAGAATTGGAAGCTAAATTTCAATGTACTGTGACATACAGATCAATAAAATTGACTCTTGAGTATTCATTCATTTTCATTCATTCATTCATTCATTCATAGCAATGGGACAAGAAGTGTCTTCTGAAAATTTTTGAAATTTCAAATGTCATAACTTCCTTATTTTTTATCCGATTTTATCATTTTTGCACTGTTCTGCTAGATTTTTTTTTATCATTGTCGTGAAATTGATAAAATTTTAGATTGGCTTTCATCTTAAAGGCATAATGGATTGGTTGATGAAAAACTAGAAATTAACCCTTTCAGATCCATCCACATGGTCATTGGGATTGTATTCCATTGCTCCCCATGGCTTTTTTTTTTTTTTTTTTTTGGATGTTGTCTTGCTTGATCAATACCCTTTTAAGCCTTATACGTGTATGTACAATACTGCTGAAATGCATGCCGGTATTCCCCAACGCGTTTACATCGTTCGTTTGCTTGCGATCGGCGGTCATGCCATCAGACAAGGAGTATGTATTCGTAGGGGCGCACGCATTTCTGTGGTCATTTCACTCATGCCTTTTTTTTAACCCATGATCTGATCCCGGCTTTGCAGCAGCGTGGCAGATGACATGTTAGAACGAGTTTACTTGTGCAGATTTTTAGAAAAATTGAAAAAATTACAGCAGTATAAAGATCTGATTGCGTTTGTTTTCATTTCATTCCTTCAGAATGGTCTCATAATGAAGATAGGCACAAAAGGGATAACGAAATTTGTCCTGTTGTGTACCTTTTAAGAACGCATGCACAAAATGTGATGAGAAAAAATTTTAAAAAAAAAATCATAAAATCATCGCAGTCCCGTTGAAATTTGCGGAAACAGTAGGCGCGAAAAGGATCTTGAATTCGGTCCTGCATGCCATGTTGGTTATCAAAAACGCATGCACAAATGTGAAGAAATTATCGGGAAAAAAAAAACTACTTTCAATCCTTCTTGTGCGTGCATCACAACAGATTACAGCCGAAAGAATTCACGAAATCATCGCAATCTTGCTGAAATCTGAGGTATAGAAATAGGCGCAAAAAAATCGTGATATTCGAATAGTGCGAAGAGATTATTGGGGGAAAAATAAAAGACACATTTTCAACCCCTTCTGGTGGTGCATCATAAAGATTACAGCCGAATATCAAATCATGGCAATCCCGTTGAAATATAGGCGCAAGAAGGATATCGAATTCGGCCCTGAATACTGTCTTTCAAAAAACGCATGAATAATTCCGAAGAGATTTTCGGGAGAAAAATAAAGAATGTTTTTTCAACCCTTCTGGTGTGTGCATTACAAAAGATTAGAGCCGAAATAATTCATAAAATCACCGCGGTGCCGTTAAAGTTTGAGGAGACAATATAGGCGCAAAACGAATCATAAATTCGGCCGTGAATACCTTCTAATCCGAGAGGACGCGCATTTACGAAATGGGAGAGATTATCGGTAAAAAGTATAAAAGGACACATTTTCAACCCCTTTTGGTGTGTGCAAAGTAAAAGATTACAGCTGTAGGAATTCATGAAATCGTCACAATCCCGCTGATATTAAATTGATAGGCGCAAACAGGATCATGAATTCGGCCGTGTTATGATCTTTCAAGAACGCATTTACGAAATTCGAAGATTTTATCGGGGAAAAATAAAGAACACATTTTCAACCCCTCTTGGCACGTGAATCATTAAGATTATAGCCGAATAATAATCCATGAAATCATGGCAATCCCGTTGAAATTTGAGAAACAATAGGCGCAAAAAGGATCGTGAATTTGGCCCTGCATGCTGTGTATCTTTCAAAAACGCATATACCGCATGCAGAAATTCGGGAGAAAAATAAGACACATTTTAAACCTCTTTTGGCGCGTGCATTATAAAAATTACAGCCAAAATGATTCATGAAATCATCACAATCCCGTTGAAGTTTGAGGAGAACAAGAGGTGCAAAAAGAATCATGAATTCGGCCGTATCATTTCTTCTAATCCGAGAGGACGCATTTACGAAATGCGAAAAGATTATCGGAGCAAAATAAAGGGCGCATTGTCAACCATTCTGGTGTGTTCATCACAACAGATTACATCCGAACAGTGATCCGAAGTAAAGTTCATAAAATCGTCACAATCCCGCTGATATATGAGGTAGAAATAAGAGCAAAAAGGATCGTGAATTCGACCCTGATGCCGTATGCTGCCGTATATACCTTTCAAGAGCGCATGCACAAATGCGAACAGATTATCGGGAGAAAAATAAAGAACCCCTTCTGGCACATGTATCAGAAAATACTATACAGCAAAAATAATTCATATAATCATTACAATCCAGCTGAGCACCAAAAATGTGAAAAGCACAGCAACTTAAGTAACACGTGTTACTCTACGTGCGCCGATGTTGACAGAAAGTCACAAACGCATTTGATACAATCTGATTTTGTTCATAATCATTTAACACTTTAATTCACAAACATTCAATTCTTTTAAAATGGTTCTATACACGAAGAAGAGATAGGAGTACAAAGCATCACAAATTCGACACTACAGTGTACTTTCAAGAACGCATACTTGTAAGATACGGGAAGAAATTTTCGGAGGAAAGTTAAAAACCGCATTTCAGTCCCTTCTTTTTTTTTTTTTACTTCCTTTTCGTATCAACAAATCAATTCACAAATGATTCCTTTTTGTTCCTTCTCAAGGAAATGATCCATAAACAAGGCACTTGAGTTTACCAAATATTTATTTGCAAAATGTATTTTCTTTTTTTTTTTTGGGGGGGGGGTAATATTATTGTCGACAAAAACATGAAAATAAATTTGCAAGCCAGTTAATGCTTTTTCAGGTTATTGTTGACAAGTAAATTTTCTGTTCCGACCAGTACAAAAATGGGGAGGAAAAATGGATATTTACTGATCCGACAGAGACAGGTTGGACCGGCAAAAAAAAAAAAAAAAAAAAAAAAAAAAAAAAAAAAAATGGGTTAGTGTGCAGCCCTGCTTTATCCAACTTCCAAGATTTGGTGATGAAACCAAAGCAAGCACTCTTGCCAAACTCAGTTGGCAACATTAGGAAGGTGTCATTCTGTTTCACTGCGTTCTCGATAATTTCTATTTGCTCCACTTTGAACTTAATTCTTTTTACATCCTCCTCTACTTCACTTAGAGCATCTTTGAACTCCATGATACCTATGGTATTGGTACGAACAGGTGTCCTTTATTAAATGAGACCGAGAACCAAATACGAGCAACATTGTACATATGGCAGATGACGTAAAATATGAATATTCATTTGCGCATGCGCAGATCAGTATATTTACGTGATACGTTCAAGACGGTGAACGGACAGTATCTCGAGTAGACGGTCTCAAAGATGACTATTTATCTTGTTTTCGGAGGTAATGGTGAGAAATACATAGTCGTTTCTATTGTTCAACAATAATGGTTTTATATCATGTGGCTTTTCGTTGCGAATCCAGTGTCCTTTTGAGCGGTGAGTTGTTTACGTGTTGCAGTGCATTTGAGTGCTTCCTAAAATTGCATGGGTTGCTTCGGGGCGCTGTTACTGTGTTACAGCGCCCCGCGACGGGGTTAGGCGACGTGTAACTTCGGCTGTGTGTCAGCCAAGCAAAAGCACTTGGTATACCAAGTACGTGTACGTGTACGTGGACGGTTAATAGCTGTAGCTGTGTAAGCGTGTTTACGGCAACGTTGTAAAGTAAACATCTAAGAATTAGTTGTATATTCAAAAAGTAAAAATGTATATTTTATAAATTTGTATATATTCAATATCAAAAGCTCTTTAAAAAGATAACAAAAGTGTATATTGTAGAAAATTAAGCTTAAATTCAATAAATTATGCAAAGAGCAAGCAGACAATTAGTTGCCAATTTCACGTATTTTCGTCTTGTACAGATCGTGCAAAAATGGCCCTCGACGCAGTGAGAATCAGAACATGTGTGCAAGAAATCGTCAAGCACGACTTACAGCTGAATGCTTATGCTCAGGTATACTTGTAAAGAATAACATGTAGTGATTATCTACGAAGTGATTATAATTAATGTTTGATTGTCGACGTGTTTGTAGGAAGTGACGACGAAGGAAAGAGTACGTAATTATGATACTGCCAACAATATGTGCAGTCCCGTATATTGTAAAAGTTGTAATGTAATTCAGTCTGTGGATTCTAGCACTGCTGTCTGTCCAGTGTCTGCACATTTCATCACACATCTACGTAGCTAGAATATATGCTACCCTAACCGCAGCAGCGACCCCATACGGACCAATACGTACCGAAAGGGCTGTTACTGTGTTACAGCGCCCCGCGACGGGGTTAATGCTACCCCTACACAATTGACCGAAAGATCGGTCTTTATCTTTTTAGTGATTGATGTGGCAATCAAAAAGGGGTGCAGGCGGGGACGAGAAACAACAGTTTTTGACATTTTTAAAGCCAATTTAAAAAAAAATAGTATGTTGGTAGGTGTGCAACCCACCGACCGGGTGCATAACGACCGACCGCGCATTATAATGGCATTGCGCGTACAGAAAGAAAATGTACGCATGGGACTACGCGCAACGGTGTTCGATTCTTCACTGGGCTACGCTACCGAGTAAAATGAGGCGAAAACAAATAAGTATTCCCTCTAGATTAACAAAATTTAGCAAAATCGAATAAGATTTATCGTGTAACTACATATAATATAACTAGGCCGGCAGTGGCCTACCTTTGCTGACTCGTTGTTAGATGTAGAGTATCCTTCCGTAATCAAATTTGACGATTTTGACCGCAAAATTGTCACCGCCGCTTGTACGATCGTGCACACACGTTACACATACACATTGACATAATTATTTTGTCGCCCGCTACGACCGTACGAGTTGAAGCAGAAACAAGAAATGAATGTGAAAAAACAAACCAACTCATCTAATTTATTTCAATTAATTACGATGAAAAGTTTCCTCATGAAAATCAATTCAAATTCATCAAACAGTCCTTCAAAAGTAATATCGAAGGATTCAAAATATATTCAAATATTATTGGGGAAAAAATGACGGCTAGAAAGAAACAGCGGCCTGTCGAAAAAAACGCATTTAAGTGCCCTTTATACGTATTGTCAGGGTGGTCGGTTGAAATGAGCAGGGCAACTGAGTGCGGAAAAAATGAGACCCCACGCGTTCGAAGCCGCCATCTAGAGCGCGTACCTCAGATCGCATTTTCAGTGCGCGCTTGTGAATCCGGAGTATTTTCTCCACACGTGAGTAAAATTTCAGGCAAAATGTGAAATTTTTCACGTTTCTATTGATAGAAAACGTTAGGTGGCCGGTATTATGAACACCCAACCATAAATAGCACAAACAAAGCATGCATGTATGCGGTGGCCAAACAAAATAGACGCGCGCGAGGCGAGGACGAGCAGCTACTAAGTATTATCTTTTTTTACTTGGTCTAATTAGTAATGAAATAAAAAACTCCTCCGGATCTGGACAGAGAGATTCGAGATTTTGCTATTAATCGTTAATCTGCCACATGCTGCTATACATGCTATGCATGCTACTCTGTGGTGTTGTAGATCTAGGGAGCTTTTTTAATCTTTAGCTCTCATATAGTGTCATCTGATGCATACTTAAGTGACTATTTTTTACTTATTTTGAAAGACAAAAGGGAAATATACCTTCAATTGCTATGGTCCCAATGCGTGAGAAAAATGGGTGCCATATGCGTGAGATCGTGAGACGGACCTTAAATGCGCGGCGTGAGTCTCACACAGAGTGCGTGAGACTTGGTATGGTAGCTCTGGGACACTTATATTTAGCCCGACCAGACGCCACGCGACACTTGTGTACAGTGACAGGGCTGTGTGTGTATAGTTACTGGACACTATGCAACTATGGTAATTCCAGACGCATATATCTCTTTGTTAATAATGACATTCTATGACTAGGGTCTATGGGCATGGGACTTTGCAGACCTATCTTGCTTGCTGAGTGTTGTATGGGCCAAAATTGCCAAAGTGCAACACAAAAATGTAAAAAGTACCGGTATACAAAGAAATTAACTTTTTACCTCAAATTTAGAAGATGTAGATTTATTACAAGATTTTATCGCATGAATTGTTTGAAATGTTCATTTTTGACCTTTTGCTAGGGCCTACGGTATACCATACAATACAAAACTTGAGCCCCATCTGCTGTGTATGGTGAATAATCGGTACAGGTACCGGTACCATATGAATAGTGATTCTGGTTCATGAATAAGATGTGACAGATGTCAATTATTCCATTATGAAAATCGTGTTCAGAATTATAATGCAATTTTGCACTGTGCTAAAAGATTACTATTTGTAGAGGAGTTAACTTGAAGTGTATTTTTCACAAATTGTGGTTGGACATTACTCAAATCAGAAGAAATATTCACATAATCTGGCAAAATTCATAATTTGAAGGACTTGGTGAATGAGTATACCGGTAGTGTTATTTTTGCTCGAAATTTTCATCCTCTGAGGACTGAATTCAGAGCAATGAAAAATAAATGTCCAGTATTAAACACAAATAGACTCTCCTAGGGGACGTCAGAAGGGGTAGACATGCAGTTAGTGTTCAGAGTCAGCAGTTCACAAACTGACAATGTAGACTTCATGACTTGTGTCTTGGGCAGGGCCCAGAGGAAAAAGTTCCATTTCAAAATTTCCATATTAGTTATGAAAATATTATGTAAGTACTGTAAATAGTGTTATTACCTCCGCCAAGGAAGGAGGTTATGTTTTCATCAATGTTGGCTTGTTTGTTTGATTGTTTGCTGTGTGCAAAATAACTCAAAAAGTTGTGAATGGATTTGAATCTTGCGGGAAAAGTCGGTAATGACACAAGGAACAGATGATTAAATTTGGGTAGTGATCTGGGAATTTTTATGGATTTTGAAGGATTTTTAATATTTTGGCATATAAGGTCAATGAACTTTGGAGTTCAAGCTGCGCGTACTGGAGGTTAACATATGCGCACTATTAAAACGTACTCTGCTTGGACAAGGCGCTGTGCAGCTGGAAGCTGATGATGTAGACAAAAGGTTTCTACATTGGGAAATTGCATGCGTGTATGAGTGGAAATGAGTTGCTAGCTGGTGGAGGTCTGCACTCTCTGAGTGCTTTTCTAGTTTAGTATGATTATTATTTCCTTTATCACATCCACCTGGATAACGCAGAACATTCCACCAAATGGACTACTTCTTGTCCTCTAACTCCTGCACATTTGCAGAGGCAGTTCATGGACAGTTATTCGTACCGGAAAGATAAAGATCCCTCACCCAGTATTTATTCACAGCTTTCTTTGTTTTCCCTTCTCTTGTACAAATAAATCATAGTCTTGCATGTATCATTTTTTAAACAGGAGTTGAGAGGCAGCTGCAAGACAATGGAGGGTCTAAATGACATAAATGCAAGAATAAAATCTGAAACTGCAGTCCTGAAGAGCAGAATTGAGGTTTGTCATCCAACTACTCATACTAGTTACCGTACTACCGACCATACATTTTAATTTACAGGTGGATATTGTTTTGTCATTTTCACTAACTGCCTTTAGATTATGAATAAAGAACTGTAATGATGTGCCTAGTTTCAAAAATCGATAAGAGACAATTTCGTCGGCTGAGAATGATAAGGACGTTAAGTTGTCTTGAACACTGGGTTTAGTGGCAACTTGACACCCTTCTCATTCTCACCCGACGATTTTAAATTTTAGATCAGATACACATTGTATATCTTTTCTTTTTTTTTTTTATATGTTGCCAAACTCGGGAAATAGAAACATCTACATGTACATAAGAAAAGTTTGATCTGCAAAGAATGGGTCCCAAATGTGTCATTCTCCTGCATTTTTTTATTTTGTCTGTCCAGGAATTAGAGAAAATTGGCAAAGAACAAGACAAAGAAACAGACAGGCTTGGACTACTGAAAGAAGCTGAACATTACCACAAACAGCTTCTAAAGTAAGTATATTTATACACATTTGTCCATGTTATGACTACTGGTACGTGTTACTGCATGCCACAGTAATTTGGTACCGGTACTGATGGGCAATAAGTAGTATTTTATATATTTTTAATTTATTTATTTATTTATCTTTTTGCATAAGATTTTCTCCCATTACCTGTTGATATGTTACCCCTTTTAAAAATTGTGTATAACGTGCTGTGTCCAGTGATTTCAGCCTTGATATCTCAGTTTCTGTTTGAAGCCGGAAGGGTATACCGGTAGTTGAAATATACTATGAAAATGAAAAGTTTTGCAGTGTGGAAATAGTTGGAAAAAGGAAATAGCTGTGGGAATAGCTGACCACTGATATTTGTGACTCACAATGTAAGACATTGGAAGTGGAACGTTTGATTTGGCGAAAACAATTTCAAACCCAAATCAGAAAAATCACTTTTTGCTACTATCTCTGCTACTCTAGTGTGACACTCCGAGTGTACACGCTTTCTCTGAAATGGTGTAGCATATTACCCATTGTTTATCTGTAACCATTCTGTGTATCATACATTTGTCCCTATGTACAACCCCATTTGTTCTCACTCAGTGTTTCGTAAGTTTTACACTTGGGAATTACTCAAGACTGAAATACTGTGTGGGCACCAATGGGGTTGTACATTTGGTAGGTGTGATACACAGAAATTAATGGTACATGCACTATGCTATGTTCCCAGTCATCAGTGTTACCACTAATGTAAATGATTCAATTACAAATACACATGTGTAAATGGTGCTGAGGAATTGAGAATTGCGATACATGGTGTATGTGACAGAGTCATGAAACGATTATTCTCTCTGCATTCTTCAGCACACAGACTGCAATCAGGAAAGCAAATCTCACGTGTAAGATGGAGATAGACCGAGACCAGAGGAATGAGCTCTTGAGAGCGAAGGAGGACCCACAAGTGAGGAAGAGGTGAGAACAGTAACAAAGGACCACTCCTTTGTGTTCCTTGTGGCTCATTTGCTGGAGAAATGAGGAAAACTCTCAACTTTACAGGAAATCCCCTAATCATGGGGTACATGTGCACTATCTCCCCTACCACCTGCTGATGTGGGTGTGGTCAAAATAACTTTTGTAAAAATGTTCACACCTGAATAATGATAGTAATAGTGATGATGATGATGCCAATAATAATAATAATAATGATATATGATGATGATGATAATAATAATGATAATGATAATAATAACAATTTTCAAGAGCCCCTGATAAAGCTTAAACAAAAGCGAACATATTAATAAAGGGATGTGTTTTGTGGTATTAGTGTGAATTATTCTACAGTTATAGGTTTCCTAATTTTTAATGGTAACTTATTCCACAGTTTGGGGCATCTGCACAGACAAATGCTTGGAATTCTTATCTTAATTTTAGTTTTTCATGTTGGGATTCGTAGTTGTAGATATTTTCAGAGCTGGGCAGGCTGGGCATGAGTGTGTTTGTGAGATTTGAGTTGTGATAATCCTATATAATAGTTTGCTTCTTGACCAATAAGTGCCTTGTTTGCAATCAGCAAGATTCAAAGTGACAGTTGTTGGTGAATTGAAAGTCAGTGCATTTCTCTCAAAAGAGGAGTGATTTTTGAGAACCCGGATCTACTACAGAGAATAAGCGGTCATCCACTCTTACTTTGCAAGAGAAAAGAATTTAGCATGCATGGATTCTTTTGTTGGGACCAGTGCTTGAACCAAGCATCAACTCACAGTAAGGTATCCACAGCACACTAGACCACTATCAGTGATGGATCCAGAGGGGGGTGCACCTGACGCGTGCCCCCTCTTTATTTCTGTCTAAACAAAAGAAATAAAAAGAAAAAAATGGGGGGGGGGGGAGGGGGCAAGCGCCCCCTTTAATTTTGTAAAGGCACCTCTCCTGTATGGAATTCCTGGATCCGCCCCTGCACTATGACTCACCTTTTTCCTTGTTGCCCAACAGGAAGAATAAAGAAGATCTTGCCAAGACTGCGAGCAGCATCACAGAAAACTTGCTGAGTCTAAATCGGATGATGGCAGCCAATGTTGAGAGAAGCAACATCACCAATCAGACATTAGGTAGGTTCAGAACTCACTGACCATTTTAACAGAGATAGAGATAGGTTCATCCATGTATGCAGGATAGTAGCATGCTTTCGTATGACTTTCAATGCAAAAAGAAATAAAAAGAAAACTGAATAAGCGAGAGTGGGCTGCCACAAAGAATAGTAATACATCAAAAACATGCTTTTTGACACAGCACTCAGTCATCTGTCTTGAATCTGGCTCTTCTCTAATACAACTTATCCTTGTATCACAACGAATGTGGGAGTTTCTGATAATTTGAATACATTTCAATGCTGAACAATGGATAAAATGGTAGTAATTGAGCAGTACTTTATGTGTGAAACAAGATAAGTGCAAACAAGTTCTCTTCTTTGAAAGCTACTCTAGAGATGATGATCTTAAAACTTGGTGTCAGTGAAGGCAGCTCCTCACATTTCTTGTCATTACATCTAATTATAGCAAAGAAATGGGTTTGAATGCTTATATTACAAAAGAAAAATGTTATCCCTCAAGATGCATGCTAGTGAAGCTGTGAATTATAACGACTTGAAATCTATGTAGACAGTAAAACACGTTTAGCCCTGTAGAATTTTAGCTCCAGGTCTTAGTGTTGTAGTTTTCTTCCTCTCTGTGTAATTTTCCCCCCAGTCAAATCATCCGGAACCCTGCAAGAGACGCACGAGGAATTCAAAGGGATGGCCGGGGTGATCCACACTAGCCGTAACCTCCTGACCAAGTACGGCCGGAGGGAGATGACCGACAAGCTGCTGATATTCCTTGCCCTCGCCCTCTTTCTAGCGACGGTCATCTACATCCTGAAGAAGAGGATTTTTTGACGGACCAGTGCCATGCACCGAAAGCTCAAACATGACTTACTGTTCATCTCAAAATGTCATCTCATAACTTTTGTGAAGGAGTTTCGTTCATCGTTTGTGCTGAAGGTACATGGACAGCAAACAGTATGTGGATGTGTTGTGACCGTTTTCCGCAGACATTGGAGATGAAAGAGATTCTAATGATGAAAACAGATGGCATTGTTTCTACGATAATAGATACATGTACTTGTATGCTTTTGTAGGGTATTGTTTCCATTGAAAGAAATGCTTGTGTCTAAGAATTAGGTATTTTGTTGTTGTTTTTCTCATAGGGAAGAAGATGCAAATGAAATGGAGCCCTACCAAAAATGATTTGCTATGGCCAGTGATTCCATTTGTTGAAATGCTAATAAGTGTCTACAAGGAGTGCAAATAGTTGGACTAGAAGCCTTAGCAATGGTGCAAGAGAAGCACTTCTTCACATAGGCTTTCATGTCTTGATGCAACACAGGCTTGAAGAATCTAGTCTTCAGGATGCTGGTAGTCCGGTAGACGCCTTGGTGCCCCCATGGTTAGTCATGGTCCTGTTCTAATTTCTTCCAGCAGAGACATCTAGGTACCAACAATTGTCTAAGTGGGTCCATCTCTTCACCTTTCACCTGTCGGTACATGACACCATTGGTGACAACTAACCTAGGAAACTGTCGCAACCATCCTGTTTCCTCCGAGTGAGAAGATGATCTATTATTATTATTATTATTTATTCGGCATTTGCAAAACAATACAAGTGATAACAGAGAAACAAAATAAACAAACAAAGCACAAGAAAACAAAGTGTCAGGCTTTCCCTGTTGAGCTTCCCTAAGGAGCCGCATTGGAAAAAAGCAGTCAAATATACTAGGGATAACTTTACTGCTGCACTTTTGCAATGTTACACACTTTCCTGCTTGAGGGTTTGCGTCCCACATAACCCATCTGCATGATAAGAAGATTTGACTAAGCAACATCTGCCATGATGCTGGGATGTGATTGATTATATATTTCAGCATTGTGAAATCTATGGCAAGTATCTCAAGGGCCTTGTAGCTGTTAGAGATCCCATTGTGGGATGGAGACACTTCCCTACTTTGGCCAAAGTACATCTCTGGCATTTCAGACAGTAGTCTGAAATGCCTGATGACATACCTGGCCAATAGCACCTGGTCCTTGCGAGAGCAAACGCCTTCTCATACGTTTGATGACCTGCTTGATCGTACATGATTGAAGACTGTAATTTGGAGCTCAATATATCCAACGAAGGGTAAGACTGCTCCTTGTAACGCAGAGATTTGGATGATCGACGACACATTCACTAGCTCAAAATCCTGAGCTAGATTTTCCTTACAGAAACTCTCTGTAACCGTAGAGACTTCAGCTCCAGTATCTATCAAACATCTGACCTCTGTGTCACCAAGCTTGATGCTTACCTCCGGACAGTCTCCCACCGCTCGTCTTATAATTGAGCCTCCCTCTAACACTGTCTCGCCCACCACTTGGCTCTCAGTAGCAGGCCGACCTAATTTGACGACTGCTGAGTAGTCTGCAAAGAAGGATGTGAGGCTGGAGTTTGGTCATTTGTTCTGGATGCATGTGGTTTGGGGCAATCTTTTTTCATAAATGTCCTGATTCTTTGCAGAGCCAACATTTTTGTATGTTTCCCTCGTTAGGTCATGATGGTCACTGCAGCTTGGAAAGAAGGATGCGCAGGGACTCAATGTGTTTCTGCTGGGCAGCGATCTACTGGGCTTGTTGGCGGACAGTGTTTTCCGTGTTGTCATTGATGTTCATGCCTTGCACTGTGACGTCTCGCTTCCCCTTTGCTCTCTCCTCTCTCCGACCCATGAGTTCCAAGACCCGATCCCTGGTGTCGAAAAAGGATATCTGTGGATGATCACTAGCGAGACGCCTCAGCTCCATCCTCATCCTTTCATCCCCAGCTGCTTCCGCCAGGCAATCTTTGAGTTGGGTTTCCCTTATTTGCTTGAGGGTGGAATCAAGGAGAACCATCCTGTCAAACAGCTTGACAAGCTCGAGGGAAAGAGACACAATATCTTCCCCCTCTGTTTGACGGTACCCATAAAACCTTTGCTGAAGCTGAGCTACGTGTAGGTTACTGGTATCGCCAAAGATCTTGGACAGTACCTGGAAAATTTTACGGGGACATGTCTTGATATTCTCACCTCTACCCAGGATCTCACGGCGAGCCTTCCCAAAGAGATACTCCATTATGAATGCTGCTTGTTCATCTGGCCGGAGATTCCTGGGTGCCATTACCATTTGGGCATCTTCTATCCAATCCTCTGCAGTAGGATCACCAGACCTTTCGGGCCGACCGCTGAACCTTTCCAGCTTCCTACCTGCAGAAATGTAGAGTGTCCTCGTCATTGACTGGTCTGGTAGTGGATTATGGGGTGTACTTGGAGTGGCTTGGTCACCTCCTACTGATGATGGAGTATCCTCTCTGGCAGCCATTGACTTTTTCAGCTCTTCTAACTCTTCCTTTGCCACCTTTGCTTCTTGTTCCTACTTGTCCATGGCAGCCTTCATCATCTCCATCATCTTCCCCATCTCCTCCAGCCGTTTCTCAAAATCTGGCTTATCTTGAGACGTAATGGAAAGAAAGGGAGAACAGGAGAAAAGGAAACAAAATGCAAAACACAACTGACTCAAAACAGTATTTGAATACACAGATAAACAACTACTGTTATAGACTACAATAACTAGGAGTCATCTTTCTTGGAAGAGTAGAAGGGAACCAGCCATCAGTCACACACTCAGCCATTGTTGATGCACCATCCTTCAGAAGAGCGAGAAGTCTGCCTCCCTCAGACTTTCATCACAGGAAACTTGGAGGTGGGTCAGCAGTCACTGCAGGCCATCGGTTGGTGTCATAGCAGGGAGTCATCAGGGGTCACGCACCGCTCACCGGCAGCCAGGGTTTGAGTTGAGTGTCAGGCATAACCTGCCGACTACGCCAAAATGTGATGCAGGATAAACGCACTCATAGGCCAAAGTTATGTTTCATCTCTTTTTATTCCATTAAGAAATAAATAAACCCTGGCTATCTAGCCTGTGCTCATAAGGAATGCACAGTAACTGGTGTGTGGATGTCCAGTTACAAAATTACAAGAATTCTGCTGACTCCATGTTTGCAGAACCTTCAGGCTGCAGAGTTTCTGGGCACATTTCGGGTTTGGGGAGATGCTCAGTGGGAGATGTTCACATTGGTAGAGCAGCTAGAACAATGGCAAATTATTGGGATCTGTGTGCACCCACAAAAACCTCTCTAGCAGCTCTTAGCTGGCCTGGGATTAAATATGCAAATTAAGCTACTTGCAGACTACTCCACTCTTGATGATGGGGCGGGGGGGGTTACTTATCAGAAGGGGGCATCTGCAGGGTCAAATATACTGGGGACAACTTTACTGCTGCACTTTTGCAATGCTACACCTGGAGTAATAGGGCAATTACCTGTGTCTCATCTTGTTCCCTTGCTGACAAACACCAGCAGATAGTAAAATGGCCTAGCCATTCTTAGTAGTAAATCTCTCTCTTTCTGATTTACTGTGCCCACTTTCCAGTTTGGCTTCATCATGCTCAATTGGTGTCATAGCTGGCCTCGCATCATGTTCCGGCAACCCTCAATGTTCTGCCACGAGTACTTCAGATACTTTACTTTAACAGTCTCATCTACATTGGTCAAAATTGTGTTAGGATGCAACACTACATCCTTCTTGCTGCTATTGATGACTAACAAATGTGTGCCAGGGGTGCGGGGTGAGTTGCAGCCTTCCACTGTCTTCTAGTGCTTCTTGCTTTGGCACTGTCCCTGACTCTATCAGCCACAATTCACCGTCCAGTGAATTGTCCTTGTCCTCACATTGTCCAAGTCCTCACAGTCGCCAAAATGACACCGAAGTCATCGTATCAACCTGGGTGGAACTTCTTCCAGGGCTGACCCTGTGAACACTTCTCTCTTCTGACTTACGGATATGTCCTGTCATGGCAATCTTGCTCTGACAATCTGAGGCGGGCAGCCACAAGATCAGAATCCCTGTTTATCTCCTGGTCAAATAGCACCGTGAGAGCACTACTCCCCAGTAAGATAAGGTAATCTTACTTTCCAGTCCATGTACAATTCCTTTGTTCACTATGATGAACCCAACCATAGCACAATGATTTCCGATCAATACCGAGGCCTTGACGAATCCCTCCACTGGGATTTCCTCTTCTGCCACACCAACTTTCTTGATGGGGAATTCCAATCTTCCAAGTGAACTAAACGTCGTACAGCCTAGATCTGCACGCTTCTATTCTGTGTATTCTGTGCACTATCACAGTACGATCGAGTACATGCGGTATCAATCATCAATCATCCAGGTATATGCACTGCTAGGGGACAACTCTGGGTTCTCAACTGTCATGTCAGAAATACAGGAAGGCTTTTCTGTGAGGATAAAATTCACCTCAAATAGAGTGCACTGTGTAGAGCTGATGGTAAGACTGCTTCACTCTCTCTGACCCTAAATCTAAGACTCTGTCACTATAGCCGCCACTGTACAGCAGGGCTGCTGGTCAAGAATTCTCTTTGGACCCCCCTTTTTTAAACCAGTGGAGACAAAACTACTTTATAAACAATGATTTATGTGATTATACTTTTGTATGTAATATATTGTGCTACCAATAATAATAATGATAATAATGATGATGATGATTTATGATAATAATAATGATGATAATGATAATAATAATAATATTATTATTAATAATAATAATAATAATAATAATAATAATAATAATAATAATGATAATAATTAACAATGATGATGATGTAAGACAGCAAATCTGATTTAATATAGTTTCCTTTTGGCTGTCTCCTTCTTTCCCATCTCAGTTCATTATGAAGTGCAGTTTGTTTTATAGGTTCTTAGGCCATCCCATGTTCTCATTGACTTGTATATTTCTACTTGCCACTCGCATTGCTGGAGAAGTTCGGTAAGCTCTCTGTCGTATGGGAGTTTCGGTTGACGTGTTGATGTGGTGATGGATAAGATCAGTCTGGCCGATATCATGGGATGTTGCTCTGAAAATATCACTATAGGCTTGGAGTAGTTGCTCTGCTTTCTCGTACTCTGACTTTGAGAGTTTAGAAGGGAGAACACTGGCTGTTAGTGACTTGTCCCTCAGTTCTGTCTCTGTATCGGCAGTAACATTCATGATCTCGTACTCCTCTTCTTTGTTTCCTGTCAGTGAGAAAAACTGTCCAAGACATGTGTCTGCAGGCAAGTCCGCTGCTTCATTCGAGGGGTTAATGAGACATTCCAGAATAAGACGATCCTGAGGCTTAAGCAAGGATCTGGCACCAATGACAGGAATGTGATCTCGTGTAGCTGATTCAAAGTAGCCATCGTAGTCTCTTGGTACAATGTCGAACTGCAGAGAAGCCAATTTTCCGTGGACATGGATTTCACACATGGGCAAAATATGAGAGTGTCGCGCACAAGAAACTTTACACTTCAGTGGGGCTTGGTAGGCCTACTGCTGTGGGTCGATGAAAGGGATGGCGGAACTGTGATATCTTCACTCGGATTGACACTACGAGTGTACACCTTGGTGCCGGGTTATAGACTGCACTGTATTGTGGTTTATTGCTGAACACGTTCATACTTCTGACACAAGATGGCGCTATTACAACTCCTCCCTTCTTAATGAAAAAGTTCTGTTTACATACATGTGAATACATGTGTGGTTACAATATAATATATATAAAAGGCTAAAATAACTGTAATGCAGGCTTATGCATTTTTTTTTTTGTTTTACCTTGTCATATAACTTTGTTACCCATGCAATGCATAATATCAAAATGTTAACTCCATAAAGGATCACTTTTCCTTTCTAAATAAAACATTTCTTTCACATAGAAAATGTTTACAACTGTGCTTTTGTTCAAAATGTGTCCTATAGTCATTTTCACTCATTTGTGTGTATGTGTCTATCATTATACAATCAAATATCATGTCACCTTAAAATAGTAAATAAGTAACCAAAATAATACCAGTTATAATGTGAGTTTAGAATATCATCAAAATCTGTGATGCCTTCAATCTCAATCAAATACATCCTCAAAATATAATAAGTACATGCTTGTCATGTGACTTCTTAATAAAGTAGTACATCTCCTGTGACCCGCATGTACAATATACACTTATATTTATAAGTTTTCAAATCTGTTATACATATTATCAGTGCCACTTTAAACTCAACTTCCGGTGTACATAAAACACTCAGTTTCATGAAACATTTATCTGGCATTATTTAAATATAAATTCCAGTTGTTGTTTTTTTTTTCATCAACATTTAAAACTTAAACTACAGATTATAAACAGCTGTAAATTTGCAAAAATGTACATGTATGCATGTACAAAAATTGAATGTTAACAAAAACATTTCAGGTATAATCTATAATTACCTGTATGTTCAACTTTCATTACATTAGTGCTACATTTTTTTATAATGATAAAAAATCAACTTAAAATTAGATACATGTATGCCTTTTTGCAAACTGTTTCAAATTCCTTTTTTTTTTTTTTTTTTGTATGCCAAAATTTTGCAACATATACAGTGTACTCTCATTATAAGGGAAACACTGACAAACACAATATTTGTAATGGGCCCAATGAGTTTGTTATTACAAGAGCCCACTGTATGAACAGATTATTTGTGCAACACTTTTGTTATTGCTGTATTTTGCATTACTCCATCTGCAAATTTAGCAATATAACATTAAAACAAAAACAAACAATGCATAAACTACAATTTTGGCATTTCTGTTTATGCATCAAATTTGACCACAGGTTTTCTTTTCCTGACTGGATACCTTCCTTGTCCAAACGTGGCTGACCCACCTACCTCTGATTGCGGTGGGGTCAGTCTCTGACCTACATCTGTTTCACTAGTCTCTAGTCCAGCAGTTTGACTGCTACTCACATTTGAACTTCCATTTCCATGTTGGTTCAATCCCTCACTATCATTTGTACGTTCATGTACTTCATTTTCATGCATTTGTGCATGTGTTTCAGTCATAGTCACATTTTCTGATTCATCTGGTTTCTCCTCTGTTCCTAACTCAGCCATTTTCATTGTCATCATGTGATCAATGTGTACCATTTTCACTTTCCCACTACCGAACATCTTGACCATGTAGGTTCTTGGCCCACATTTTCTCACAACCCTTCCTGGTGACCATTTCACCCACTTTTGATGCTGGTTTTTCACCTTAACTTTTTGGTTTACCTCCACACATCTTTCTTTCACTCTACCTCTGTCATGATTTTCCTTTTGTTTTTCTTGTTTTTCCTCTACAGTTTTAGCCAAGTTTGGTTTGAGCAGTGTGAACCTTGTGTTTGGTTTTCTTTTCAGGAACAGTTCTGCTGGTGTCTGCCCCGTAGTGGTATGAGGTGTGTTTCTGTATGTTATCAGAAAATTGGCTAATTTGTGTGACAATGATAACTGTCTTTTCTTTGGATTTTGGTCAAGCATTTGCTTCACTAGCGCGCGTTTCACAATTTGCACTGTGCGCTCAGCTGCTCCGTTTGAAGCTGGATGGTACGGGGGTACCCTAGTGTGCTTTACACCATTGTTTTTCAAAAACTGGGTAAAGTCTTCTGAACAGAATTGGGGTCCGTTGTCAGACACGATTTCTTCAGGGAAACCGTAGGATGCGAACAATCCCCGCAAAACGTCTATTGTTTTGCTTGAGGTTGTTTTGTTCATCGGAAACACCTCAACCCACTTGGAGTGACTATCTATCACAATCAACAAGTTTTGCTTCTCTATCTCTGCATAGTCTATGTGTAGCCTCTGCCACACTCTACTCGGCCATTTCCATGGCTGCAATGGTACCTTTGGGGGTTGTTTTCCTACTACTTGACACGTACTACACTGTTCTACTATATGTTCAATGTCCTTATCAAGACCTGGCCACCACAAATAGCTTCTCGCCAAGCTCTTGGTCAGGCACATACCCATGTGCTGATCATGCAGATCTCCTAACAGTTTGTCTCTGTACTTCTCAGGGATTATCACCCTAGATCCCCACATCACACAACCTTGATCTATTGAGAGTTCATTTCTCCGTACAAAGAATGGTTTGAGTTCAGTGTTTGACATGTGGTTTGGCCATCCATTTTGTACGTACTCCTTCACCTTTGACAACACTTTGTCTGTTTGGGTTGCCTTCCTAATGTCATCTGCTGTGACTGGCAACTCATCTACATAGGAGAAATAGAACAAGTCCTCTGGGTTTGGAGTCACTTCTGATGCCAGGGGTAACCTAGACATTGCATCAGCGTTACCGTGCTCCGCTGACCTTCTGTATTGAATGTCATATTGATATGCTGACAGTATGAGGGCCCACCTTTGCATCCTAGCTGCAGCCAGTGTTGGAACATGCGCAGTTGGATTTAGAATGGCTGTCAATGGTTTATGGTCTGTTTCAATTACAAACCGTCTGCCATAGAGGTATTTGTGAAACCTGCGAACACCAAAAATCAAAGCAAGCGCTTCACGCTCAATCTGCGCATAGTTTCTTTCACTGGTACTGAGTGTTCGGGATGCGAAGGCTATGGGTCTCTCTTCCCCATTTTCTAACACATGTGAAATCACAGCCCCTACACCATATGGTGAGGCATCACACTGCAACTTCACTGGTTTGTTTACATCATAGTGTACAAGCATGGTACTCTCTGCCAACTGAGATTTGCACAGTTTGAACGCTTCTTCACACTCACGTGTCCACCTCCAGGGTACATCATTCTTCAGGAGCTCATTTAGAGGGTGCAATATGGTAGCCAAATTTTGCATGAACTTCCCATAGTACTGCACGAGTCCCAAAAATGATCTGAGCTCAGAGATGTTCCTGGGGGTGGGCGCGTTCTTGATGGCATCCACCTTACACTTCATGGGGTGCAAGCCATCCTTGTCAACTCTGTGTCCTAAGTACTCTACTGAGTCCTTGAAAAACTCACACTTCTGTGGTTTGACACGAACATTGTGTTTCTCGAGGCGTTTCAGTACCTCTAGCAGTTTCTCATCATGTGTGCTCTTATCTGGAGCTGAGACCAAGATATCATCGAGGTAACATACCACACCCTCAATCCCTTCAAGGATTTCTGTCATGACCCCTTGGAAAATTCCAGGAGCTGTGGATATGCCAAAAGGAAGCCTATTAAATTCAAATAGACCCAAATGTGTATTGATTGTCAGTTTAGACTTTGATTCATCATCTACACCTAACTGTAAATAGGCATTTGTCAAGTCCATTTTGGTAAAGACCTGCCCGCCTGTGAGGGTACTAAACAGATCTTCTGCAGTGGGTAGTGTGTCTGGCATGTTACCTTCCAGTACCTGGTTTATGGTGACCTTATAATCACCACAGATTCTGACACTTCCGTCTGACTTAGGTACTACTACAATGGGTGTTGCCCATTCACTATTGTCTACCTTGCTGATAATGTTTTCAGACTCAAGTCTTTTCAGTTCTTTTTCTACTTTTTCTTTGAGTGCATACGGCACAGCACGAGCTTTACAATGTACGGGCCTAGCGTCCGGCTTCACACGAACTTTCGCATTGTGACCTGTGATTTGTTCTCCTTGGGCGCTGAACACTTTAGGATGCTGTTTGATCACGTCCTCCGCACACTTGAAGTTTACGCGAACATGGAAGATGTCACTCCAGTTGAGCTTCAAGGTTTGTAGCCAATTTCTACCCAACAATGCTGGCTTATCTCCCTTGACGACCACCAACGGCAAATCTGCCTGTTGCCCCTTATATGTGACTGGGACCTGAACGCTACCCAACACTGGGATTTTCTCTCCAGAGTAGCTGCGCAACTCGATTCGCTTCGCGTCTAAAGGAATCTGCTTCAGCTTTTCCATGTACACTGCTTCTGGTATCACACTCACTGATGCTCCGGTATCGATTTCCATTGTTACAGGGGCTCCTCCTAGCTCCACACAAACTGAAAATGATCCGTTTTGTGCTCTGGCTGGTTTACCGGTAGCTGTTGAATTACTATATATCGTGTATATAGCAAGTTCGTCCTCCTCAGTGGTAGGTTCCTGCTCGAGGGTATGTAGTGATTGACGATGTCCGCTTGTGGATCCTGAAGATCTGGTCTGCTTTGAAGTAGGCTTGTTTTTGTTTCGACAAGCGCTGGCGATATGCCCTTTCTTCTTGCACGAATAGCACTCTGCATTCTTAAATGGGCAGTTCATTGGCGAGTGCTGTCCTGAGCATCGGTAACAAGGCTTCCCTGTCCTGTTACCATGGTTACTTGTCCCTGTGCTTGACTTGGGTGACTTCGCTTTATTTGTCTTTTGGGCGGGATGGTACATCTTGTGAACTTCCCCTGATGACTGGTGCTGCGCTGAGGCTGACGGGCGCACTGCCTTAGACCCTTTTTCAGCCAAGTCCATCTGGATTGCAGTGCTACATGCCACATCAAAAGTAAGATTGGACATTGTCATCAACTTGCTGCGTATCCTCTCACTCCGAAGGCCGCACACAAACCGATCTCTCAAAGCACGATCTTGGAAATCTCCAAAATTACAGTGGATTGATAATTTCTTCAATGCCACCACGAAATTCGCGATGTCCTCTTCTGGCAGTTGACATCTAGTGCCAAAACGGTAGCTTTCCGCAATCTCCAGCGGTTTAGGGTCAAAATGATCCCTTAGTTTATTCAGTATCACTTGGAGTGATGTGTCTTTTGGCTTTCCCGGTGCCAGGAGATTTTTGACAGTTTCATACACTGCAGGGCCAACTTCAGTGAGAAAAATTGCCCTCATTTTGGTCTGAATTTCACAGTTTTTACGCACAGACTCTTCATCAGTAGCATCTATCTCTACTATATTGTTTGCGGCAAAAAATAACTCCAAACGTTCCACATAGGCACTAAAAGTCTCACGACTTTGTTGGAACTCACCCAGTCGTCCAATGTAGCCACTGGGCGCCGCCATCTTGGATTCCTATTCTTGACAGTCTCACCAACGGTACGTGTTGAATCCAAAAATAATCAGTCGGAAATTTAAGCTTAAACTCCACTAATAGTCCTCAAAAACATCTCAGTGGGACGGTAGACATCATAATCTACTCGAAAAACAAGCTTGGGATTCCGCTCATCCCGACCTCGTCGCCATATTTGTGATATCTTCACTCGGATTGACACTACGAGTGTACACCTTGGTGCCGGGTTATAGACTGCACTGTATTGTGGTTTATTGCTGAACACGTTCATACTTCTGACACAAGGTGGCGCTATTACAGGAACCAGGCATGTTGAATGATGCAGAAGAATTGGATACATTCTGGGGACCATTTCATGAAGGAACTTGTCGGATAAAATATCTGACAAGTCTCTTTTATCCGACAAGTTTTGAGAAATTCTTTAGTCTGATTGGCTGATTTCTCTGAACTTGTCAGATATAATTGACTTGTCGGACATTTTATCCGACAAGTTCCTTCATGAAATGCCCCCCAGGTTGGTGATAAAGTCCCATCCAAGGATGATTGGATGTGTGATAGGCAAATTCAGTACTTAAATCAGCGAGACATTTATGTTCTTTTCTCAGAACACGAAGAAGCATCTAGTTTATTCGGCAAGTCTCCTGCAGAATCGGGAAACTTCACAGCTCAGTGTGTGCAAGGCTTCATAATGCTTCAAACAGAATGCAGATCACGTAGTACATTGTAGGCCCTACAAACAAGCTGCTGAAATTGCAGCACGTATGCTGTTTTTGTTTTGTTTTGTTTTCTTTTCTTTTCTTTTTTGCTCCCTGCATAATAATTAAAGGGATGATACAGTTTTGGTGGAGATGAGAATTGGGTTTTTAACTTTTTGCGAGATACCAAGAAAACACTTATGATATAGTACAGAACATACCATTTTGAGAGGAATTCAAAGTTTATTTGACGAAGATCGGGTTTGGAATGACTGAAACATCAAAAAACAAAGTAAAACAAAGCGATCGTCATAAAGTGTGGGTCCCACACTTTATTAGAATCGCTCTTTTTTGATATCTCAGCCATTTCAAAACCAATTTTCATCAAATAAACGTTGAATTCCTCATAGAATTACATGCTCTTTCACATTCTATAAGAGGTTTCTCATTATCTCACCAAAAAATGTTAGAAACCTGAAATTAGGTCTCAACCATAACTGTACAATCCCTTTAATGTGTGGAATTAGAAATGTAAAAAAAGAAAAGAAAGCAGGGAAGACTCAAGAATTACAATCAAATGAGACAAGTTTCTTGTAATGCTTCTTTCCACCTATCTGAGACCTTGACATTCTTAATGATTTCATTTCATGAAATATGTATCCAAAGTATTTGCCATAATTCATGTTACATTTCATCAGATTATTGTTTCCTAATTACCTCCGCCAAGGGAGGAGGTTATGTTTTCGTTACCGTTGGTTTGTGAGTTTGTTTGTTAGTTAGTTAGTTTGTACGTGTGCAAAATAACTCAAAAAGTACAAGTTTTAGAATGATACAAGTAACAGATGATTAAATTTTGGTAGTGATCCGAGAATTTTTTGGGAATTTATGAAGGATTTTTGACATTTTGGCAGGTAGGGTCAATGAACTTGGGAGTTCAGGCTGCGCGTATTGAGGTTTGCATGCGTGCACTAAAGTGCGTGCTCTAGTTTCTGCTAGGGCGAGGCGTGCCATGCAGCTGAGGGTTTATGACGTAACAAAGGCTTCTATATTGGAAAATCGGGCGACTTTCAGCACACAATGCTATAAGTACGAATGGGTGGAAATCACTGATGCATGTATCTCTATGGGAGAACAAGATCAGTGGTGGAAATGAGCTGCATGCTTGGCGGAGGTCTGCGCTCTCAGAGTGCTTCTCTAGTTATACATTGTATAATTTTATGGGGTGTGACCATCCACAATGTATGACAGTGATGATGATGTACTGTATATTCCTAAATATGTAATTTTGTAAAAAAGATATATGAACTTATTAAATGGCTGCCATGTGTGACTGGCTATGTAAACATTATGCCTCGCTGACTGGTCCATAATGTGAACATTGTAGGTTGCAAGTTTCCCAGAGTTGGTATACCAATGAGTGGGTCCCTGGTTCATGACTCACAAGAAACCAGTGGAGCCATCTTTGTTGGGTCACTATGACGTCAATGTTGTTTCAAAGGCAAAAACATTCCTTCTCTCTAAACCGAGACATTGGCATAGATAAACTGAAAGTCCTGTGTGTGAGCGATATACATATATGTATAACATTATTTCCAGCCATAAGGGGAAATGTGGAATAAATGTTTAGGGGAATTTTGAAACAAAGCATAATATATAGAAAATGCAAATATTTCCCTTTATGAAAAATTATGCGCTAATATGGGCTCAATGAAGCATTGAATTGAATTGAGCACAAAAATGCATTTTGACATAAAATGCATTTTTTCACACCAATAATGATATCTGGTGGCAATGATATTCATGTGACGAGTAATAAAATTCCCCATCCATTCCCATTTGAATTATGAAAATCGGTAAAATACTTTTTGAGATATATCCAAAAATGCTAGGGGGAACATAATTTTTTGGTTGAGTGTATAATATATTATATATATCTATATATCAATGTATCTATATATATATATATATATATATATATATATATATATATATATATATATATATATACACATACACACGCTTACTCACACACATTCTCTCCATGTAAGCATTACATACAGGTGCATTGCACATATGGCTATAGTCTGGAATCACAAAAGACACCTGCACGAAACAATCATATATTTTTCTACAAATCTGCAACCGATACTTTTTTTTTCTCCTTTAATCGACCTCTTCTGTCACAAATCGAGAAATGCATCACAATTCCCCAGTATTGGCAGACAAACAATCTTTACCAACACTGAATTAAAAAAGAAATAATACTAATAAAAATTTACCACCCACCTAATGATGTAGAACTATACACATGTGTACAGGATAAGTATGAATGGCTTTCATATACAAATTGTGATCAATCTCGCAAATAACTACAGTGATCGATACAAACCCTGCCAGTGGTAGTACGCAAAAATCCTTCATACAGCCTTGAACAGTGTGACAAGAAACTCATAAAGAATTGACAATTGTTGATTTGTAATGTGGCTGATGAGTTTAATCTAAATATTTACACTGAAAACAGGCTTCAATCATGTACACATCTGTAACAATGTTACATTCTGGGGATGCTTTCTGGCAAACAAACAAACAACTCCCAAGCATCTTTTTCAGCACTGCACTGAAAACATGGATTTGTGCATGCACTGCTACACACGACCATCAGTTTCACAAACTGGTGCTTCTCTCGATTTCTTAAGACTAATCAGAATGATAGAAAATCCCGACAATCAGCTGCCTCATTCGATCTCTAGAGTTTGTAAAACAAACAAGGAAATGGGCAAATATGGCAAACACAAGACTCATTGCATTTCTTCTCAAGAGAAAACAGCAATGTATTGGTGAAAATATGAGCAAATTACTAATGAAACTAAGCTATTCTTAGCAGTCATGATGAGGAACATCTACAAATGTGTACCCTTCCATTTTAAGTCATAAGACCAAAAACACTTCCTGTTTATATCGAATACTCTGCCTTTTCCAAATAATTTGTCAGTGCCAATTATCTGTAATGATTCTGCTTAAAAAGTACTGGTAAACTGTATACTCTTAGTCTCTCTTCAAAGAAGGCAGTCGATTTCTTAGAAACTGCTTAACAACAGAATCTCAATAGTGTAACTTTGATAACTTAGTCCTTCCTGGGTGAAAATTAACCTGTTGAAGACCAGTCTTCAACTATAGAGTACCAAAGTGATGTCAGTCTTTTGTTACAACTTAGGTTAAAACCAGGTGTGAGCATGGTCAGCAACAATAGTGTTCACAGACCAGGTCAGGTGAGGTCGTTTAGAACCAGTTGCCATGGTGATGAATGGCTATGACATCACACTTTGGTACTCATATCTCGGCTGCACACTAACCTAATTTTTTCTCCTGGCCCGACCTTCTTGTTGGACCAGTAGGTACCCAGTTTTTCGATATTTTTACCGGTCCATTCGTGAAAAAGTTACTGGTCCCGACAGTGATGTTTACTGGTCAGGGACCGTCGGACCAGTGCCAGTGTGCAGGGTTGCTCATATACTTGGGCAGGTGTCTATGGATGATGCGTGCTGGAGCAAAATTGGCTCATCCTCGAAAGGTTAGAGAGGAGGAAGTGACATCACGATCACATGACCACAGCAGTTTTTCTGAACTTGTTTGAGGTGCTCACTGGAAAATAAAAAATATGCTGGATAATTAATTTGACTTCACAATTTGTTATCTATTGGCAGCCTCTCTCATTTTGTGGGGAAAGTCTCCTTTAACTTACACTTGTAATGAGGAGAAAACACCAGCATGTTGCAAGTAATAGTGAGAATTTGTGACTATTAAAAATGACAACAAAACAATTACACTAACACCCAAGATCCCTGTCTTTCGCATTCAATTTTTATCACCCATTTTTCTCTCATATTTACAAATTGGATGCTATTTCTCCCATTTTTCAACCCCCTTCATGCAGCCAATCTAAGAGTTCAACTCATGTGAGAGATATACAAGAAAGTATATTCAACCTCGCCAAAGTCAAATCCAAACGGATTGGAGAAAATCCTATGACTAATGTGAAATTCCACTCACTTTTGACTGAGGCGAGGATGACAGTTGATACATTCACTGTTGAAAAATATTTCATTTCGCATCTGAAAGCTTGAGAGATAGTCAATATATTTTCACTCTACATTTCATGTTAGACTAAATTCAGTAATGGCATTGAATATTAGATGAAGATTTATTTTCTTGTCCTTTTGAAGAGTACATGCTAGTTACTGTTTGAAGATCAAAATGAAAATTTAACATATCTATTTATACATACATTATGAAATACAAGCATTTAATGCAGGCGAATAGTGAATCGAGAATTTGTTTTGCCTGTGACATAAATCGACAAGATCATACCAAGTTACACTTGCAAATTCCGACACCCAAGCAGCAGTAGTCCGATACATCATTCAGCTTTATCCCACACATTAACACTACCAGAATAATCAGATTCAAAGACCCATCGAGTGTCATAATACTGTTCTTACCCACAATGTGCTCTGATTTTCACTTTAACACAAGTAACATGTTTCTAGTTCAATTCTTTTCTAAAACAAATTGTTTGACATGATGTCACCTTACAGTTGCCTTATTTGTGAGAGAGATAAAACTGAGGTGGCTGTTGTTGTTGTTGTGTTTGAGGTGCATCAACAACAACAACACCCACCTCAGTGGCTTATTGTACACATGATAGTCTTAAAGCAAGGACTGATTCCTTTAAAATGTCGACACTGGAATTTCATCATGACATTACATGAGACGATGCTTCTCTCAACCCTTACGGTGCTTTTTGTTTTGTTTTTTGAACTGGCATGCATGCAGGAGTGCTTTCTTTGCCAACTGGAGCTTATACGTATGTCTGGAAACTAATTGTCAACAAATATAGATTACCTAATCCCCTTAATCCCTGCTGTGTCACTATGGCTTTCCTGTTGGACTGAGGCTCATTGCTAACCTGAGTGGGCTTGCTAATCTATAACAAGGTCCAGTTTGGTTGGATGGATTACTGAATGCTGATGTAAAAAGCATGGCAAGTTAAGCTAGGTGCCTCAGCAAATAAAAGGAGTGTTGAATTTATCCTGTCTTTTCTGGAACGCGGTGCCCAAGTAATTAGGCCTATTGTAAGAATTCATGTTCAACAAGCACATTTTGAAAAGAAATTACAAAAAAAAAAGGGGGAAACAGAAATCACACACCAGAAAAAAAGAAAAAGTAATTAACACACCAGTGCACACCTGTACATTTGCAGCAGTTCATCCACAGAGCGCCTAAATCTCCAGCTGTACAGTGGCAAGTCGTAGGTAGTGTGAGTGTCAAGAACATAATTACTCGGAATTTGCACAATATTGGATGCAGCATTATTCAGAGTCAATCTTGCCCAAGTCGAATTTATTTGGCCTCAAGAAATAGCTCTGACTATTTTGACTTATGAGGTAATAAAATTATAAGAATATAAAGAGAGGACTTGAAAAGACTTCGACTCAGGCGACTATTCGACTTATGCAAGGTTGACTGTCCCTCAATGAATGCAGATACCATGTCCATATGAGCCAATCTACATCTGTCACTGCATGACAAATTCTGTGATGTCAAATTTGTACATTATTGGTGCATAGCCAACGAGAAGCTGCTTTCAGTAAAAAGCTGTTACCTGTTCACACTTTGCCACCGCCTCAAACAGTGCATTATAGATTCTTTGACTTCTAGAAAGGCAAGTGTACCACTCCTGCATTTCCTTTCCCTGAATATTTTGTAAATTTGAAAGCAAGAGAGCACTGCTTTCTGACAAGCATGAATTGAAGTAGTCCTGCATACATGATGACCATACTTAAAATCAGATCTTGAGCTTAATGAGATATACCGTGCTATGAAGACAAGTTGACTACCAAATTACCCACATTATTACAAGATTCCAGTGAGTTCTCTGAATAGATTGGCAAAAGCAAAACCTGGAACAGTTGTTCCCGCATGTGCTTGTAGGATACCTGTTATCAGTGAAAATAAAAATCAAGTGAATATCTCACTACCTATCGTTCTGAATGCATAAAGGAAAAAAAAATTAATGTAATGGTCAAGAGAAGTTGCATGGGCCTTGAAAAAAAAAAATTACATATTTCATCTCGTTTACCATTACTGTTGTGTAGTCATTTCAATACTGAATGATGAAATAGATTCTTTTCGTACTCCAAATGCAATCCTCCCTTGGTTAGAATAAAACAATAATAACCACAGTCCATAGTTCATAATATAACAAACATCAGATACAACAGAGGGATTTTATGTGTAACAAGACGACAGGGAGGGCATTGAACTTTCAACTCATCCCTGTGTTGGTTGGTCAATGTGTGTGTGTGTGTGGGGGGGGGGGGGGATTGAAGAGGGACAAAATACTACAGTACTCTCCGCATAATCGGGTAGGTTCGGGCAGAGCGTTTCTTACCCGATTAAGCGGAGTACCCGATTAATTCACAATGGACACACACAATGTGTATGTACATGTACATGCGGTTTACACTTCACTAAACACCTGTCTGTCTATGAAATTGTGAGTGCCAGCGACATGTGTAATGTTCGTTTACGTGTGACAAGTCGGTACGTGTACACATGCTTTCATGTTTAATCACTCCCCAAATGATCGGTCTGCTTTGCAAATTAAGCAGAGAATGCGATAAGCCGTGGAAAATTTGACATTCGTGATTTCTTCAAGTGTTATATATGTGATGAAATGTGGGTAGAAATGAGATAAGAATAAAATCATTTACCCATTTATGCAGAGAGGCAACCAGATTATCAGGTAATTTCATGTGCATTGGAACTGATTCTGACATTACTACCCAATTAAACGGAGTACCCGTTTAAGCGATACCCGATTACGCGGAGAGTACTGTATTACACAATATGACTTGTACGATGAACATCATCAAGTTGAATCACATCAGTCAGAAGCAAAATGCCTCACTGGTTCAAACAACACTACAAGACTAAATTTGATGTATGCCTCCATCTCTTCATGCCAAATCCACGAGTACTAGGAACCACTTCTCTAAAAAATGCAAATGAGAGACTTGCGAGAGGCTTTCATGGCTAACAAGAGAATGCTACAGTGCAATGTACCTTAAAAAAGGTGTGGCAATTTACTTTAGCACCCACATTTTCTGTATACCTTACACATTTATTTCTATTACCAATTCATGTACCTGTTAGTTCTCTTATTCAGTTACTCATTATTTCATTTATATATTTACTGAAATGTACATGATTTTACTCTCTGTGCCCAAAAAAAAAGAAAAGAAAAAAAAAAGCAGCTCACAGCCATTAGGTGGGTCATTTTGCCAGCTGACAAATCGTTTCTGTTGCATTATCAATAAACCAATCATTACATTCTCATTAGTACTGGAAAAAACGAAACTATTCAATTGGTTACTTTGCATGTTAATGCACTGACCCTCACTATTAATCTTTGTTGAATACAGGGCCTCCGCATAATTACAGCTCTTTACATCATGCACCGGACTAGATCTCCTTTCTTACCATCAAACACACAAATAACAATCACAGTAACTCTTTGTAAAAAAAAAACTCTTTTAGCATCAAAATTTTAAAATGTCAACTCAAGTAAACAGCAGAAAAAAAGAAAAGAAAATGAAACCATTAGCCTTTTGAGGAGACAAGACCACATGACCAAGAGATGATACTTTTTTAGTACCTGAGATCAATTCATGCAGACTTCAAAACTGTCTGGCATGCGAAAAACAGCAATTTGCATTGTAAGTGCTTCCATACAGCAAGAAATCGAGTGCATGGCTTCATTTTGAAGGCGATACTTCTGACGTGCAGTATCGGAAATGTCAATGTGGGGAAACCATAGATGCTACAACTTCAACATTGTCAGCTGCAGAAATGTCACATCGCATGAATGATGCACACAAAAACTAAAATGCAAAGAGATAGAATGAAATAGGTAGATAGATAGATAGATAGATAGATCGATCAATTACAGACGGAGCAAGAAAAAGTGAAGAGTGGATGAAAAGGGGATAGGAAGGACACATGGAGAGTGAGATGAAAAAATGGACATGAACATGTTAAAAACTAAGACAACAGAAAAATGCCCCTAGTTACAATGTACTTCAAAAATTCTGTTAAAACATACACACCTATGCTCTCCCTTCCCTCCCAATTAAAAAGTGTTCATACACAAAATTCAAAGTGCATTTCACATGCCTCTGTACGGTGTTACACCCCTCACAGTCACTCACTTTTAATGAGTACCATTGATTTTGCCTTCTTTTCTACTGTCCTTTTTGCCAACTTTTTCCTTTTTTCTCCGATCGACCTTGGCCTTTTTCTCCTTCTTATGCTCTTTGTTTTTCTTGTGTTTCTTTTCCTTCTTTTCTTTCTTTTCCTTCTTTTTGTGCTTCTTGATTTCTTTGGCGTCATCGACTCCATTGCTTTCAAGTTTGTCTTGCTTCTCCTTCTTGGCTTTCTCCCTCTTCTCCGCAGCACCTTCGTCGATGACAAGCTCCGCTTCGCTGTCGCTATTGAGCGGCTGGAGTCCATTGCCTTCGCTCACGTCTTCCGCTGGTTTCTCCTCCTCTTCAGCTTTCACTCCGTTCACCAATTGTTCCTCCTCCTTCACTTCCTCTTTTTTGGCAGTCTCACCATCCTTTGCCTTGTTCTGTCTTTTCCTCGCTCGCTTCTCTTCTCTCTTCTTCAGCTTGTTTTTCCGCCTCGCCTTGGGCTGGTTCTCGCTCGCCTCGGCCGACTTGTCGCGCCTCCGGTACTTCCGCTTCTCCCGCTTCACCGGCGCGTTGTTGCGCTGCTGCGACAGCAGCGCCACCTCCTGCTCGAGTTTGGCGGCCTCGCGCCTCATTCGCTCCTCCTCAGCCTTCTGTACCTCTGCGAGGTCGTGATCCTTGCAAAAGATGCGCTCGTTGACGATTACCGTCACGTTCTCCGAGTGGATCTTGCAGAATGAGTTGGGGCATTCAACGCAGAGTTTAACTGAGGCCTTCCCGCAGATGTCACAATGGTGCCATGGACACTGCCACTTCCCTGCATGAGAGAGAATTCAGCAGGAATGTAAAAAAGACAGAAATTACTCCTACAGGGAATTAAGCACCAGTTACAAGCACATTTGAAAAAAAAAATAAAAGAGTACAATTTTATTAGCAAAAATTTGAACAAAGGGAAGTTCTAGCATTGTGAAGTTTTGTTAATTTTTTGCGAAACAGTTCTCAAACAGTTGATATGAGTATGCAAATGAGTGAGCTGATGTAATCACCTCCCAATTTTCGACTGATCATGTACAAAAAATTGATGAAAATGAATTTCTATGCTATATAGTGTACAAAATATTATTCATAGCTGAATAACCTCAAAATAATGATCAGTCAGATTGGTGTATATTAGATTTTGAGCTTGGGTTACGATTGCATTAAAACAAAAAAACAAATTGCAAATTTCGAGACTTTTGTGTACAAAGTATATGACAAGTTATGAGGCAATGATATATCATCTCACTCATATGCATATTCATACTGAATGTTCAAAAACAAAAAGTAATGACATGGTCATGAAAGCTGTTCCTTGACAGAGTATACACAGACAACAGAGATGGCTGTGTATTCTTTTGGTCAAGGTCTTTCTCTTTCCTCACGGTTAGCTGAAAATGTCTGTTAAAGTACCGACATTTTCTTGTCTACCAAGAGGGCAATTTTAACATATTTTCTTATCATGTGTGATCTTAGCATGAAATGCATTCTACGCAAAGCTCAAGTTCACTGTCCTGCACCTAATAAATCTAACTTGCAAATAGATGGCTGATAATTCACAAATTTGACTGACTGCACTGATCAAAATCAGTTTTATGAAAGTATTATGTGATTGTCAATGCAATAACTAAAGTAAATACAGTGTTTTCCTAACAGAGTTGATCATTTTGATGATTTGATTTATTGCACAGATCAACAATATCACTTTCTTGAAAGCATGAAATTAGTGCATAAAAGCTGTCTACTACAATAGATAAAATATGACTATAATAACACCCTATAATCACTACAAACTAAAAAAACAATTTATGCTCATGCCTTAGGAATTACTAATAAGATCCAAGAATGCACTAAACGGCACAAGAAATTTTTTGGTCAATCTGGACGAGGGAGTCTCACCGTAAGGGTGCTTGACAAGTCCCAGGCAGTCCAGGTGGTAGGATTTGGGACACGTCTTGACGTCGCACATAATGAGTTCTCCACCCTCGCCGCAGCGGAAACACTCGTCCTCGTGCTTGAGTTTGGGCGGCCCCGCCCTGTTCCTCTTCCTTACCCGCTTCCTCTTCTTGTCCTTGGCCTGCTTGGACTTCTCCTCCTGGGCGGCAGCAGCAGCCGTCTGAAAACAGCCAAGAAGTGTTGGTACAAGTTAACAAAAACTTTCATTTGACCTTGAGGAAAACGAAGAGAAATGCCTTCTGAATGTTGTCCATCTGTTTAGAGCTTTCAAATGTAATCGCACTGGATTAATGATGAGAGAAATAATCTACTGGAAAACAAGATATTATTGCGGCATGAAATTTTTGCGAATTGGAGCCAACGGCCTGTTTTGCAGCACAAAATTATCCCAAATTGCCACTGGCATTCCATGCCTTAAATGTAGACAAGAACTTTCGAGTGCATTTAAATTTTGCATATCTTGACTCTCGTGAAATTCAGGAAATTAAGATGAACCGAACATTTCTGGTTTTATAGTACTCTTAATTTACTGTATGATGGTTATAATTTGATGTTGAAATGTCTGTGTGAATATGTGAGTGCATCTTATTCACTATTAATATCATGGTTCATAAAGCATCACATATATTACATCAACCATTAACTCTTTATGTGCCATGGTGTAAACCCCCTGTGTGCCACATTATTCTGAGACAGCAACATAGTCATGCTTTGGGAAAACATTCTGCTTTTTAAATATGTGTAACCTTTATAGATTTTTGTTACCCTGGGAATTTAATGCGCAAAGTTGTAGAGAAAATGTGAAACTTTGCTTTGATGTAGATTGTATGACAAATCTATAATTGTTTTTCTTTCAAGTGACCAGTAGCTATACATAATTGTAGAGGCATGACTTTTAGACACAAAACAGTGAAAGAAACTTAGAATTTACTTGCAAATCCAGTACGGAGCACCGCTAGATAGTCAATCACCACATAAAATGCAAGCTACATGAGGCAGGAATGGAATTGCGAGAGACACGTTCATTGTGCTGAAACATTTGGCGACTTTTCAATCTGTTTGGACAGGTTTGTGGGTTTGAGTAGAATATGCGAACTTGGCATGCCGTCGACTGAGTCGGATGTACGAATGTAGCACATAGAGTTAATAAACAAAAACAAAAGGATGAAAGTATGAAAAAAAAAGAGCGTGGAAGACTTGTTTCACCTTCGGTCTGACCCCAATGAAGCCACTGCAGTTTGGAGCCCCGCATTCGCACTTCTTCTTCTCATTTCCTAAGCAGTCCAGGTTGTAGTTGAAGCTCAGCTCCGCACCTGTTTGTACATCAATGGAATCAGTATAATTGATAGAGAAATGAGGTACTCTGGATGGGGTGCATGTGATGACGGGAAATGCACTGCATGGTAGTGATGGGCATTAGGATGGAAGTGATTAAAAGTGACATGGTCATAAAAGTTGTTCCTCGACAGAGTATACACAGACAACGGAGATGGCTGTGTATTCTTTTGGTCAAGGTCTTTCTCTTTCCTCGAGGTCAACCGAACATGTTTTGGGGTCAGAGCAACACGTCCACGTAAACCAGAAGATGAACTACACATCACCACTCACAAAATAATAATAGGAAATGCCTTTCATACAGGGCTATCGTGCACATTGCAACTCCATTCCAATTCAAAGATTTTCCAGGCTTTCAACAAATTGTTCCGTAATGGGGTTATTACTGAACTTTGCAGGTAAGAGATCAAAGTAAGCATGCAAATTCGTCAAAGAAAAAGACAATTTGTAGAAAGAATGCTACAATTACACTCTTGTTCCCCTGATCATTCCTATCCAGCAAAGAGTGACAATGAAAACCTTTAAACAATATTGTAACTGTAAATCAAACCAATCAAAAAAATAAGATAGCTCTAAATTGGATATAGGAGAACAAGGGCTACCATTTTGTGCAGACAAAAAACAGATTGATGCAAGGTAAAACAAACTGAGGGCAAAAGCCCACATATGTTCACATGGGGGTATCGGCACAAAATATGCCTGCTGAATCAATTTTTTATAAACAATACATTTCTTATTTTAGTTCATCTTATTTCTCATTTTGGGTGTAAATGAGGCCAACAAAAAATATTTCACAACAAAATGCAGTGAAAACTTACTAGTTGACAGTACGGGAACACCAAACGAAAAGAAAGACAAAATGCAATAAGTGACACTAAATATGATGTCCTCGACACAAATGATGCTCAGGTGACGCTGGATTAGACATCACAAAACTATGCGGACAATCCTGGCTTAGTAATGATATTCCAAATCTATTTTACACAAACTGTCCCCTTTGATCCAGTCTACTGCAGAACACAAAAGTGATATCTCTGTGGATTGGACAAATGCAGAACACCACCTCCCCCCCCCCCACCCCTTCGGACAACGTGCCTCACTGCGGATTGGACAAGATGTTGCTTACCTGCCGTGATGTTCCTGATGGCGAAGAGCCCAACCCGTGTGTCCCCGTTGACCGTCCACTTCTGCGTCTCGCAGTTGGGCTGGCAAGAGTGGTTCATGAAGCGGGACAGGTTGCCCTTGGGGCCTGCGTCGATGATGCGGTCCTTGTCTAGCGTCAGGAAGTAGAAGTCAGTGATGTTCTCGTCATGCGCCTTCTTGATCCGCCGCCGGCACGCTTCCTCATCCACCAGCTCGCCGACGTACTCGTTGACGAAGTCGCCCTGGTGGTTATCGCAAGAGGAAGCCAGATTTGGAATGGACGATCATCACGACAGACAGGGCATCAAAGATAATGACACAAGAGAAGTGAAGTGAGCTTGCATTATGATGGAGATGTGATCTTCTTCATCCAGTATAGCATCATCACTGTTATCACTGCTATTCGAGGGTCCTGCCATTACATTCATTTACCCCAGCCTGGCATGATACTACTGGACACAACAGCTTTTCAAAGGATAAAAGGACCTGGCAAGATAATGACAATAATAATGCAGACTGGCTTAATGAGAAGAACGTCGGCCATAATAAATATTGCTCTTCCAAAGGGCTCTGTCATTATCATCACCTCAGCATTAATAGGTACCCAATCATACAACTAGCTTGATAGGGACATCCCGGATAATGAAGCATGTTCAAGGATGTAACCAAATTGGCAGGATTTCTCTGAGTCTTATCTGCATGATACTAAAACGCTCTAGAATGCATCACAACACAGATATATTTTGGGAAACACTTGTCATGCCTGCTGCTGTCTTTGGCTGCTGTTCTGCAGCCACGCCCTCACAAAAAAGAAAAGAAAAAAGGATCAACTAAAAGAGAGTATGCCTACCTTCTTTATGTCCACCATGCTGACTAGACCCCAGCCTCTCTGGCTTGTCTTCAGTGGCACTGAGTCTGGGTAGAGCCTCTTCTGAAATCGCTGGTTCTGACACTTCTCTTTGGCTGGGCACACCTGCACATACAATTGTTACATCAATTGGTAAATCTAGTTCTGATCTCTCACTATGAGTGATAAAAGGTCCCGGCACTCCTCTGAACCGTTTTGGCAACTGCTTGAAACAGCTGGACAGCAAATCAAAAACTATCGGTAGAACGAGCAAATGTGTTCAAATCCTTCGACAGAATGAAAGCGATTATTTTTCGTGTTGCTGTAAACAGCAGGGCTCGACTTCATACAGGTTGCTGCGACAGCAACGCTTGCCGCAATGCCAAGTGTCATAATACTGACAAGAATTGTGATTGGCTGTTGCTACAAGAAGTTGCCATTCTAGCAATCATTGCTTTCATAACATCTTTAATGAAATGAGTCAATGAACATCATCCTAACACTCTGATTGCATGCTACATAGATTCAATACTCACATGCCTTTACAGTATGCAGTTCTTTGTAGCCCTTATGTGCTGTTACACTTCCCTCTCAGACAAGACTCTCTACATGAATATCACGAATTCCAACCAATATAACTGAATGCTAGCTAGATGCACTGGAGAAAAGATGCCAGAGGATCCCCCGAGTAAGACTTAGAGGCAATAAATGTCACATGTAGAGACATTTAACATCAAGTGCATAGGCAGTAAATTCTTCATGTATTGACATTAAACACTCTGTGTAGTGGTAATTAAATACTTGGGGTATTGGCATTAAACACTTGTTCAAATCTTCGAGGACCTGTGCCTCACACATTTTTCTGCCTTGTACTGGATAAATTAAACTGCGTGTGTGTCAAACGGTGTTAGTTGCCATACCTGTGGATGGCACTCTATAAGCAGCATTCTGTTGAGACAGTCGACGTCCGGCCCACAGGGGTTGTCCATGTCTAGTGTGCATTCACACGCCTGGCACTGACTGATGTCAAAAGCAGGCATCACTACGTTTCCCACTGGTCTGTTGGTCTGGGAGGAGAAACAAAAGAGGATCACCGCGTTGCACAATCTGTCAAACATGCTTGTTACACTATATATGAATCTGTTTAATGAGCATCAAAACAGGAGCACAGGTAACGCATGGCTAATCTCCATTAAACTGTCATCATTGTGTGCAGATCATCATAACCATCAATCCAACACCTTTGTTGTCATTCATTAGTACAATCACAATCATCACTACTATCATCATGATGGTCATAACTACAATCACCATCACCATTACATTAAAAGGCGTATTAATCACCACCACCATCATCATATTCTTCATTATCATCATTGCCATCACCACCACCACCACCATCATCATCACCATCATCACCATCATCATCATCATCACCACCATCATCATCACCATCATCACCATCATCACCACCATCATCATCATCATCATCATCATCATCATCATCATCATCATCATCATCATCATCATCATCATCATCATATTCTTTATGATCACCATCGCTATCACCACCATCACCACCACCACCATCATCATTATCATCATCATCAACATCCCATGTTTACCTTGATAAACTTGAAGGGCGCAGGCTTCTTACTGCTGTTCTCAAGCTCCTTGGCTATCTTCTGTTCCTTTGATGCTTTGAACTGTTTGTACCTTTCTGATGCCTCTTTCAGAGCTGGGCAGACAGAAGTTTTGAAGGTATGAGCACACATGAATCAACGAAAGCTTATTATTCACTGCACTGGGAAAACATGCACATTCCCTGTGTCTATTTCTGTATGTCAAAGAATGATACCTAAATATGTACTTTACAGAGCTGCCAACCTTTGGAAGCACAAATCCCGACTCAGCAGCTCCAAAATCCGTATTTTTCCACCAGAATCCGTAATTTCTCCATCTCCCTCTTTTTGCTTTTTTGAATTAAACTCGTCGACATATGAGGCCTACAGGCTCTAAACAAAACATTACGACACATGCCGAAGTATCGAGCTGGACACCAGCACGATAAAGAATCCAAACTACGCAATGTTCAGCGTTGATTGATTGCTTTCTCGCGCAATGCATGTGTACAAGTGCATGCATGTACCTCCAGAAACTTGCTGGGCTGGTTATGGAAGCTTCCACTATCTAGCAGGGGAGGGGGATGCTTTCATCTTCTCAAGAAAGCTTCTGTGTGAGCGAATGCAAAACTCTCTTCGGTGTTTCCAACTATTGTTTACTATAAAACATAATCATGCATTGTTTTCAGGCTTTTTCATTTTACTGGATTTTAAACATCAGTATTTTCCGAAGTATTCCAATTTCTTTTACCCTGACTGGAATCGGAAACTCTGCTATATATGATCGCAAAAATGCCGCGCTGTGTGTGGTTGCGCCAATGTGCAAACACGTGGTTTCACTTTCAAGTTTAAAGGAAAGACCCATGTGCTCCTGCCTAAGAGGTTACTGCAAGTTCGATGGATCGAATGCGCCATAGCTGAGCTGAATGGCTTGTTTACGGTAAACATCGAGTTTAAATTCGATACGAAAAAGTCATTACGTCTTTCACGAGGAAAAACATACAAAACAAACAAAACAAAAAACACCTACGAACGAATGTTGATAGCCAAAACTTTGAAAAGTAATAAGCAGTTATGATGAGCGTGAACTGAAATTAATTGTCATGATTTTGCTGTCTAACCAGGTGATGACTGCATCTCATTGGACCTAATCGTAGTAAATTTGTCTGGGCATACGAGACCTTCTAAGTATTTCCGTGATTGCATTTTTAATTGACTGATTAATCGATCCTTTTTTATTGTTCAGGGAACATAAGATATTCGATTAAGTACAATATATTTGACTGTTTGATGTTTCCTACTATGCGCCAAAAGAAAGGATATAGAATCAGGATATCTTTGCAATGATTCCTTTAATTCAACTAATGAGCTGGTTCTTCGATCGATATTTCCAGGATACTAACACGCTGTTTATTCCAGTGCGCGTATTCTTTCGTCTGGCACGCACCTGGGTGTGGCACCTGTTTTTGTGGAAATTTCCACAAGGGGAGAGGCCGGGTGGGTGTCAAGTTTCTTCGAGCCGAAGAGACTGCGTGTATTCAGTATTTCACAATCTCTTCGCTCTAATTTATTGTCATTCGTGCTTTCCCCTTATTCTTTGCTGATATTGAACATTTACATTTAACTTTACGAAGGTTGACAGATCGTAGATCTTTTTGTTGTGAGGTGTATGTAATTTCTTTTTTTATCATTCTTTGGAGGGGAAAGAAGAGTAAGGGGGAAAGAAGAATAAGAGGGAAAGTGAAATAAAACGAACGGTACGTACGCTCAGCATTCACAGTAAGACGTCTTTTTGTACCAGCATATGGTTTTCATCATCACCATCAGACATCACTCATATCATTTTAGCCTTTTCCTATTAACATTAAGAAACACGCATAGTCCCTCGAGATAAACACCGAGGAAAATAAATAAGTATAACAAATACAAAGTATCAACACCTCCCAACAACACAAATATTTAGAAAAGACAACACACGTCACTTTGATTCGGAAAAAGTATTGGACGAAAGCGGAGAAATCACCGTTACGAAAATAACAGTGCGAGACACTTGAAAGAATTACGTTTAAATATTTCAAAGCATAAAGAGAACGGATAAAGTGATATAAAATGGAAGAAATCGTACCAAACGAGGTGTGAGAAACAACAGAAATAGAATGATAAGTTTTGTAGTAAGATTAGGCCCTAGCAAAAGTTTGCAGCACTGAAAGCTACGCGAAAATCAAATAGATCTAGTCTACACATTGGAAATTCGGTATTACGACGAGATCCTTGAGATCGTCAATAAACGATACAAAACAAGGGAAATTAATTCACTTTGACCTGAAAATAGTTTGTTATAAGTATTCTGTTACATGAGATCTCCTTTTATAGGCCTAGAAATACATCGAGTTTCCACGATACTCGGGAAAGAAAGTTCGAACGCTTTTCACCTGCACATACTGCAGTGCACATCATCAGTACATGAACAGAAACTCACCTCTTCCTTGCAGAAAAATGATGCAATAACGTTACAAAAAACACACACAACACTCTAAAAATCATTTCGTACTTGGGAGGCAAGGGAAAAACGGAAGAAGTAGAGAAAAAGAAGCAGACATTGCACAACGGAGCGCTTCTACCCCGACTGAAAACGAAATAGGGTACTGTCTAGAGTGGCAGCTGGCTACAGTGTGTAGCTAAGCTACTACATGTACTCACGCTCCGGTCCCCAGCCGGCCGGCCACACATGGGGATCCCATGGCGATCGATGGAAACATCCAGGGTCCGTAGGCGACAGGGATTCACGCGCGCGTTCGGTGTACACAGTACGCAAGCAGCGAATTGCGTGCGCGCACACTTTTCTATAATGGAAGCTACGAACACACACGTCAAGTACACAGACACCGACACACACAAATGCGGGCAATCAGGCAACGCAGGCCGGCTGGAGAATGTACAGTGTGTAGTCTGCTAGTATATTGCAATTGCTGCATAGGCGATAGGGCATTATCGTAATTTCCAAAAACCGTAATTTTGAGGCGACATTCCGTACTCCCATAATCGTGATCATTTCCCGTAACAGTTACGGGAAATCCGTAATAGTTGGCAGCTCTGACTTTACCATTCATATTGAATCCTATTTGAACCCATGCTCCTCATGATCCCATTAACAAGTGAGATATAATGCTATGCATCCTATCGCTACTCTCTTTCCAAAAATACAGATTGGAACCTCAAAATGTTCACAGTGGTTGAACACTGTTGCAAGTCTTATTCAGTTTATCTGTCATGCCAAGAAAAAAGAAACCTTACTTTCCCTGGACACACTGATTTACATAAGTGAAACAACACAGTACTGTAGATTTGACTGCCGGTCTGAGACATACCGTACATGCAAAACAATGATTAAAGTAAAGGTATTGTTTCGGGATACTACTTGTCTAACAAAATTAGTGAAATTCCACAGATCATCTCATCATGCATAAACCAATCTTCAACACTTCTTTTACAATGGAATAAAAACTGTATTGTTTTGGGATACCACATGTCAAACAAAATTACTGAGAATTCTATGGATCATCTCAACATGCATACACCAATTTTCAACACTTCTCCTGCGATCATATGAAAAGTCAAATGCACAAATGTAATTGAGGACCAGTTTTTGAGGTACACAAATCAATGTACCAAAGAATTCAACTTACCAATATTTTGTGTTGGTATATTGAATAAGGCAGTCTATTAGTGATGCATTTATGGCATTGTGCCTTTGAAGCGACTAACCTGCTTTGAAAACAGCTGCCAGACCCTTGGCATTGGTCGTTTCTCGACTCCCCTTGTCTCCCTCTAGGTAGTCAAACACACGCCCCTTGTGGGTCCAGAAGTAGTCGTTGGAGCCAAAGAACTTGACGGGGAATTCCCCCACCTGGTGAGTTTTTTCCTGGATATTCTGAGGAACGTCCTTGGGGTTACAGACCATTCCTGGCCACCACCTTGTGAACAAGGGGGAAAAAATTATCATGCTGACAGACAATTTTGTCAAGTAGAGAATCTAGCTATCAAAACTTGTTGTGTTGAACAACTATAATTTCTCCTTTCTTTAATATGAACATAATTTTATAATTTCTCTTCTTTAATATACATCTAGCATGATGATATCTGCATCTGTTACATATACAAACATGTGTAATACCATAATATTCTTATTTTATTCATTGATATTCTAATGAAACTTCTTACACTCTGTTAGTCAATAAGGTTTAACTCTATCTGTAGCAAACCATTCAAACAAGGTATAGCTTCTTAACATACACCTTGATTCTAAGGTGCTCCTTGAGGTGAACCTTTTCCCCTGGCGGGCAGGCCCCCCTCTTCCCTCCCTTCCTCACCTGTAATTGCCCAGTTTGACCCAGATGATGTCGCCGTAGCGGGGCCGCTTGCCATTGATGCAGTCCCGGCAGAACCAGTTGCCCTCCGGGACGCTGTCGTAGCCCAGACACTTGGGGTGATAGGCTGCCGGGCAACTCTCGCAGCAGATGAGGTCGCCTCCTGAAAGACAATGAAAGAAAGTAAGGAGATGAGGAAGATCCAAGCAAATCAACGAAACTGGAAAGTAACTCTTAATTGAAAGTTAGAGGGGTGAAAAGTTTGCAAAGACTTGGTAACACCTTGTAGCTCCTAAAGTAACTTAACATGCCTGAAATAGGGTCTTTTCAAAAATGTATTTGCCAAATTTTTCCCTTATCCACAACATTGAAAACAAGAATACGACATCACATCAACTGAAAATCAGCAATAATCATACCAAAAGCACCTGCAAAATGTGCAGATATCACATCCTGAACAAATCAGATTCTTTGCACACATAATGAATCCTCCAGAAAAAGCAAAACAAAATCATGTCAACTACAAGGACTGAGCTCCTAGTCTCATCCTTGCCCCCTCCCTCAAAAATATGAATAAACTAGAGAAGCATTCTGAAAGCGCAAACCTCTGCCATGCAGCTCATTTCCACCACTGATCTTGTTCTTCCATAGAGATCAGTGATTTCAACCCTTACGTATGCATGCTGAAAATAGCCCGTTTATTTCCCAATATAGAAGCCTTTTGTTTCGTCATCAATTCCAGCTGCGCTGTGCGCCTTGCCCTAGCAGAAACTAGAGCATGCACTTTAGTGTGCATACGCAAACCTCAAAAAATGCGCAGCTTGAACTCTAAGTTCATTGACTTTAACTGCCAAAACATTGAAAATCCTTCATAAAATCCATAAAAATTCCCAGATCACTACCAAAATTGAACCATTTGTTTCTTGTGTCATTATCAATCTTTCCAGTAAGTTTCAGACAAATCTGTTCACAACTTTTTGAGTTATTTTGAGAGTTATTTTGCAAACAGACAAACAAACAAACAAACAAACAAACAAACAAACTACCAACAAACAAACCAATGCCCATGAAAACATAACCTCCTCCCTTGGCAGAGGTAACAAAACAAATAAAGAAAGGTGACAGCGCCCCCTACCTGAGGAGCAGGTGAAGCACCAGCTGACGCTGACATGCGAGTGGTGCTTCTGGGACTTCAGCGGCTGGAAGTGGCGGCTGCAGACGATGGAATTAGCCGCCAAGACGATGCTGCCAGCAGCGACGCAGGTCTCCCCCTGGTGGTAGGCCGTCGGGCAGCGGACACAACGCATCAATCGGCCTGATTGTCAAGGATGTAAGATGTAAGAATAGGGTTTAATCAGAAAAAGATAATTTGTTTTTCTTTTGGAGGTAGCAATGAATAAGCGAAACAAATCAGGTGGCCCAGTAACACTTTGAAACAGCAAGCTACATTTCACAAATGGGGGCCCAGTAGAATCCAAAATTTTTGCACAATAAAATGAATAGTAATAAAATGTTTTTTGTTTTTTTTTAATCAATGAGCAAGTCCCCTAACCTATACTGATGATTTCCACTGAACATCCTCTGATAACTCCACAAGATTGTAAGCATTGAGACATGGGGAAAGGGTTAAGTTCTACTAGTGATTTACCTTTGAATGACTTGAAGCTATTGGGATTATTTTAAGACAAGGGGGAGGGACAAGTGTTACTGGTAGTTTACTTCGATACGACTTGACACTCTGAGCTGGAAACATGGGGGGAGGGGTGAATTTTACTAGTGATTTACTTTAGATTGACTTCAGCTCCTGGGATATTTCAAGACGTGGGGGGTGAGTGTCAGAGGTAGTTTACCTTGAGACGACTTGGTACTCTATAGAGTTTATAACATATGGGGTGAACTTTGCCGGTGATTTACCTCTGGTTGACTTGGCACTCTTAGGGTTTTCGGCGAAGCAGGCATGGCAGGAATGTAGCGGACAGGTGAAGCCGCGGTGATCAAACTTAGTGAGGGGAAACTGTCGGATGCACGACTCGTGGTAGTACTTGCCGCATACGGGCACATGACATCGCTTCACGTTTTGGTCCGACTGTTTGCACTCGTAGCATGAATGGACTCCTAGATAGATGATGATGAAGATAATGACAGTGATGAGCAAACTACAGAAAAACGGCAAACAAAAGAAACTAGAAATGTCGCTACAGCGACTGGTTATACCCCCGCCAAACAACATTTCATAAGCTTTGGTCAAAACAACATTTCATAAGCTTTGGTAAAAAAACTGAGGAAGTAGTTAAATCCGCAAGATCTTTCCTTGATCTTCTGCCATTAATATGCCGTTACCATGGCAACGTACTTTCGGGTACTGTCGAAAAATGCGTCTTGCACATCTACAACCAAAGGCACACATCTGTACCAAGTTTCATGGAAATTGGGCAAAAACTGAGGAAGTAGTTTGCAACACAAAATTTTCCATCATTTTGGCTCATAATATGTGAGCTGTTACCATGGCAACATACTTTTTGTCACTGTCAAGAAATGTGTCATGCTGACCTATATCCTAAGACAAACATTCAATATGAATTCCATGAGAATTGGAAGAACACTGATGAAGCAGTTTTGCCATGAAGCATTTTGCCCTATATTTTACCAATAACATGCCGTTACCATGGCAACGTACTTTTTGCCACTGCCGAAATATGTGTCTTGCACATTAACATATTCAGATGAACATCTGTACCTAATTTCATAAAAATTGATCAAAAACTGTGGGAGGAGTTCGCGACGCAAGATTTGTACCCATTTTTGCCCATAATATGCCGTTACCATGGCAACGTACTTTTGGGTACTGTCAAAAAATACGTCTTGCACATCTACAACCCAAGGCACACATCTGTGCCAAGTTTTATGGGAATCAGTTGAAAACTGAGGAAGTAGTTCGCAACGCAAGATTTGCAACGGACCGACCGCCCGCCCGACCGCCCGACCGTCCGCTGATTCTTATATACCCCCTTCAAACTTCGTTTGGCGGGGGTATAAAAAAGAGAGAAAATTCTATATCAGTATATTTATTTCTCGTTACATCCTTGATGCTTTACGATTCCATATGATCATCAGATGAATATCACTTTTGATACAATTACAAAATTGTTCAGGCTGCGAGTTTTTACCCAATTGACATACCTGAGATGCATTCATCACATTTGAAAGACCCAGAGGGCGCCATCTGGAGTCCAATGCAGTCTAGGTGAAAGGCCCCGCAGCAGCCACCTTCACACAGCAGCAGCTGGCCTGGCCGTTCACAGACCTTCCCCACAGGAAAGAAGGCAGTAACAGATTGCTAAATTGAGATGGCTTGTCTAGGCTCACATCAAACATGTCGAAGGTCATGTCACAAAAATGGTGAATCTCCAACAGTTACTGCATATATGCATTTTTCTAGGAATAAATTTTTCTATCATATCCATCAAAAAACATTTTCGTACTGTCAGGAAGAAAGTTGAATTGCATCACAGCAGATGAGAATCATCCACATATCTTTAAACACACGACTATGATTGACTGGTGGCTATAGAAATGGCTATCAAGACTTGATCCCATTTAGATAAAACGATGCCTAAAAGGCTGGCCAAATGGATTTCAAAACCCAGCATCATTACAACTAATGGATGTGATTTGCATCCAAGTACATACTTCCGTATTAAATTAGCAGCACTGAGGTTTAGTACACAAGGGTCTACACCTTTATAATATCCCAAGTTTGACTGCTGCCTAACCTTTGTAGGCACAAATTTGAACACAACGTTTCATCTATTCATGTCCCTCTATCTGTGATTAAAAATTGGTATACAGGAGTGCTAGGTATTGTAACCGCTAAAATTTTCACCCTGATTATTCTTGTGGGTACTCAGCCAGGTAAGATGAATTTTGTCTTTCATTCTGCAGAATTAACAAAACATACAAAAATGTTAAATATAACAAGCGAACAAATTTCTCATGCATTTTGTGCTACTTTTTTGTCCACAGAATGCGTGAAAATTTCCACTTAGCAAAACATTTCTTTTTACAGAAATTAATAATAGCAGGGCCCTTTCCATAACAGACAATGAAGAAAGCAACTACTGTATATGCTGAGTAATTCGCGAGGCTTTTATTTTCACAAATTTCGCGAGTCGAGTGCTATTCACCAATTTAAAAACACACGAAAATATTAACTCTTATCCTGGACATGATGTGATGTGCACGCATGCATTTCTCCGTTCAGTACTGTACTCCACAATCGCGAATATAACCCCTCGCAAAATTGACGGGAAGTCCCGATTCGAAAAAATTAGACTTGCTCTCAAGTATATGGCGTATACAGTATCCTATGTAGGTAAGACTATACTGTTCATTTTCATTACAGTAGTACATGACATAATACATTTCCGTATCCGGGCACTTACCCCCTGGGCAACTACCCTCCGGATAACTACCACCCGGATAATTACCCCCCAGGTCTATTCCCCCTTAGGGCAACTACCCCCCGGACAACTACCCTCCCAGGGCAATCACCCTCCAGGGCCATTACCCCCTAGGAAAACTACCACCCGGTCATCTACCCTCCTAGGGCAACTACCCCCAAGGGCAATTACCCCTAGGACATCTACCCCCCGGATAACTACCCCCTGGGTAACTACCCCCTGGATGACTACCCCCCGGATAACTACCCCCCAGATAACTACCACCCGGATAACTACCCCCTGGATAACTACCCCCCGGATAACTACCCCCTGGATAACTACCCCCCGGAGAACTACCCCCTGGGTAACTACCCCCCGGAGAACTACCCCCCGGATAACTACCCCCCGGATAACTACCCCCCGGATAACTACCCCGCGGATAACTACCCCCAGGATAACTACCACCCGGATAATTACTCCCCGGATAACTACCCCCAGGATAACTACCACCCGGATTACTACCCCCCCCCCATTAACAATACCCCGAACCCCCCCCCCCCCGCCCCCTCCTGATACTTACCTACTGGACAACCCTCCCTCCCCGCCCCCCCCCCCCCCCCCCCCCGAAAGTTACCACCCGTCGTATATTTTCCATAAGTTCATAACACCATATCAGAAGATGCACCTTTCTCTTACACTGTCATCACTCTTTTGGCTTGTCATTTATTTTCTACCGTTATAACACATGATAGACGATAAACATAAGAAAAGGAGAGTTGATTTCACTGCAATTCATATTCCCTTAACATTAGCGAGGGACTCTTCGATATAAAGCCATAATTTATGATAGGATCCGGGCACGGTTTAATGAAAGTTATCAGTCCTGACAAGCTGTCAGTTCCACACAATTACCAATCGTTGTAGGTCGATCAAAGCAGGTCCATGGTAACAAGTCAGTGACTCGAGCTTATCAATCAAGCAGAACCCATGGTTTTATTGAAATTATTAGATACTAACAAGATGTCATAACTGGCAACTTTTATCAAAAGGTGCCCTAATCTGTCATGAGAGTAAAATTACAGCTTGTTTTACATACAAGTAGAATTGTGCTAGTTTTCAAATTAAATGTTCTCGACACTTTAAGAGGAAATCCAGTTCAAATATAAGTTAGTCTCATTAGAAAGAGTAAAATATTACGAGTTTAACGGTATTTTTTTTTTTTTTTACAAAACACCCCTAGTTGTTAACGAAGTCTTTTGTCCTGCACCCTCTTTTTGAATAGATCTAGGGAGAGTTGTAGTTGACAGAATCCTTTTTACATTATAGGGCTGCTCTGTTTTATCCCGGCCATTTCAAGAGTATTTTTTTTTTCTCAAAAAATTGAATCCTTCTTGGAATAACATGCTCTTTAATATTTCGTAAGGGGTTTCTAATCATCTCACCCAAAAGATGTTTAAAACCTGAAGTTAGGTCTCGACCAAAACCAGACGATATGAAAAAATGTTGGGTTTTTTTTCAATTCAAATAGCTAATGTGTTCGAAAATAACAATGAGAGACGTAATTTTCTGGGGGAGAGTTATTGTAAGAGGGGTGATTGTTTGGAGCCTAATTTTAATAAGGAGTAATTGTCAAGGGAGGTAATGTTCTGCAGTGATCATACCAAGGAGGTGACAATCTCTTCCCACATCCTTGATATACTAGTTGTTAATATGCCCAATAATGCAGTAGGGCAATTCTGAAATGAACGTTAACGGTATAACAGTAAAATAGTTACAAAATTGATGAAACAATGTAAAGAAAGCAAATTAAGACAGAGACGAAGTACACAAATAAAGATACAGTGCACTCCCGTTACAACGAACACGGTTATAACGAAATTTCGTTATAACGAAGCAAAACTTCTGGTCCCAAAATTATCGCCATTAAAGTCTATGGTACAAAATTCGCTTATAACGAAGACGGTTATAACAAAATTTTCGTTATCACGAAGTCTTTTCTGAGCGCCACTGACAAAGAAAAACAAAAGAAATGCGCTCCGTTATAACGAAATGCGGATCGCATTCGAAAATGCGTAGCGGAACAAGCATTATTAAAGCGTCTCTGCATGAGCGAACGCATCATTAAATGTTCACTCCGTGTATCACGCACAGTTTCCGAGGGGAACTTGCGTTGTTGTAATAAAATAATTTGAATTCAGATAAGGTTTGTTTCATTGTTCCGAAGTCCTTTAATACAAAACACACAGATTCTGATACAACTAAATGTCCGTTAGTTCGGAAATGAAAGAGGGTTTGTTATTAAGCACATTTTGGCATTATTCCAAAGTTTCGTTAATTCGATAATAAAATATGGTCCTTATTCTTATTCTTATACGGTTCGTTAGTCCGAAAATGATAGGAATTCAAAACGTTCGTTAATCGGAACATTACAGAAAGTATCGTTAATCCATGGTGGAAAAAGGAGAGTACACTAACAAAACTTAAGAATTGCAATCTTTATAATCGTCTTAAGATAAATAAATCTTCGAAATAACTAACCTTTCTCATCTTTTTTTTCATTAACAAAATTTCTTCGGAATAACGAACCTTATTTCATTTTCAGATGAAAAAGCCTTCGGAACAACGGACTTTCTGACTAGTGAACCTTTTTCTTTTTTTTTTTTGATTTATAAACCTTCAGAATGACGAACCTCATTTCATTTTCAGATCAACGAACCTTCGGAAAATGAACAATATATTATTTTGATCTAGATTATGAACTTTCGGAATGATGATTCTGCGGAAATGCGAACCTTCACATAAACAAACCATCGGAATCCCGGGAATGGCGAAACTTCGGAATAAGGAGTCTTCGGAGTAACGTACTTTAGTAAGAAAAGAACCTTTGGAATAGCGAACTGTAACCAAATCCTACACCGTCATTTTCTACACCTGTGTGACAACACAAACAACTTTATGCTCTTTTTAAAATGTAATATTTAAACGAAATTAAAAAGGTATTCTCCCATTTCACATAGCTTTCCAGCGTATGATGAGGATTCAACAAACAAATTTTTTTATGCGTGGTTTCCTTCTTTTCGTTATACATTGCATATTATATTTGTTCGGTTACAACGAAATTTCGTTAAAACGAAAAAAAAAAAAAACTGCCAGTCCTGAGCATTTCGTTTTAACGGGAGTGCACTGCACATGAACACACACGAGATAAATCCCTTGTAATGAGAGAAAGAGGAAAGGTGAGTTATGAATGACAGGAATAGACTGCCTTCACAGTGGACAGAGAAAAGCGAGAGGGAAGAGGAAGATGATGGGTCAAAACCAGGGCACGTGAGGCATGAGATATAAGCTCCTCAAAATAAAGAAGTGTTACATGGAGTTGTGGTAAACGATAGACAATTGTGGTTAAAAAATATTGCAAAAAGTTTAACTCATTCTGAAGTGTAACATTTCTTCAAAATGTCTTTAGTTCAATGGTAAAGGCATTCAAACTTAAAACTTCTTTTATACTATACTATCAAGAGAAATCCGAAATTTCGGAACAGTAAAAGAAAATACAGATTTAGTGAAAATAGTTTGGTTAAAGGCATTGACATTTACTGGATTACCGGGTAGGATATGAAGGGACAGCTTCGTTTTTTATGAACATAGAGTCAAAATACAGAGGGAGAAATTAAGCTTTTACATAAATTGTCCTAAGTGCAAACGATACAAATCGTAAATCTTTAAGATGTTGTTTTCATAAAATGATGTATCAGTATGGCATCTCCGTGATTCCTGGCAAATAATACAAAGAACTTCGTTTCCTGTAGTAATGATATTCTTTTTATTAAAGGTAAGATGGGGGGGGGGGGGCAATGACCCGGGAGGTAGTTACCCAGGGGGTAATTGGCGTGGTGCACTGTCCTGGGGTAATTTTCGTCTTGATAGTTATAGGGGAGGGGGAGTTGTAGGCTTGCTTATCCGGGGTAATCATCCTCGGGAAGTTATCGGAGGGTGAAGTTATCGGGTGGAAGTTATCTGGGGTCTAGTTATCGGAGGAGGGGGTAATTAACCTGGGGATAATTATCCTGGTGGGAATTATCGGGGGGGGGGGGTAGTTATCCGGAGGGTAATTATCCGGGGGGGGGGGGGGGGGGGGGGTGATTATCCGGGGGGTAATTATCCGGGGGGTAATTATCCGAGGGGTAATTATCCGGGGGGTAGTTATCCGGGGGGTAGTTATCCTGGGGGTAGTTACCCAGGGGGTAGTTCTCCGGGGGGTAGTTACCCAGGGGGTAGTTCTCCGGGGGGTAGTTATCCAGGGGGTAGTTCTCCGGGGGGCAGTTATCCAGGGGGTAGTTATCCGGGTGGTAGTTATCCAGGGGGTAGTTATCCGAGGGGGTAGCTATCCAGGGGTAGTTATCCGAGGGGTAGTTATCCAGGGGGTAGTTTTCCTAAGGGGGAATTGCCCTGGGGGGTGATTGCCCTTGGAGGGTAGTTGTCCGGGGGGTAGTTGTCCTAGGGGGTAATTACCCTGGAGGGTAATTGCCCTTGGAGGGTAGTTGTCCGGGGGGTAGTTGCCCTAGGGGGGAATTGTCCTGGGGGGTAATTATCCGGGTGGTAGTTATCCGGAGGGTGGTTTTCCAGGGGGTACTGTTCCTAGAACCATACATTTCATGCCTTTGATCACATAATGGCTCTCATGTTTGCAACGAATGAAGCGATTACCTGGCACACATTCTCCTTTTTCGCTGCTCCCCCTCCGGGGGCCGAGCGGTCCCTGCCCGAGCTGCTGCCACTCACGCTGCTGGTGGTGCTGCTCCCGTTCTGAGAAGCAGCGTCGGCCTCTGAGCTAGCTGCTGAAATCACACGACAAGCGAAAAACATCGGGGCATGGTGAATCACTGTCGCTCGGTGGCACATCTGTTTTTTTGCAGCAAAAGTGCTTGACTGTGTACTTTGAATATGGGTTACCACCGGAGTGGAATGGAGTACTGTCACATCAAGGCTCTGTGTTTAGGAAAGCCTTTCTCTGGACAGTATTATTGTCCTCATGAACTTACACGATCACTTCAAAGGGATTTTCTACCATACATCTGTGTGTTTGTTATTTTGCAATGGTAAAAAGTGTGTGAAGTTTTTTTCAATCTGTCTGAGGGGTCTACGTTTAGCTGTTGTGAAATAGGTTTATAATGTATAAATGTGCACAAAGTATGCAAATCGTTGATTAAATGTTTGTTACAGCAACATAGAAAAAGAGTGTAAAATAGAATAATGCTATCTACATGATTAACTGACAATGACACTAAAAAAATCAACTTATACTTTCATTTACAAAAAATATTTTATTTCAGTTTCATTTCTTTCATTCAGAATGATATCTCAGCTCTACATTTATGTGAAGAGAATGGGAGGGGGGAAATAGTGCATTTGAAGTCTACATACCATAAGGATATTTGTGTGCTAAGTGATTGTTGAGTGTGGACATACAGCTCTAAAGTAGCGTGGCTGTCTTTCTTGGCTGATGTCTTCACTTCGAAATAAACTAGCATTTCTAGCCCCTTTCATAATTTTTAACAGCATTCTCTTCTTACTGACATCAGTTTAGTACCCTGATTCTTGCTTCAGACAACTGAGCCCAGACAGTCATTACTGCTAAATTACATTTCCATAAGCATGTTTGCCCTGTTTTTCCCTGTTTTCTTGACATAGGTGTGTGTTGATTGTTGAATAGCCATGGTGCTTGAGCTACCCTTGTACTCAATAACCAAGCTGCAAATCTGAGCAGCAACATATTTCATTCATGAATCCATCCATGTCCACACTTTCCTCTATCAACGTCTTGAAACACCTTACACATAACAGATCACGCCAATCAATATTGCGTCATTCAGCTTACTAAGAATACAACTCTACCAGACTACTCCCAACACACACATACTTTACACATCTTCTACTTTACTCATTGAGAGTCAGAGCACAATAGTCTTCCCTCCTTCGTCATTCATGTTGGCCCATCTGTCTTTGTGATGTCCATCAAATCTGAAGACATATTAAAATCCTCCACGCATGTGTATCTATATTTCGGTTCTCCACTGTTCCCGCATCTTTGCTAATTGTGCTCATATCACAAGCTATCACGAACTTATCCAGTATACACCGGGTAACTTGCTTCAAATTGTAGATCCCTCCCTCTTATTCAATGGCAATCAGTACCACTCATCCTTCTCAACTCATTCATTCGAACAATTAACCATCCTCTGATCCATAAGAGATCCATGTACACACTCAGATCTTCAAAACCAACAAAAAATTAATCCTCTATCATTCACTATCCACCTAGTAGTACTTCATCTGATTTATTCAAGTGATTACAGCATTCATCCAATTCACATGAGTTCTAATGTTCAATAAAGACACACTAAATCTCCTCCCACAGCAAATGGATACATTCATCCTTCTATCATTCACCATCCATCTATCCCATTCTATCATTCCATTAATTTCTCACTTCCATCTTTCTCCCTTTCCACCAGCCCTGCACACACATCACTGAACTCCATACAGCTATCCTTCCAACTCTGCAATCTATCCGTCCATTGCTATATTCCATTCTAGTCCCAATGTAGTTTTACACAAAATTTACTCCCGCAAAAAATAGAAGAGAAAGTTATTCTAAGTGAGACCAAGACAGCACAAAGAGGCAAGTAAAAATAGTGTCATGCATTCGGAAAAAGCTGCAGTTGACCATCAGGCACACTTACGTCAATCAGTTTTCATTCATATCACCTCATTACGGAAAATTCTGCTACATCGCAGTCAGTAGAGTTTGGTTTATGATCACCTTATGATTTTGCAAACAAAGACTGGTATATCTGTACACCACATAGGGGGCAATATACAAAAATGAAACATGGTTAATGAGGCAGGTCAATATCAAACAAATCATGAAACCTTGGCCTATTCATGAACCTGGCTCTGCGATTTTACCAACAAAAATATAATAAAAAATAAAAATCTGCATTTGAGCAGAATTCAAAATGGTGTATTCTGCTCACACACATATTGCTTGTTGTACCTTCAAGCTATATGAAGGAGGTCAACAGAATACGATTTTGTTTTCAAACAACTGAATATCATCTACTTTTCTTCCTAATCTGATGCCTTTAATCACATCCCAATTTGATGCATCCATACAAATATAGATCTAATAATGTCAAGCATTTTAGATTAGGTTTTGTTAATAGTTTTTGTATCTAAGTTACTATGCAATTGCACTTGACTTGATTTGAGGGTCAACCTCCCTAATATTCAATTCAACTCAATGAAATTAAAATGCATTCTGCTGGAAATGCATACAACGTAAAGAAATTAAACAATGGCACGCTCAAGAAAGCATGAAGCAGAAAAGAAGCACAGCATACCAGCAAAATAAAAATGAATATCTAACATGCTCATGCAACAACAGCAGATGTTGATCCCAAAGAAAGGTCAATCATGCCATGAGGGAGAACCCTGCCTTTGAAAATCATATTAGGAGATACTCTAATACCAGGACTTTCCAAAGAGCTTGATACTAAACAAATTGTAAAATAAGGGTATAGCAAACAACCCTGCTACCACCACACCACACAAACCTGCCATTCACACCACACCAGCTCACAATCCACACCTAACACACCCAAAATCTGCTCAGCACGACCCTGCAATTCACACAGCACCAATGTAGAGTCTATCGATATTGTATTTAGGAAAAGGGGGTATCATAGAAAATGAAGAAAATGAGAGATGACCCCACACCCAATGTAAGTGAGCAATACAGTGCCAATCACATCAATATCATTCCAGGACCACGTGTACTACTCATCCACTAAATCTTTGTCATCCTCACTGAATTCTGCACAACTCCGACATAGCACATTGAGTAGAGTACCGATATCTGCACCTCCTTACCACTGAAACATTTAGGTGGCTCAATTTTAGAATGTTTCCAACTTTGCTGACACCGTTGTATGATGATATGTTCAATGCTTGACAACACACCCCAGTATAAACAAGTCTGGATAATTATGCTGTTACAATCAAGAGATCAATGAATGAATACCACCATGCTCAACATAATATTTCATTCACACACTACTGTCTAACTATGGGAATTATTGAATATACCCGGTATAGTAAATCTGATCACTCACAAATTTCTTTCTAAAGGAACTTGGCATTCATTTTACCCCTTATTTTGTCGTAGCTTCATATTCACACAATATTAGAGACTCTCGTAGCATGTAGGATCAAGCAACTCAACACTTTTAGAAAATGCTGTTTAACAGTGCCTTACATATCATCTACTCCAAAGAGATTACTTTCTGTACTGTAATCTCACTTTCATTGAACTTCTACCATTACAACAGCACAGAGAAATTAATCTCTCTTAGGTACTTTGGTGCTACTATCTTATTCTTATGGGGGGGGGGGGGTGGACAGAACCACACCATACATCGTTTTTTTTTAAAATCTATGTGATGCCACGCATTATGCATACTAAAAGCTCAGCTGCAGAAGGGCATTAACTCTGGACACTTTGTACAGCGTTAACGCCCTCCTACTTCTAAGCTGATCATACCACTTATGGTCACTTATGGCCGGTTTTTACTTGTACCATGCCCTATGATGCAATGCTTGAGATAGATGGAAATTAAATGCATGAAGAGATGCATGGATTGACAGATGGGACGATGGATGGATGGACAGATGAATTAACAGATGGTCTGTCTACACACAAGTGTCCCCATGGCAACTTTGACAAAATGATGAACATTAACTAAAGTATGTGGTAGAGAAACTAATATGGGCTGCGATATGCTACTCGCAGCTACCTACATAAACCTACATAACTCACTCAAGTTTGAATAGCTAAGACAATGTGTGTCAACCACTTGGCACGACTACAACTTACAGTTAACATTGCATTACCTGAAATCTCGGCTTTGGCTGATGGTACGAGAGCTCATAGCAATGTGCGACACGGCAGATGTCATAAAACCTCTTCCGAATAAAAGTCAAATGGATTCAATTTGCACATGAATAAATGATTTACTGCTTTTCCACAGGGAAAACCCCTCTACAAAGTTTTGAAGTTGAAAAGTAGGACCTAATGTGCGAGAAACCAAGCTCTGACATAAAAATATATGGCATACTACCACACATCCTGACCAGTTTGGCGAGTTTATACCCCATCTATCTAATTTGGGTCAGTGTAAAAACAAAATGCAAAACACACACGTTCATATACACACACACACACACACACACACACACACACACACACACACACACACACACACACACACACACACAAATAAATAAAAACAAGAGAGACAACATGGCACCATGAGAGAGTACATGCATGAACTAATAATAATGCATGGAAACAGTGAGTCAGTTGGCAATTAGTACAAAGCAGCAAGTCTGAATGCAGGCAGGCACACAAGATCCCAGCGAAAACTACAATAGTTACGTCAAGAATCACCCTGTTGTGATGCAACACCAAATACGTAAACGAGAGATCGAGAGAGAAAGACAGAGAGGGAGAGACAACCGTACAAAGGCAACGGCGACTAGTCACATTATGTAATCTAAAAGAAGAATTTTAATGGAAGTTTATCCTTCGAGTTCACAATGCGTTCCCGAATGTATGCCAAGCTTAAGACCTGATTTCCGTGCACACATCGTGTGTTACATCCAATTTCATCAAGAATATACATTTATAAGTCAAATTTGTCTCATTAGCAATCGCTTTGAAATTTTCTCCCTTAACGATATTAAGACATCTTCTGCAACAATGATCAAAATAGTGACATGCTTCCTTTTAGCACCAACAGCCAAATAAGTTAAAATAATCTGGTGCTATAATAATGATATGTCGGCTCAAGAGACATACACAGAGAATATCCAGCACTTCTAACTTTTAGGTTGGAAGCACAAAATTTCTGAATAGACTGCTTTGAGGGGTTTCACTACGGCCCAGGCTAGATCATCAGTTCTGTAAGGACATTGTCAACTTTGGACACTTGAGATAAACTTCCTGTAAATCCTCATATTATTTCTGAATTCCTTCACATTTTAGAATCTGAAAGACTATCCTTACTGTACAGAGTACCAGTCATTACGCAACGCTTGCTGTACTGTGCACTTATCACAACCTCATTACAATGGCATTTCATCACACCTCCACAATACCTGGTAATAAATAAGTAGAATAAGGCTATGTAATGGCTAGACTTTCAGTGTGGACATGCCTATGTTACAACCTAAGCACAATAGTACAAATGTCTTAAAACTACGATAATTTTAAGAGCCTGTAATCTGACGAGAATCAACATGAAATGGGTTTATGTACAAATACATACAGAAGTGAATTAATGAAGGCAAGCACACAATTCCGTGAAACCAAACAGAACAGTACACTCTGTTTACAAGCATTCTGAAATGTATACAAACTACTTAAATTTGTAACTCACATTATTTGAATCTCTGCTAAAAATACAAATCAATGCATTTTGCTAATGTCACTTCATTATACTTCAGTTAGCATATTGCAATGATTTCTATCATATCTAGCTGACAGAAATAATACTTCCTTTATCCCTAGCATATTCTAATTTACAACATGATACAACATAAGACTGACTCAATCAACTGATCCAAAAATGAGCAATGAAATAAGGCAACTTTACTTCAACACAAATGTTTCAGGCTACTCTGTCACTAAAACTTCACGATAATGAAGAATCATTTTCACGGACTGCCGTACCTCTACCTTTGTACATATCTCCATTATGTGCATACCTCATAGACACTGAACAGTCTACCAGAATATGAACACATATCTACAAAAATAAGGAGAGAATGAGAAAGGGGAAAGTAAAAATGTTAGATATGCCAAATGGGCATATGTCCACATGTTTTTAGACATATATCTTTTATTTACAGATATCATATGAAACCATCTATTCATAAGCTAACACTGAAATTTTCACCAAGATGCTTACATTCTAACAGCACAAGAAGAAAAAAAATGTCATAACTACAGAAAAATTACTATTTACGTTTAATCTACCACTTTCTGAAGCCCATATATACTTGCTGGGTGAAGGTACAAACAGACACGACACATTTCTCAGTGCTATATATTTTCCAGTTACGAGAAAAGCCATTTACTGTGTGATAAGCCGCTTTGCGATCTTGCAATGGTGAATCTTTTCCATCATGTAGAGAAAGCCCAAACTACAGCGTCGCACTTACAAAGATTCTGACAGAAAAAAACTAAGAAATGTATATCTGCTTGATGTATCAACATGTGTATCACCATCTGAAAGACACCTCATAATAAATCAACCCACTTTCCAAGCCAATGCCTATACCCATCTTTTAAGCTGCGAATCAACTTGCCAACAGGATGTTTGTCTATCTGTCTGTCCCTCTCTCTCTTTGCTTTTGGCTTTTCTTTTTCGCATGAAAAGCGCATGCACGCACAGAGCACCTTGCATAGACAGAGTCATACATCATAGAAAGCATACTTACTTTTGAAAAAAGGCCACTAAATCTTGACAGCAGGATAGAGGTAGATCTAAGTTTGTAAGAACAAAGTGCTCAAACACACACATGCACCCAAATAATGGAAAAAAAATTCTTTCAAACTCAACACACAACTCACACGTTACCTGCTGTCGATTTCAGAAATGAAATATAGCTCATATTGATAACAGATTCCAGATCTTCGGAGTGAACTGGTGCACTCGCGACATGAGTGAGGATGTCAAACGCTAGTTTAGTATTGTCCTCATTCAAAAGGCATGATTTCTATTTCTTCTCCATTAAACTCTGTTCTCAACTCTCAAATAAAAGACTAACACAAGTCACAACATACCTACTACAAAGCATCTATACATCCAATATGATCAAAGCTGTAATGTTTGATAGGGCCACTTTCATCAGTCTTATTCCCCAACAGAACATCCCTTTCCCCATAACCATCTATGCTGATAACTAATTTATTTTAAGCAGAATCCTGTCTCTCTAGGAATTAAGAGTCTTTGTTAAATCTTTACGAAGCTACATTAAAAAAAAAAAAAAAATTAGAGAGACAGCAAAGGGTGTTTCATTTGTTTTTTTGTGGTCTCTTGGTTTAGAAGGACTAGTAAGGTACTTTCACTTGCCTCGGATAACCAGAAACAAAGAACAACGAAGCAATGCCTCGCTTACAACGCAACCATTTTCAAGTTCAAAACTGCCAAGCAAGCAGAGTGTGGTGCAGGTGGCCAGTGTTGCCACACTACAAAGAATGACAGGCTCACAGGCATACACATAAAAAAAACACACTCACATATGCACTGATTACATAAATGCAGGTACAACTTGTATGCACTTGATCATATTTTATATGTCTATAAACCTAACAGCTCTACACACCGACTTCACATGAAAGTGGGCACTCAATGCAGCTATATCTGCATAATGTAGAACAAAAGGCCTTCTGCAAAGCATACAATCTATGACATAAGAAAATCGCATTCAACATGAACCGCAGTCATCACATATCATCACAAAGTGTTTGTGTTTATGATTAGGTGGTATACACAGAGGTCAATTTACAAACAGATTTACACATCATGTACGCTTACTGACAAACAAACACACACACACCATATGATTTCTCCTATCTCAAAAAATGGCACAAGAAAAATAAGTCCTCTTATATCAAATATATGGTGGAATACCACCCACGCCAATACAAAAAAGAAGAAGAAAAAAAAAAAGGTTACCTAGGTTATCTACATGTAGCTTACTGTCACAATCTCCTGAACACATTCCTAGTTGTAAGAAAAACAACTTTACAATAGGCAAACATGACACCACCTTTACAAAAGCCTTCCATTTGATGGCAACTACTCAGTGAAGCACAACAAACTTTGATTCTCGAAAGCCAACGCACGACTGAAAACTGGCAGAAAAAATTCAGGAATCAACAGCACGCATCCAGAGCTACCAACTAACTGATGCTTTCAAATTGAAACCTTGCCACAAACAGTCAGGAAATGCACTTGTACCACAAATTCTCTCTCTCACTTAGCAGCATAACCTTTCTTAGACATCAAACTTTCTCTGACATCAGAAGATGGACACTACCAAATCTCTATTCCTTTCACACACACACATACAGTGTACACACATACATAAATATACATACACATATACACACACATACATACACACATACATACACACACAAGTACAGACAGACATACAGACAGACAGCTACACACACGATAATAATGCCTTAGTGGCTAACACACGTCAATATCTCAGCAATCACAACGCCACTATCCTCTATGTTGTGTTCTACATATTCTGTATAGCCCTTTAACAAGAAACTTAATTGAAATTGAATGAAATTAATGTGTCTGCTTTAAATATCAAATTTCAATTTTGAAATCCCAGTGGACCCTCCCCCCCCCCCCCCCCCCCCCCCCCCCCCCCCTATCTGTCTGAAAGAACCGAAGAGGACAGACAGGGACAAATGTGTAATGGTATGTTGAGACAATAGTGGCAATGGACAAAAAAAGTTGAAGATAGCCTCGGCCCTATAATATGAAACTTTATACTAATCATGTCACTCAATTTGGAGATGTGTCTGATTATTTGATTTGGAAAAGAAATTGACAGCAATTTTTTAGCATTCGATGATAGCGTTTAATGTTAAAAGATTTAGATTCTGGGTTCTTTCACATTTACATGAGGCAGCATGTAGGGCAGGGTATGTAGACATGAATTCTGATTCTGCTTTTTATGGCAAGATTAAACTGAGAGCATGATGGGCCGGTTGAAGGCAGCATAAGATACCCTGCGACTACGGGAGGTTTAGGAAGAAAGAGGAATGATCTTCGTTATTACCGCTGTGAGCTGGGGCCAGGCTCTTGTTGGTGTCGCCGGCAGACTGGATGGCGCCGGCGATGAGGTCGGTGTCGATGATGAGACCGCCCTCGTCATCGTCCTCCTGCATCTCGGCAAAGTCCTGGCTCATCTGCGGAATGGATGCCAAGAGGTCAGGGAATGGGGTTTAATTTAGAGGGGCAAATGGTTAGATGACACATTACAACAGCAGGCCATGGCAAGTTAGCCTGTGCTTATGATGAGCAATGAAACAAAATACTAGTGAAGTGAGGAGCATAAGGAAGCGATCAACTTGTGTCTGTCGGTCAGATAGTACCAAAGATCATAAAGCATGCCCCAAGATGAATTACTCATCAGGTTTGCTTCCTAAAATGGTGCCAATGCCCATACTTCAGCTAAACTGCATTAGCAATTCATCTAAGCACTTTCAGAATCTTTGGATACTAGTAGTACCAAAGCAATCACACATGCAATATATCAACAGCAGAAACAAAACCTGACAATTCTATTGAACAATATTATCACCACATACCATTTTACAGAGATTAACATGTGAGGTTACTTGGAAAATTGGCATGCATGCATGTCTAAATGCAGTCAGAACTATCACAAAGTTTGTCTAAGATAATGTCCTGTAACAAGAGATGGCAAATTAATCAATTCCTTACAAAAATCTACAACTGACTTTCATAACAAATGCAGTGCCTCAATGCCACAGAGTTTGAGAGAGTCGAATCTCTTTATTTTTGCTTTTTTTCTTTCCTTACATCTGATGTGATGGCCTGCTGTTTATTGGCAGCACTGCTCTCCTCTCTCTTGCTCTGGCCTTCAGACTTGCGGCTTCGTTTCCTCTTAGAGTGATGTTCGACTGGTGTCGTCTCTGCTTGGGAGGGCGTGGCTGCAGGGGCACCCTTCCTTGACCGCACCCTCTTGCCAGGGATGCCCGATGACCTCCCTCTAGGGATCGGGGCTTGTTCTTGGTGCTTAGCCTGCTCTTCAGACGTCTTTTCCATCTTTAGCTGTTTGATAGCACATATGATGATCCTTCCTTTTTATTTTCTTACAACTCCAATATTACACTTTAACGCTGACTTTTAACTGTTGAACATAAGCCATGCTATATAATACTCAGCGGTTTATGACATAAACATGATTGCAGAACTCTCCTATTTCATTGCCTATAAATACCCTGTCCATGTCCACACTTCCATTAAAGTGTACTAATACTTCATTTACTGCAAGAAGACTGCATTGACAATGTGAGCGTTGATCTCTAGTACTATGTATATTTCTGTTGTACGACACCCATTTCTTTCATAAAAGCAGCATTTTTTAGTCACTGCGTGAACAGGGAAATATGTTAAAATGTTGATGTTTGACTTTGACCCAATGACTTTCTTCACATTTCTTCCCTCTGTATCAACGTTTATTTGAATAAGTCCGAAATAAATGCTTACTTATAAATATCTTGAAGGACAGATGGATGAATGATATGAAAACATATTTCAATAATGGCATTCGAACAATGTCTCAACAGTAGTTTGATAAGGCTCTCAACGAAACTAGTACATATCTTTTTAAACTGGAAGGATAGATGGACAAATGGACAGTCATAAAGATATACTTCCTATAGGCATTTGGATAGAAAATTCAACCTTCTTTGATAACTGTGTAGCTGCCTACTTGAAAAAAACATATTAAAGTTTGGACAGAAATCAAGAATGTACTGCATGAGGCACAGATGATGCATACCTTGAGGGTTTTGGTCAGTTCAGGGGAATACCCCAAGCTGGACAGGTCTGCTTCCTGGAGTTTCTTGGAGGGCTTGGACTCCCGCTTGGACCTCTTCAGAACTGGGGGGCTCTCCGAGTCTTGACCTGGTGTCAGTTTCCTTTTCCTCTCTGCAGATGGTTGCAAATCAGTATGCAGCAGTAAAGAAGAGTACAGTTTGCAAGGTACATAGTTCATTAATAAACATGTAGCACCCAAACAGATCAAGCTATTATATGTATCTTGTTGTATCAAGGCACATGGCATGAAAAAAGAAAATCTCAGAATATTGAGCTGCATAAACTGTAAAGTTGAGGTGAAATGATTTTCTACGTTGAAAAACAAATACATTTATCTGAACATGAAGTTGACAAAAACAACTTGCACAAAACCATAACAAAGCACTAGAATGCAAAAAAAAAAAGAGACAAAGAAAGCTCACTGGAATTGAAGTATACCACTCTGTGGATCTCCATGCCACATGCTACATTGTCTCCTCCTATAACCCACAAAGAGGGCTGCAGATTTAGTTCTGTTGCAGTCTTTGTTAGGAGATGTATCATTTGAAAATTCTAAACATTTGGAATTCATACAGACAAAATAGAGCAAAACTTCTATCTCTAGTGAAGTAACTGATTACCTCTCTTCTGTGTTGTTGGAGTACTGGGTGACTTAGTCGCATACTGATCCTTTTCCTGCTCTGATAGAGCACTCCACTTCTCCTCCAGCTTGAAGTAAATTTCCCGTTGGCCAATTCCAGGATTCTCCTGCACAATCTGTGCCTTGTAATGTCTCGAGAACTCAAGGAACTGCGCCGTCTTGCGCCCGCGCTTTCTCTTTGGTGTTTCTGCCGCAGCCCTGTCCTCTTTCTGCCGCCTCGGAGTCTTTGCAAGCGGCCGATTGGCTTCTGCTGCGGATTCGTTGTTTGGCTCGTCCTCCCGTTGCTTCTTGTAGGCCCGCTTGGCTTTCATCTTCGGCGAGTCCCCCAATGACACAACGTCAATTGACTGTGCAGCCGAGTCTGCCTTGGACATGTCGTACTTGAAGGTAAAGTTCAATTTCCGCTCGTGCCTGCTCATGGGGAGGGCTCTCTCGCACTCGACTATGGCCGCCTCCCACGCCTGGCGCCGGCACGGACGCACGGCCAACTTGGTCATCATGCGAGACCGCTCCGCCTTGCGCACCTTGCTGACCATCTCCTGGACAAGAGAGTCGTACTGATCGCGCCCCGAAAACTTCTTCATGCTGCTGCCACTGACCCAGCCCCTCTCGGGCACCTCGCCAAAGAATTGCACATGGTACATTCTGTATGTCTTGCCAATAGAACCTGCAAAGAAAGAATATTGCATAAAGTTGTTACTCAGAGTCTCCCTAAGGGTTAATGTCTTGATCAGCAGCTTGGCATCTCGGTGCTATGCCAAGAGCAATTGTCCTGGAAAGGTTCCAAGAAGTTCTTATTGCCATCTTCTTTCCAAATCACTTAACAATACAATTTAGAACAGTGGAAATCTCACAATATCCCCCAAAGCTCCACACTGAATGCAACTAGGAATGACTACTCATCAAAGGCACATAAAAAATCACAGCAAAAACCAGGATTATAAAAAAAATAATCTACCTTAATAAATGCAAACCACGTGGATTCTATGTTACAGGATTGTGAAAAGTCCAACTACAAGTGTCCTGTAGGCTTTGGTGAATTAATAATAGCATCGGAAGTAAATATAACTACATGCCATATTGTCGTGTGTGCAAAACATATGCACACCTGCGATTACAGCAGTTTTCATGATACTGTCATTGCATCATCCTATCATTGCAGACCAAGTATTTGTAAGTCTGCACATATGATTCTCCAAGACTTCAATGATATATACCATTTACTGCAAGGAAAAAAAAAAAACATGATTATGGACTACTTCATGACAAGACCAGTTATCTCCACAACCATAAATGACTTCTCTTTTGATGGTAAACCCCTCAAATACCTTTCATCCTGGTATAGATTCCCAAATTTGGGTCATAAGCCACCATACAAGGCCACCATGGATGCCCGCTGACTTTTGACCACACAAGATCACCGACCAGCCATTCGCAGGGCTTCTCATCAACTGAGGGCGCACTTTGCTTCAGCTGCGGGCCTTTGAGGAGATTTCCAACTTTGGCTGCCTTTGCAGTGTCTTTCCTCTGGGCAAATGTAGGTGGCTTGTAAGCGACTTCATTCTGGGCAAGGGACTCTGACTTGGCAATGGCCAGCTGCCTTTTGGTTGGCATTTTTTCGACTGCGGCGGGTTGCTTCAACGGTGCCTCACTGCTAAGCAGCGTTGATGTCAAGCTGGGTTTGCCCTGACTGACTGTTTTCTTAATTTTGATCTTTATTTCGGGAGATGCTGGATCAGACGCCTCAGACGGTGTGGAATCCGAAGGAGGGGTTGGCATAACAGAGTTTCCTTTCACTGGGCTAGTGTTCTGGGGTGGAGGGGTGCACTGTGCAGGGGCCTGCTCAGAAGGTTGCGGTGAAAACTGCAACTGCGGCTCAGTTTGTGGTGGCACTGCAGGAGGATGCACTGGAGGGGCCTGGACAGGCCTGTTAGCATTGACAGTCTGGGAGGATGTGTAGCTCTGTGAAAGATTTGTTGGAGGGGCCTTTACAGGCGACCCCTGTGAAGGGATTGATATAACTTGATTTTGATGGGACTGCTGATAGGGCATCCCATACTGATTTGAGTCCTGCACTACTTGAATTGACGGGTGGGGTGCTGGTTGGGCTGGGGGGTACTGTGCCTGGGGCATCCCGGACTGCACCATCGGCGGGATGGAGTGCTGAAACTGCTCCCTGTATACTGGTGGCTGTGAGTAGGACTGATGCGGGTAGGGCTGTTGTGGTGGTGGCTGCTGTTGCTGGGCCAAGTACGGTTGCTGGTTGGCTGGGGGAGGGAATGTCAGTGACTGGCCGTGAGATGGCTCAAGCTGCCTCATCGGCTGTGCTATCTTGTGGTATGGCGGCCCTGGCATGGGGTTGACTGGAATGTGACCGTAGGACTGGGTTCCACTCAGGGAGCCCACAGGGTTAATAGTTTGCATGGCCGGGTTGCCAAGACGCTGAGGTGTGTTGCTATACAGAGGGGGAGGAGGGGGCAGGGGTTCCCTCTGATCTGACGGATTCATCCTACTCAGAGCGACGTGCTCATTGGATTCCTCCTGCATGGACTCCTCTGTTCCCTTTCAACGAGAGCTCTGGAAGGGAAAGTTCAATCAAATACACTCAGTAAACTGTCAATGAAACTTGTAACCTTGTGCGATTCTATGTTATATACTACTACACTTAATCCCCTGAACAGTAAAGGAATGAATTCCTGGTTTATATTTCATTCCTACATGTATCTAACATCCAGCTCAAGATAAACAGATTTGCATTCAAACTTCACCCAATTGGGTTTGTGTGAAATAAGAAGCATTTCATCTCAGCATCTTGCATATACTTGATACTATCAGGATCTGTATTGTAACTGTCAGACTTTGCCTTGTGTAGATGGACAGAAGTCTTTAAGTATACATTGTACATGCAATGAGCAATTACACCATGTCCAACACAACTTTAGACCCATTTGAAAATCCTTTTCAGATTGATATCGAGACTAAGCTAGAATTGTAAAGCTAGAAGTGTAAAGGTCTTGTAACTGCTGTGACTAAAATTATCTGGCAACAGACACGAAAACCTTGAGTTGACCCTGCACACTAGGTCCATTTCACAGATTACGCAGACACACACAAAATGAGTAAAAGTAGAACCAAATGAGACATGACTCCTTCATCAACAAACAGTGGAAGCTGAAGCACTTTAACATTAAAAACAAAAGTAGAATGTCAATGGCAAATTGGAGAAGGGGGAGAAAACATTTGCTTCTGTGCCTGTCTTACATTAAGTCCTTATGTCACTATTTCATTTGAACATCCCCGAATTCGTTATGTGTCAAAATAGGATGGTTCACAAAATTCTGTGAATGTCGCATTACAGTGCCAATGTCTGCCTTTAACCATGCAGAAGCTAAAATTGTCTAAGTCGCGTTGTATTAATTGTAGCAATCTAATTGATCGCGCATCAGGACTTCCTGACAGTTTCACAGATGGTTAGATCTGTGATCGACGGAGTACAGTTGTACGGAGAAATGTATGCCTGCACGTCACATTCGATCAGAGTCAATAATTTGCATGTTTTTAAATTCGCGATTGGCAACCAACTAGCAAAAATTTGCGAAAATAAAAACCTCTTTAAAATATATCATATGGCGTATACAGGAGCTGGTAAAATAAGCCAGACCTGGATTGTTGGTGTGCAGGTTTGGTGAGACCATGGGTCCACAGTCAGTGAGTGAAACTGTCCATCAGTGTCTGTGTGTATGTGAGATGTGACTACTGACATCCATGGCATGGGGGTTACTAGACAGAAAGATCCGTCTGTCCGGAGGACTCTTTTATATTTTGCCATTAACGCTGTCCCCCGTAGACAGACGGAAGGTTGCAGTACCCATTGCTGTGTGGATGTTCTTAACCACTGTCTCTATGGAAAATTGGGTGAGGTACCTCACCCTTCTCGATTGCGTCTAATTCACGGCCCTAGGTCGGCAAATTTAAGCTTGTATGGTGAATTTATTTTTTTTATGAATACGTTACACTCACCAGATTAATGAATAATCCAACATTTTAGGAGAATTTTCAACGTAAAACACAGCCTGTCGCGTCGTCACATTCAAACTGCAGAAACATACACTATGAATCTATTAGCCAATCACATGCGAGGTAGTTTCTACGTGTTTGTTTTACTAAAACACGTACCTCGCATGTGATTGGCTTAGCAATTGTTACAGATTCAAAATGGCGACTTACTGCTCGCGAACGGCGATGTTGCGATATCGATAAAATTTCTGCATTATAACCGAGGTTATGTGAGTATTTCGATTGCACAATGTGAGAAATTTATCCCAAATATTTCTGCATAATGTGTCATGTCATGTCATACTTGTTTGAATGTAAAAAAGCTGTCTGAAATTTGGTTTATCGTAACGTTTGATCTGTGCGCGACTGCTCCACACAGGAGCCGCAATCATTGACTTCGGTCTGTATACGGAGGGGATCCGTGAAGCCAGACGCAGTCTCCGCGGAACATTCGCCGACGGACAGATACAGACCGATCTTTCGGTCAAGGGGGTTACTTGCTTAGTTACTGTACATAACATCCTTTATATTATAAGCCCCTTAAACCCAAAACATCATAGCCACTAATACATCTGTAGTCTACCATTGTTTCTACCATTTACTCAACAGCCAACATCAAACTTCAAATTCAAGTTACAAAATTCAGACTTCAAATCACTGTCGATATTCCCTCCCCCTTGTAAGACATCCTTGAAACAGATGAAATCAATAATTAAAATATGAAGACATTAAAAATTACTAGACAGCAGAGCAGTAGAGCAGTTGCATCTTAATTGAATTATTCTACACATCTAACGTTACTTTACATGTTAGCTCACAGCAACGTAAGTAGGGTTTTGTCCTGTAGAAACTGACTCATTTTGAAATTTGTAACTTGATAACTGTGTTGATACTTGGACCCCTCCTACACATTACTGAAAATTTTTAGGTCATTTTCTGGTGATTGCTTAGGCGTCAACACTTGTTCTGTTTGAAATTTGCCTCAAAATTCATATAAGAACATCACACCACTCAAGTGTCTTTTTCCCACATCTGGTTACAATATCTGCACAAATCTTATAACATTTTGATAAATTTAGCTACAAGGACACAAAAGGTCTTGACTAAAATTTCAATCGCCGACAGAGCAAGCGCATTCAGCACTGCATCCACACCTTTGACTTTGTTGAAGTTGCAACATTGTGGTGACTTACCACCACACCACAGCACAGCTAGCTCACCCAACAAGCAGAGAGCAATGAATGTAATTTTAAAATTTTAGACAACATGACACTATATTCATTATTTTACAATATCTGTAAAGAGGAGAAAAGGTAAAAATATCTAGTCTTTCGAAAGCCACTGTAAAAGGAAGCGTAAGGCTTAATATTAGCATTTTACTAACCTTTCGTCACTGTGGAAGTCAGTAGCCTTTATGAACGTAAATGCCACACGTTATACACGCAATTGTATAGCCTATCTATAACACGCTTGCCTGGTGGCGAGCGCTGAAACCCCAAGACGCGTCAGTCGTGCGCCGTTGTGTACTCACGCATCGCAGGCTTACCTGGGTTGAGACGAACTCTTACGATCTGTGGCGGCGCGAAATATTGTCCTTCAGCCATTGGTGGATCATTTCGGAAAGTCAGATCCGAAAGGTGACGGATTCTTCCGAAGTTCGTTCGGTTGTGGACTCGCTGTGGGGTTCCTTTGTCTGTGCAATATATTGGCCCTAGTATATTTTTGACTGCTTGTTGTTAATTTTCACCAACTATTGATAGATTTTGATACCATAAATCACTCACTCATTATCAGGTTTATTCATGCCTTTATGAGGTACTCAGAAACATTTCCTTTACTAGAATTTGTGCAAATTCATGTGCTGTGTGATAAACAAGATAATCCAAGATCATTTGAATGGGCTATAGCTACAGCTGCACTAAATGTATGATCAGGCAAATATATAACGAAAACTGATTTGTTTTATGTACAGAAACACCACCATTTTTGTAAAAATAATATCATGAAAAAGAATATCAAATGCTATTTCATAAATGTGTTGCCTCCAGCAAGTCTTGTCAGTGTGACTTTTAATGCACATTTTCTTCTGCATTTTCGTTTTATCTATATGCATATTAGGCCTATCCTTTGCCCTGTAATGATGTGTTACATAATTATAGCTGTTGTCTTTCCTAGTTGTTATCCGCTGAAGGTGGTCAATATGGTCATGCGGTTAAGAAATACTTATTTTCCTTCCTGTAACATTGCAGTGTAACATATAAGTGAACCCATTGGCATGTGCATTTGCAATACAATTTTACATGCCTCAACTGAAAACTGAATGCTGTTTGTAATTGTTAAATTGCCAATGTTTTCAATTATAGGGCCTATAGTGTAGGTAGAGCTATGGGTCCATTATCAAGGTATTTACACACAGGGCCTAAGAATACACTTACCTCATATCAAATATCTACTTCAATCATGAAAAATTGTTGCCATTTACAAATTTCACAATGTTTGAAATGCATATTGAATATAAATCTTATGACTGTATGTAGCAATTTAGATCGAGTGGTGCATCTTACTATTTTACATCACAGACCATATTGATACACACTTTGTTGTGGAAGAAAAGGCACCCATGCATCACTACTGCAGTAAGAATTGATTACAACAAATGTAAAGAATTACAATTGTAAGTTTAACATTTAATAATTTAATCTCACATTTGAATCTGTCTTCCTCTCTCTGTGTCTCTCTCCTTCTGACCCACATCTTTATATCTCCACTGCATGCACCTGACATAAAGTTATAGATATACAATCAATTTACTTATTTATGCAGATATGTAATATTTTTGCCTTGTATTGGCAGTGATTTCACTAATGCAGCTGTTGTGAGTGACTCTTAATTGCTTTTAACTTAGGAATAAACAAAATGTGTGTGGGGTGTGTGTGTGTGTGTGTGTCCAGGCAGTTATATAAAGATTGAATGGTTGAGCAAAATGTTTGAATTCTGTGTAGGGAAAACTTTTGATTTATCTGGTCAGAATGATTTCAGTGACAAGAGATACTACTTTCTTATATACTGTAAAACATGATATATTCGCAGCATGAAATTTTCGCGAATTGGAGCCGACGGCCTTTTTCACGGCATGAAATTTTCACGAACCACCACTGGCATTCAATGCATCGCGAGAGTGTAGACAAGATCTTTCGCATGCATTTTAATTTCGCGAATTTTGGCGCTTGCGAAATTTGTGAAATTAAAATGCACGCGAACATTCCTCGTTTTACAGTATCCTAGCTGCACTGATGCAGGATAAAAGAAAGGAAATACGATGAAAAGAAATATATTTCAAGTATACGTCCATTACAGGCCCTATACAGTGGACTCCCGTTATAACGAAGTCCTCGGGACCGGCAGTTTTCTTTCGTTATATCGGAATTTCGTTATAACCGAACAAATAAACAATAGAAATACATAGAGTGGATGACATTGCAGCCCAAATTTTTACTTCGTTATAACCGGAATTTCGTTATAACCGTGTTCGTTATAACGGGAGTGCACTGTACTTACTCCCATATTCAATTATATTTTCTCCCATGATTCAAAGAATGAGAAAATGAAGCCTCGTTTGTTTTAAGATGCACATCCATGGGTCAACTGCATGATCATTAGGCCAGAAGCATTGACCTTCATTTTGCATTCTGTTTATCATCTTTAATATACATTCTAGCAATAAGTCAACCTGACCAATCAGAACTGTTATTAGGAGCATTATCAACATCATGAGCATTTAATGGATTTAATTCTCTATGATTGGCAACTGATTTAAGACATTTCTGCAATTTGACCATAACTTTTAACAGCCTATTCTGTCAGGGCAGACTAATCAAATTTGGAAATTTTGTTTATCAATCATTCAGAAAAAAAAAGACAATGACAAAAGGAAACTTAAGAACTGAAGATTTCATTGGATCTTAGCTAAAGACTGCATGCGCTCATGGATCTTTAAAGGGATGGTATATTGGTTTAGGATGAGGATTCAGCTTTCAACTTTTTGCAAGATATATGTACTTATAGAAACCACTAAATGAAATGTTAAAGAGCCTACAAGTCTAGAGGAATTCAAAGTTTATTCGATGAAAATCGGTTTTGAAATGGCTGAGATATTGAAAAACAAAGTAAAACAAAGTGAGCCTAATAAAAAATGTGGGTCCCATCTTTTATCAGAATCACTTTGTTTTGGATATAATCTCAGCCATTTCAAGACCAATTTTCATCAAATAAACTTTGAATTGCTTTAAATATGACATTCTCTTTCATTATTTCATAAGAGATTTTTCAGTACCTAAAAAAAATTATATCTATATATATATATATATATATATATATATATATATATATATATATCATGAAAAAAGGTTGGAAACCTGAAGCCCCATCTCAACTGAAACTGTACCAGCCCTTCAACTAATTTTCTGGGCATTCATTTTTATTTTCATCTGCTATTTCAATGGAACTACACTTGCAGTGACGGTAGTTCTGCATATCAAATTTTGTGCAGTCACCATTGCTAATGAGGTGTTAATATGATCTCTGATATTATTATGTTTAAGACAGGGAGGGAAAATTCACCTGAATTTTCAGAGCACACCCCCAAAATCAAACAAACGATTTAAAACAAACAATAAGATGAAGATGTAAGATCATTTATATTTTTCTTCAAAGCATTGTGAGTGATTAGCAAAGAAATGCTCAACATAATTTGCACAGTATTGGTGTAGGACATACAGGTGAGGTAAAAACACATCGGGGTCCATTGCATAAAAGTTACTATTATGGCAACTTTGCCATCCAATGGTAACTTCCATAGAATTCTTGATTTTGATTGGCTGTTGAGTATTGTTGCCATGGTAGTGAATAGCAAAAAAAAATCTGTGCAATTATGATTTGGATAGTAATACAATATATAATGAAAAATAACAAGAAAGATAAAACAGGAAATGTGTATTGGGATTTGTTTTTAGAAGCATATTCTCAGATATGTTAATCTTTTTTGTTTCTCATTCTTTGGTGAGGAGTTAAGTGCTTTCAAAAAGGAAGAGTCATCTTGTCAGTAAATGGCATGTTTCAGTAAATGGCATGTTGGTAAAAATTGAACAAAGGACATTTTAACTGCTCGGGTCTTGTGTCAAGAACATAAGGATGTCTTTTAGGAAAGTCTTTTCATAAAAGAGACTCACCCTTCATGGTATTCATCATTCTTTATCCTCCTTATATTTTCATTTGCTATTCTTTTTGCAATGACATTTGGCTGCCAAATTTTAGTAGCTACTGTTGAGTGTGGAGAAATACAGTATTTTGTTTTTATTTTTGTTAAAAAAACACACAATTTGGCTTCAACAAGCAAATCTTGTTTTGATTCTTTCTTCTTCTTTTTTTTTCGCTGAAGATCCTAGAGAGTTTTGTTCAAATATTTCAAGGAGGATGTGGATGAGAGAGACAGGGTATATATTAAGAGAGATCATTTTTTTATCACAGAAATAAATGCATGTCACAAACAATGTCCACATGGGTGATTACTTTACACTAGCATGTGGCAGAATTTAATTTAGGACTTTTAAAATAATCCTGGAAACCTCGAATTGGCTCTCTCACTCTGCAATCTGAAAATGCTAGAACAGGCAAAAAAAAAAAGGTGGCCTTTTATTTCCTGTTTGAAATATGGGAGATAATAATTATATATAATATTTATATTGCCTTTAATAACTATGCCAAAATGTATAAGCCCTGAGACAATGTTGTTTGGATGTGTATACACGTGCATGTGTGTGTGCATGTGTGTGTGTATCTGTTGTGTGTGTGTGTGTGTGTGTGTGTGTGTGTGTGTGTGTGTGTGTGTGTGTGTGTTTGTGGGTTTTTTTTCAAGGGGATGTTTGACAACATACCAAAGAAATCACAGATATAACACATATACATCAATCTCTGAATGTTCACAATTTTATAATTCAGTAGAAGTTATATAAATCCTCATTTACAAACTGAAGATCCATGCTAGGAAGGCATATTGATTTTGAATTGACTAATGGATTCTAAAAGACATCTGTTCCATGCAGCAGATATGGCATACATTCAATAATTTGTATGTAACATTTGCCTGATAAAGCAAAAGATTTTTCCCATTTTTTTAAAGGTAACTGGCATAAACAAGAGGACATTGTATGGATACGTAATTTAATATCACTCACTGTAACTGCACAAAAAAGTTGTTGGTGCTTTATTTCTGTAGTAAAATCATCATGCTTTATATACAGTATGATAAATGTTTCACATATAAAACTCACGCAAAAAAAATGTATAGGCCTACAGAGGGTAACTAGCCCCTCACAGTAACTTTACCTTCACTCACAGTACATATGCAAAAGAAAGTTTATCTGAGAATTGATGAAATTTGACCTCTTCATGTATAAAGTCATCTTCAAAGAAAATCTGTTTGGATAAAGCTAAAGGACTTGTAAATGGGGGTCCTATGAATGGAAAAGCCACCATGAAAAAGTACGTGATGTTTGTTATTCTGAATCCTTATTAATCCACAAATGAAGTAAGGTTCCCCAACATTCTGAAGATTTGTTTATCTGAATATAGCATAAGGTATGTTATTCCAAAAATGAAAAGAAGACACATACTAATGGACCTTTAAGATTAAAAACAAAACAAAACAAAAAGCTTAATTTTGTCTTCAGATCAATGAACCTTTGGAATAATAAATCATAACTTAAAAAGTGCCTTTGGTTTCCAGTGTAGAATGAAAACAACAACGATAATAATTGAGTAAAATATGACTGAAATAGGTCACATTATGTACATAATTATGAAATGAGTGTGGCCATTCTTATAGGTACTCAACATTGCAGGATCTTGTAAAATAATTGTTATGTAAAAATGCCACTTGCAGTACTCCACCTTTTGCTTTCTTGCAAGGAAAAAAAAAGTTTGATCGATTCATATCTCTTGCTGACCTTTCCTCATATTTTCATTACTGATGTGTGCATTTTCCTTTTTCTTTTCTACTGATATATACAGCTGTCTTCTTCTTCAAAGGGCTATGTAGCTTTCACGAAGAGATGAACTCGACCTTCGTGCTTGTTTTGAGAAGGAACGTGTAGAAAGATATTATGTCAGATAAATGAAAAGGCAATGTGAAAGAACGGAAAGAAAGGGAAGACTAACTTGATAAAGACTCAACAGCCATGGAACAGTACGCACAAGGAAACAGAGAGACAGAGAGAAAAAAAAAATCGTGACTTATTTGTTGTTTACCATATGGAGGACACCATAGCAGTGTCGTTCAGCTAATTATCATCGGGCAGCTTCAGTCAGCTTCAGCTGCACACAGACGCTGTGTACAAACATTCTGTTTCGGCTACTACAGCTGTATCATACGAAGGCAAGGCCAGCCAGCTGCGTCGTACGTACAGTGAAGAGTGCGAGTGTAAACAATATTGTTCTCATTAACTGTAGGTGTGAAATACAGTGTAGGTATTGAGCAGCAACTTTTGTCTAGCCCATCATGGAGAAGGGTTCGTCAGGTCACCTGCCCGATTGTTGGGATGATGATGAGCGCATGGGCTACCTATTTTCTGGCTTTCGAGCAAATCGCCAGGTGAATCCCCGTGACTGGGACAACAAGCTGAAATTCTGGTCAGAACTGGTAGTGAAGGTGGGACGGATAGAACACCAATTCATCTTCAGTGTAGACAGTCTGCTGGCAAAGTTTGAGAGGAAAGGAGTCCTTCCACATTGTATTGACGGGGTTGTCAAAGAAATGAATAGGTAATTGTGGTGTTACTCTGTAGTTTAAGAGATCAAAATCACTTTTTATCATTTTCTAGGAGTGCCAGGTAACCCAATTTAATAGTGCTAGACAGAAAGATTCGTCTGTTCGGAGGAGTCTTTTATTTTTTTGATGTTGTCCCTCTCCTCCGTAGACAGAACAGAAGGAAGTTGATAGTACACATCGCTGTGTAGATGGTCTTAAAGGGAAGATAAACCCCAAGAACAATGTGGATTGAGTGAAAGCAGCAACATTAGTAGAACACATCAGTGAAAGTTTGAAGAAAATCGGACAATCGATGCAAAAGTTATGAATTTTTAAAGTTTTGGTGTTGGAACCGCTGGCTGAGGAGACTACTAGAGGTTATGACGTATGAGTGGACAACAATACCAAGAAAATATAAAGAAAATACTACAAAAATCCATTTTTCATGAAAATTACAAATTCCATCAACTTGATATTGACATATGTTAAGGGCAGCAATTATTCCCCCTGCTTTCTGAAAGCGGTTGGTCCACTGCTCTTTCATAATTCTAGAAAAGTGAATTTTTGTTGAATTCTTTTATATTTTCTTTGTATTGTTGTCCACTCATACGTCATATCCTCTAGTAGTCTCCTCATCCAGCGATTCCAACACCAAAACTTTAAAAATTCATAACTTTTGCATCGATTGTCCGATTTTCCTCAAACTTTCACTGATGTGTTCTACTAATGTTGCTGCTTTCACTCAATCCACATTGCTGTTTGGGTTTACCTTCCCTTTAACCACTGTCTCCATGGAAAATTGGGTGAGGTACCTCACCAGGCCAGGGCTGCCAACTCTCATGCATTGAGTGTGAGACTCACGCATTTTGGTCCTTTCTCACTCTAAAACTTTATTTCATTTGCATGCATTTCTATTGATCTCACTCATTTTGACTCCTAAATTATAGCATTGCATTGGCCTATGGGAGTCTCACTCTCAATAGTTTCCAGTGTTGGCAGCCCTGCCTCACCCTTCTCGATTGCGTCTAATTCACGGCCCTAGGTCGGTAAATTTAAGCTTGTATAGTATAAGGAGGGGATCCGTGAAGCCAGACGCAGTCTCCGCGGAACATTTCCCCGACGACCAGATACAGACCGATCTTTTGGTCAACCCAAGTGCTAACAATAACAACATGCTACAGACATTTGTTTCGGCAATCTTCCACCAACTTCAGTTTTGTAATACCGGTAAATATTTTAAAGAAGTAAGGCCTAAGATACTGTAGTAACAGAGATCGGAGCATCTATAATCCTACACTGACAGTGCAAGCCCTGGACTGGATCCCAGCGCTATGCAGACATCATTCATAATGAAGTTGTTTGCTTGTAAGTGGTGTCCATCAAATGAAAAGATGTTGTTTCTGGTTGTGTTCCTTACAGGTGATGGCATTAATCATTATGTGAATGGAAAATTGATTTGCATTATATTTGCATGTCTGTGTAGATCCAATAGAAGGTCCCATGTCTTTGAATTTTATAGTAGAAGGGTAGGCCTATGAATTGAGAACAGAGGTATGAATGGATTTTCTTCCAGTGAAAAGTTGTTAGTGTAATTTAACACAGGATATTCTACAGTACAGATTTATACACTTGTACCTTACTCAATAACTTACCAAAATCTGTACTCATTTTGTGTGGTTTTTTTTTTGTGTGTGTGTATTCTGATAAATTACAGAAATGGTCAGCTCATAAGAGTTGATGATCTGAAAGCAGATTCTGCCTGGTTGTCATGGGGTGTCAATACATTCATCAGAAGACCACTGAGATGGACGATGACCTCCGTGTTTCCTCGAGGAGATGCATCCTCCCAGGTTGAATATGTATCGACTGAACTGTTGAAGGTGAGAATGAGTGTAGTGTTATCTCAGTTGTATTTTGTGTTTACAAAAATCCAGTGTTGATGGCTGAAATGATGAAGGTAAAAATGAGCCTACCCATAGTAGTTGAGTTGTTTCATTTCATTGTCTCACTGAACATCCATAGTAAAATGAATATTAAGCTACCGGTAATAAAGAATCCCTGCTTTGATTTACAGTGGATATCATTGATGATTACGGCTTTGATTCAGTTTTCCAATAAGATACCAGTTGCCAGTTTTTGATGAATGGAAAAAGAAGTGAGAGATTTGATGAAAAATTTGAATATTAATCAAGTTTTGTTTAAAAAAAAGTCTGAATACAATTTTAAAAACCATTATTTTTGTTAAATCAAGAGAGATTCTTATTTTGATATCAATTGAAGTCAAGACTCAAATTGACAACTAGCAAATGGAAACTGCTGAAACATAATACCAAGTTAGATGTACACGTATAGCATAACATTTGGTAAAGGGTACCTCTTCCTGTCATATTCTGTGTAGGAATGTTCAGCAGCGCTTCTAGAGAGACATCACCAAAGTGTGCAGTGTGCCAGCACAGATCATGTGGTGGACTATACCACTGTCCGCGAGGAGTGCGCAGACCTGTGCAGGGACCAGGCTTCCTTTGATTTAGTCCTCCTCCATCTGCAGCGGAGGAAGGAAATCCTTGTCACCACCAACGAAGGCACAAAGGTAAGCCATACTACTATATGAGATTCGGGCTTCTGCTACCAACCTCTTGTGATTTGCTGGCTAGCTTTTATCCACTCCTGCGACTTCTTCAGGCCAAGTGATTGCAATGTTTCTCTAGCACTGCCTGCTTGTTTCTTGATCATAAGATCGAAGATTGGTGATAAACTGTATCCAGTATCCTTATTGAGTGTGAGTTTGATTCTTTTAATCCAGATGGACTCTTTTTACTTTTCTCTGCCAAAAATTCCTTTCATAGGCTAATATTGTTGCATCCTCCCATCCAATGTTGTGTCCTGTATTGAGGACGTGTTCTGCTTTAAGGAACACAGGAGTGGATGAAAGCTAGCCGGCAAATCACTGAAGGTTGGTAGAAGCCTGAATCTCCTATCGTATGATCTTCCCAACTGATGAAAGTTTTCTGAAAGCCATACTACTGCTTGTGTATGAGAACAGGAGAATCATCTGAGACCATTGGACAGTTCTAAGGTCATGTGTTCCAGTAGTGCCTAGGGCAATAAATATCCTTCTGCAAGGTAATTTTACCCATTGTATCCCCTTTGACACAGGTGTATAAATTGGTATCTGGTAATGCTTGGATAATAATAGTGACAGAGTTTTAAGTGAAAACAGTGTCTGAACTTGAGAGCCTACCCTGTGCAAATGGAGGTAAATTAATCAGGATGATGAATTTTAATGATAATAATCATGAAGCACCACTACTTGTTCTACTGCTGGTTGTTAAAATGGATTAGAGTGATTGGATTCTGATATTGTACATTCCATGTAGTACAGAGAAAGTCTTTGTTTGTTCTCTATGCATTTGATTTTTTGAATATATTCATCATCAAGACAAACACCAAAGAATAAGTTAGATGAACTGAGATGAGGTCTGTATACACAGAAAAAAAAATATAACGGGAAAACTCTACTGCCTGTGATGCTGTGATGCAAATACCTCAACATTTTGGGAATAAGGTAATAATTTCAACAAGTGTAATATATCTCTCACAAGATCAGTTGTATTATTTCATGAGTTAACCCATCCACGTACGGGCCTCTGTGTAATCTGTAATATCGTGCCTGCCTAGTAAGTTGGCCATGAACTTGGGCGCGATCTTCCCTACGGCGCGATCTACACGCGAAGAGCATTCATACGTCATGGAAAAAACTGCCTGTGTCATTCCCACTAGGCAGGAGGGATGATGCGTGTACACTCGTGCTAATATGCACTTAGTTGACTCAATACAGCACTAGTTTATGTGAATTTTATGAAAAGAAATAATAAATTGTGCAGGAATTATGAAAAAATATTGTTTCTGTGTATTTCATTGATAAATCCTCTTCATTTCAAGCCATCTGTAATCACATCTTACCCACTTGCGAATCGACGTGTCCATAATGTCCTCGAGCCCCACCCCCCCGCCCCCGAGATAGCTCTGGAACATTCCATTCAATGACGGGGTTTTTATTTTGCAACGTTATCTAATAACTCTCATGTAAGCAAGTTCTTGCTATGGCTAATCTATTTTGTAATGTATCATAATCTATCTATGCTGAGATAGCCTAATTCAAATTTGCAGAGACATAGAAAAAGATTTGTTTTACAATCGTGATACGTTCAACTACTCATTTACCCTGTGCTGAAATCCGCATGTCTGCTCCGCACATGTTATCGCTATCGCTCAAACTTCGATCGCGATGGCTTGTGTGTGTACACAGGTACACAGTGCTAGTGTGACGTGTGTGGAGAAGAATGGGGCTGAGAAAACCCGGGACTCCACGTGGTGTAGTAAAAAACAAATCGGACGTTCGAAGTCGTACATTCAAGAGCTAAAACAGACAAATAGCGAATTCAAAGTCCACTGAAAAGGTCTTGACATTGTAATGTATGTTCCAAAATCATGTCTGGCTTAGTTTTGAGAGAATTTTCTACACGCACGAGATCAGGAATGAGATCGGTGAACTGGCTAACAACGTGTGTACTGTGAACATGTGACTGGCTTGTGCACATGGCCTCTATAGCTAGGTGATCGTGAGAGTGCGGCAAGAACGCTAGGAATGCACCCGAGATGCGGTGTGTTGCAAATTCTTGGGGTGAAATTAGACTTCCTTGTTCAGCCCGTCTAGTATCTATATTTTTTTAATAATTCTAATTCTTCATGAAATCACGATAAAAAGACTTCATATATTCATTTTATATTTTAGAAGCGTAATATGAAATATTTTGGGTTTTTTTTTTTAGTCCAAGAAAAAAAATAGTTTGAATAAAAAAATAATAATAAATAGTCGTTCTTGACTCAAGTCTAATTTCCTGCGCCTTCTTGCAGTTACCCCGCAGTTGCCCATGGATACGATGCATACAGCTGTTTACTGAGTCGTACTAGTGTACCACCCTACTGCTCTTGTTCAAATTGAGAGGATTGTTATTTTATCGGCGGCACTTAGTTTTATAACCTCATCCAATAAAAAGACAAATTCAAACATCAAATGGTGTGACAGTTTTTGTCAGAATTCCCTATCAATTTCAACTTGTTGCCAGGATAGTTTTCAGATTTCACTTCATTATCGAAGCTGTTTGACATTTGAAAGAACTGCTCCATAAGAAATCACCTTTCATTTGTTATTTATTTTCACAAACAAGTATTTTGGTCACTTGAATATTTCTTATTATTACTTCAATGTCATGATATTTCATGATGGTTATGTATTCTGTCTTTACATGGCAAGATGGGATTTTTTTTCCATCCAGGGTCAAAGAAGAAAGTGACAGGAAGGAAACCAAAAGGATAGGGAGGAAATGAAAAGGATACAATGAAACACCTGATCAGCAGGCTCTTTTTTATTACAATGGTGAATGCAGTACATCAGAATTTAAGTACAGTTCTAAATAATTTATCAGTTGAAAAATGAGCAAAGAAAATGGATTTCATCGAGTTCTAAATGAAAACTAAATTAGCATCGCCATTATGATTTAGAACTAGATCTAGAACCTAGTGCTAGTACTACAGAATAGACCTGATGCAAACTTGTTGTCAAGCTTTTGGTTGAGTTTCTTCAGAGACACAAATTTTGGTAGCACAATACCCGAGTGAATAAGAAAAAGGAAAAAAAATATAAATACACAACTGTAATGCACGTCTCTAGACCACTCCCGTGCACGAGCGAGCATCAGCCCCCGTTTCTTCAGTGTCACTCTAGCTCTCGTTATTGACCTAGGCTAGGTTACTCGTGTCGTAGTTTTACTCGCCATCATCAATGTCATACATGGTTACACAAAATAAATTACATCTTGCCATCACCTCAACCACAGCAAAACCCTGAATATCACTCCCATCATAGTCACTCTCAGCTCACAAAACATATCAGCAAACGATACAGACATCGCAGACCTAGCTAACTACTAGCTCTAAACATAGTTGTAACTACGCCACGTTAGACATTAGTTGTACACAAAAATGAAACGGAGGTGAAAAACTAGTAAATGAATACACGAAGATCATCAACGATGGCATATTACCGTAGAAAAAAATACACAGAACATCTTGCACCCAAAAAAAAATCGAGGTAAAAAACTACGATGAGAAAAACTAGGGTGAAAACACGATGCTTGGAAGACGAACGATGAAGACACTACCATGTGGAGGTACGGCAAAAATGCTTACATGGAAAACAAACGAGTGGGTACCACACAAGCTACTATGTTTGCGCACATACGTAGATAAGCTACATCGTGTTCAATCAAAAAACTCAACAAACACTAGGACAAAAACTCACCTCTAAATTGTTGCAAACGAGATAATCACTTAGAAAAAATGAACAAAACACTCTCAGAAGTACGATTGTACTCTGAGAATGAAAGATATAGAATGATACGAAAGCAAAAGAGAGAAAAGAGAGAGAGAAATGGACGGGAAACCTAGAGAAGTTACCCACACTCACTAACGTAAATGGAATTCGACACACACACCCCCGTGCCCGCCCCAGCATAGCATAGCAGTACACGTACACACACAAGGAGATATCGTCAAGCACTCTATGAGGAGATCGATATCACGATACCGCGCGTAAGAAATCACTGCAGTTGCTGGGGCAACAAAGATACATGCGCGCTGTAAACATGAATATTGATTAGTTTCTCAGCAGGCTCGAACCCCTGGCAGGTGTTTTGGCCAATAAGAGACATTCTAAAATATGTTTCTTTGCATAAATTATTTTTCTGAGTCCCAGTAAGGATCTCTGTGATTGGCTAAAATTATTCTACAGCTCCTGGCCAAGCCTGAGGTCCTAGGACGCCCTCTTTTGGTCATAAATAATAAAAACCACGTTTTTTGTGGGAGGTGACGGGGATGGGTTAATATGGTTGGTCAGATCAATGATTTTTACAAAGTGACTGTTTTCCAGCTCCTGCTTTGTCTGAGAAAAGTGTACATTCTAACAAGAGACCCTCTTACAGAGCTTGAAATTAACATCAGGGCAAAATCTCCATCATGCACCTGGCAGAGATGACCATTTAGTCACTTGTGATCCTAAGAATTAAATTTATACTCCCTCTTTTTCTGTTTCTTGAAGATAGACTATTTTCATGACAATAATCCAGATTTGATTGATAGAGATAAGAATTATTGGAGATGCATTTTCTGTTGTGTTTTGCAAGATGAAATTTTGTATTTGCTCGTCTCAAATTATCACTTTGCTGTGATGTTTTAATTTCTGCAGATCATCAAATTTGCCTCAAAGGGCGAGAAGGCTGTCACACCAGTCACAGCAGCAGAACTAGGCACACTTGCGTAAGAACAATCTCTTTTGTTAAAAGTAAAATTTGGCTGAATCTGATTATCTATGCTGGTGTTGAATACATATTTCAAGTGTCTTTGGTTTTTCTGATTTCAAATCTATTGTCATTTATCATTCGCTTGAGTGTTCATTATTGCAATGACGTTTGTTATATTGAAAGCCTTCTTAAAAGTGTCCTGTGTTAACACATCGACAAAATGGGGTTAGTCCTTTCTGTGCGAGGGACTTTGGACAGTGTTTACATTGCTATGGGGTGAAATTAAAAGGTAATCATTTGAAAGATACTAATAGTGATAGAAACTCTTTGGTTTGTAGGGTGTTGTGTCATAGTTTCTAATGGTACATTCATGTTACAAGAAGGGGAAAACTAATAATGTTTAGCACCATACTGTAGAAAGGAAAATACTTTCCTTAAAGTTATGATTGTGACCGTTTGCTTATACCCACTTCTATTTCAAAACTATATTTGGATGTCTATTTACTATTACATTCATTTACTGTGAGCAGTTTTTGAGATGTATGTATATCACTTTCCTGACTCTGATTTCTTCTTGCTCCAGACAATTGTACAGTGCATATATAGTGGTATTAAAGCAAACCTTTATATCCTGTTATACAATTCCTTCCATGTTTTCTAATGACTAGTTTGAAGAAAACGATCGACACCATGCAGCGAACAATAGAGAGACTGACAGCCAACATACAGCAACAGGACAAGGAGACAAGGCAGTTACTTCACAAAGGAATGAAATCTTCAGTAAGTTTGCCATGCTTTGCATACACCTGTCCATGGCTGTGTATATAAGACTGCATACCGAGAAATATTCTTTTGAGACAATGTTTTTGAAACACTGTTTTGAAACCTGGTTGATAGAGGAGCATTTATGAGAGTTTCTCCCGAGCATGTTTTTGGCTTACTCAGACTGTGCCACTGCGCACCCTACTATGAGCAGCTTGTCCCTTGGCAGTTAGGTCAAACAGGGATTGCATATTTTGATCTAGAGCAACTGCTGAGCTGAGCAGCATATTTTTTGCAAAGCAACTGTGATATCATTTGAACCATGTTTGATATTGTGGTTGTGTTAATAAGATTTTCAAAACCTTTTTCCGAGTGAAACACGGTTTTTAATCACACAGTGCATTTTAAAACCATTTTTTAAAAGATAGTTGTGTTATCATGACTTGTAGTTTATAGTTCACCGCAAACCACAAAACACAGTTTCAAAACCATGTTTCTACCCAGAAAAGTTTGCCATAAATGCTCCCCATGTTACATATATGTCTCAGAGACAGACACACTGTTTTGATTAATAGTAAGCATGACTTGAAGTGCAAGAAGCAACACTGTAAATTAAAATCCAAGAAGCATTTGGTAGTGGAAATATTTTTTTGAGAATTCATAAAATGTTCCTCCTTTGTTTTATTCCGCTGTTACCCTTTAACAGCACTTCGCTGAATACCACAAGCTTTCATGTTGATACATTTCATCAGTAAGCTCGGTGTGTTGCAACAAATTATAATGAAGAACAAAGCCAACTAAACAGATATTATATGCAAAGTATTGACTTTTGTCTTTGTAATTAACCCGTTTAGGATGAGTCCCGAGTATACTTGGGCAAGCATCTATGGGAAATGCGTGTTGTAGCAAAATCAAACCTTCCTCAACGGGTTAAACTGTGCCTAAGTATACAGCGTAGATTTGAGCAAATTTTGTCGTTAGAAGTAGAGATTGAAGGTAATTCATTCAAGAAATTTGTCTTCACAGGGGTAGTTAGTACCACAAAAAATTGTGATACATTTTGTATGTCTGCATCTGTTTTGCCTGATTTTGTAAGAGTATAGTACATCACTTGTCTGTTCGTATTTCTACCACGCCAGGCAAAGACTGCCTTGAGGAGAAAGAAACTGTGTCAGAAGCGGCTGGAGAACACAGAAGCTACTCTGGACACATTACAACAACTCCAAGACAGGCTACAGTCTTCCGAATCGGAGAAAATGGTAAATGTTCTTTCCTAGACTTGCAAGTCCCGTTTTCCTCCTGGTGTACTGTAAAAACCAAACATTTTTTTTTTTTTGCGTGCATGAAACTTTCGCGAATTTTGCAAGAAGCAAAGATTTGTGAAAGTAAAATGCACAAGAAAGGTTTTGTCTACACAATGCATTGAATGCCAGTGGTAATTCGTGATTGCTTCATGCTGTGAAAAGGCAGTCAGCTCCAATTTGCAAAAGTCTAATGCTGTGAATATTTCTGGTTTTACAGCAATTCTGGTGAAAATCAGAAGGTATCCAGCTGCTCCTGGAGTTGAAAAAAACAACAACAACAACAACAAACAGACAAACAAACTAACAAAAACCAGCAGAGATTAGCAACAATTGATATTTACATGTGCTCAGCAATAGCAATCCAAGCGAGTTATCTGTAGGAATTAATCTAATTTTGCTAATCTTTGGCACCCATACCTGATAAGAAAGCAATTACTTCATGACCATGTTCACCATCATTTGTCTCCAATATTCTATCATCATTGTTATCATTGCAATCGTCATCATCATCATCATCATCATCATCATCATCATCATCTTCATCTTCATCATTGCCATCATCATCATCATCATCAGTAGCAAGCAGCATCACCATCAACAGTTTGGTAGCTGTATGACAGAAAACATCTACCATTGTAAACATGGCTGATAAAACTTGAAAATAATATATTGAAAATGCAGAGGGGTAAGGGGAAGGTGCCTTCATAACAGAAGAAGAATACTTGACTTGACAAAGTTGAACCAAGTACCCTAAACTTTTGTGCTGCTCTCCCCTCTTGCCCCCCCCCCCCAAGAGCAGCCAATCTATAATAGGAGGAAAAAAAACAACAACAAAAACAAAACATGGTCTCTTACATCTGTCATGTGATAAGATGGGGGAGGAGGTCATTACGATCACATTGCAATGTTTTCTCATTCTTTTTAATGTGCTGTTAATACATTGAATTTGATATTTAGCAGTCACTGGTGTTTTCAGGAATCGGTGTATCAAGACATTAAAAACATCTGGCATTCAAACAAAAGCAAAAATATTGTCTGCAAGTCCATATTTATGTGACCTATGTTAATGAAATACTGTCAATCTATCTGTGGTTATGAAATAATGTGAGTGATGTAAAAATGTAATAGAAGTTCATTGATCGAATCACTTGACTGTTCTGAATCATTGAAAGTAAAGCCCGTTTATCAGATGATGAAATGATTTCATTTTTCCTGAGACGTCAGTGACAGCACATTTTCAGTTTTTTGTTGCATATAAAATCACAGTGACCCTAATTTAGTTTCAGGTCATGAAATTATTTCATTTCTTGTTTGTTTCACCAGATCATGGATGCGTTTAAGACGGGTGCGCAGGCTCTGAGAAAGACCCTAGACGACAATGGTTTGACACCAGAAGCCATGGATGAAACAATATCAGATGTGCAAGAGGTAAATTATTTGATGAGAAGTGATTCTGAGGTGAAATATGCATGTTGCTGTTCAGACATCAATGATGTGTTGAAAGGGAACATTGAATCTTCATAGTCTATTTTTCTTCGTGTCTCATTGGCACCAAGTTTGTATCTGCATGCAGATTAGCTCTCTGCCTGTAAACAGTATACATTTGGACTAATTCTGACAACCTCGGTTCTTTGAGTGTGTTTTCAGTTAATGTTTACATTAAGTTTAGATGCCTTTGATATATCCGAAGGTGCTTTTAACATATCGCAGGTCAGAGCTGATGGTCATGGGGATGCAATGATGATGATGATGATGAAGATGATGATGATGATGATGATGATGATGATGATGATGATGATGATGATGATGATAATGATAATGATAATAATATAATAATAATAGCACATGACAGAACTTACATGTCTAGGAGAATTTGGCTAATACAGACCAATTTTGACAGGTCATAAGGAGTTAGAAGAAATGGAGAGGAGTGGGCAGATTCATGTCTGATGATATCTTCTCTTTTGCCCGTCGATTTGGTTACAGGATACTGAATATGTCACTTCATTACACATCATGAAATGAGCATGATGTGAAGCTGAACATAATGTAATGTTTATGTTACTTTCATTAGTACCACTAATTATTAATTGACATCTCTTGGTTACTTGCTGTTATGAATGCTTCATGGCAAAGACAAAATATGATTGGTGTGCTTTTCTCAGGTCATGGAAATGTGCAATGAACTGGACGATACATTAGCCCAGGGTAACAAAGCCATTGATGAAACGGTCAACTTTGGGGCCAACGTTGATGTGGACGACCTTGACTCTGAGCTAGAGGCCCTCCTACGTGGTGATGGCGACCTCTCGACGACATTACAAGGTCCAACTGAAGGAGACACCCACACCAGCGGTAAGACATGGAATTTCGATACAGCTCACGTTACCCGGGTCTTTCTGACAACTTCTGACAACTAGAGCAGAGGTCGTGCATGCAGATTGTCTTGATTATTATTCTGTTGCCATTATATTATATAACCATTATTGTCAAAATATAGATAAACACAAGGTAGAAAAACATGCGTGGCTTATGCACAATGCAAGAGCACATAAAGTTAATATTTTGCTCCGTAAAGTGTGGAAAACCACTCAAACTATGATTTACCTGTTCAAATTAATGATTCTTGCATTGAGTTGTTTTATTGCAAGTGATTGACAAATTGCCCTTCAGCGACATAAATGAATGATTTGTCAGTGTTCAGAGTAATAGCTATGATAAAAATTATAGGCATTCATACCACCGGAGTATGTATGCCCTTGATTATTATCATGGCTATTACTCTAAACACTGTATAATCAGTGTCCATTTATGTCGGTAAAGGGCAATTTGTCAATCAATTGCATTATGATTTATCAGTTTGCATTATATTGTCAAATACATGGGCTACCAATATGTCTAGATCAGTGCCTTACTTTCTGACATAGCAGATTTTTGCCATGCAAAGTTTATCATTTTGTCCTTGTCTCCCTTTCATCTATGCATATGAAGTTTGTGCTAAGTCTAGAGTTTCACAGTCAGATCATCGACAAGGTTTTATTTGGAAATTTTGTTGCTTGAATTTTTTCATCATGTTTACTTGAGCTTTGTAGCTGCTTCATATTTTTGTGTTGATCAGCTGCTCACAGAGAGATCATTTATATAAATGCTTGCATTTAAAGGTCATAATATGCTTTTGGAAAAGTCACAAAATTTTACATGGTTGAAGAATAATGTCTCCGGACATGGTGTATAAACACTTATGGTAAAACACCACAGAGTTCTTCAAATAGAAATGAAACATTGATCCCATGTCACTCAAGAACGTTCTCTTCTCTTCTCTTCTCTTGTACCGAGCAGAATGGTTTGAATTGTTTTTTGACCCAAATAAATTCACCAGAAATCTATAGTATTGTTTCTTTACCATCATAAAAAAAGTTTCTAGTTTTGTTATTCGTTGGAAAGGTCTGAATTACCAACCTCTACAATATTCCAGCTTGTGAAGCAAATCTCATTTTCAAAGGTTGCAATGGGACACACAAACCTTTAGCCATTGTTCCTTATTGTGTTTACTGGTAACAGTGGATAGGGAATTTTGCATCTATTATAGCACACAGGCATAAATTCAAGAGTATGCAGAAAGTCGCTGGTCTGCTAAAGTCTCTTTGCATCCATTTTGTCTCCACCAACATAGGTGAGGGGGATATTCTCTCGGAGTTGCCACAGGTACCGACTCATGAGCCCGCCTCTCCTCAGACGTCAGAACGGGATGCCAGTATACGACGGGTCCAGCTGGCCTCCTGAAGCCAGCTTGTCATCTGAACAGACTTTTACAGAGGGAATGGAAATATCTCACAAATCTATACATCTACATTAAAGGAAAAAGAAAAATAGTCGACCAAGGACCAAAAATTCAGCAAATGTCATACAGAGTGACGTTCACACAAAATAATGTGACTGACTTATTTATTTATTGATTTATATTCTCTCTTTGGGAACAGGCTTTCTTGAGATGAGAGATCAAGATTAGGGACTCTTTGATTTTTCGCGGCCACCTATTTGTTGGCTGTGGTGACCATCGCATACAAACACTACTGCTCATGCGCCAAGCAGTGAGAATCAGATTTTTAAAAAACATGCTTACCCCACTTTTCACCGGTGACCTGAATGCTGCTTACTGCCTCTCACTGCCCTACTCTGATTAGCTCATGGCCCTGTCTTGCCCTGACGAAGGCCGCCACACTGATAGCTGGAGTTATTACAGTATGAGCTTTTCGCGTACAATGTATGTGCAGAGGGATGATATGAGTAGACCAATATGTACCATTACGATGAGCATGTACAGATTATGTTGTGCAATAGATGTGCACAACAGGTAAACATTTTTGTATATTCTTTTCAGGGATATACCTATAAAGGAAATGGCACATTTTCTGTATAGAAAGTATTACTCATTGTCCTCTAAATATCCTTATTTCTTAAATCTGTGAAATGGCTTCATCATCCATCTATGAAGCATTAATAGTGGATAACTATTGTTGTTTATTTACAGTGTCCACAGAAATTCATAGCTGGACATGTGAGCGGTGACTATAGTTGACGTATGAATGTGTTGTGCCAAATCGGAAAGTTTTCCAACTCAGTCAACGGCTTATGTTTACTGTATGTCAACACCTCTCTCACCTGATGCATTGACTGCTTTCAACGACGCTATCGAGAAGTCCCTAGTGATCTCATTATACTGGAGCTCCACGATCTGTTTGCCAGAACAGTCTGCTTCATATGAATGTGCAATGACATTCATTGGATTTCCATTTATATTAACCCGTTGAAGACGTGCTAATTTTGCTACAACATGCATTTCCCATAGAGACCTGCCCAAGTATACTCGGGACTAGTCTTCAACAGGTTAAGTTCTCATTTTATAATTTGGTCTCTCTATTGTCAAGGATTTTGGAATGTTTACTTTCCACCTGAAATCCAAAGTCAGCCTAAGAATGTAGGGTAATAGTGTTGTAGAAAGGGGATAAATGTATTGTATGGGACTACACTCCTTTCTGTGGCATTAATGATATATACCCGCATGGTCTAATCACATGAAGAGACCATGCCTTTTCTATGGTACAGTGATTAATATTATTTGACACAATGTATTTGACACAATGAAGTTTCAGACATGATATGAACTTCCTGATTTGTTATAGAAATTGTAGTTGGATTACAAGATTATAATAAAGTAAGGATTTATCTGTAGTATATTATCAAGAGTTCCTTTCCAAAATAGTGCTAAATCCATTTATCATCAAATTTGACATTTTTACAGAGATGTATTCGTTTTTAGTAGTCTCAAGCAGTAAACTCTTTGAAGTATTCATTTTCTTGTGAGAAAGTAGAAAAATCAGGCAATGAAATATAAGATTTGTTCTAAAATGTGCTCAGTCAGTTTCTGTTTTGGTCAAAAAAAGGTACTAAATCCAGCTAGATCCAATCAGAATCCTGTGTGCATGCTTGACTGCACTTTGATCCCAGAGTTACTGTAAAAGTGGATATTTTTGCGCGACTAATTTTTCGCGCTTGGCGGGGTAAGAAGAGTTTCGCGTGTTTTTGATTCCGCGGAATCAAGACATCGACTACTTAGTACTGGGACATACGGCAAGCAAAAATATTTGCGTGCTTTTATTTTCGCGCTAGTTTCGAGTTTCACGAAATGCGTGAAAATTTCAACACCGCGAAAATTTCCACTTTTACAGTAGGCTAGGCTGACTGGCTTTCCCAGCTGTGTAACTTGCAAATTACCCATATATCTCTTGATTATTTAGGTATGAAATGTTTCATATCTATGCACATTAATTCTTTGGAGAAAATGAGAGGAGAATGTGTAGAGATTTTTTAAAAAAGCATTCCACAAAGGAACTTAAATAAATTAAACTTAAATTCACTTATATAACATTTACGTGTTTCACATCATTGCGCTAAAGTTTTAGTTCCAAATGTTGCTAAATCCACAAAATCCCCCAAATTGATATTTCTTTAAAAAGCAGTGTAGACTCATAGATTTTTCCAAGGCATATTTTCTTCATCCCTTTATTGGGTACTCCAATGGAACAAAAAGTAATTGCATGTGAATGGAAAGACATAGATTGTGAAATAAAAATCTATTTTTTTCTCCTTTCCATTACAAGTGGATTTAACACTTTTTGGAAAGGAACTCTTCAAATATCAATTTTGTGTTGAAGACCATTTGTGGTTCTGATTTGCTGACAATGATAGCAAAATATTCCATTGACTCCTGCTATGATATACATAGTCCTCAGAACCAGCAGTTTTCTTTTGTTATATCAAAATTGCCTCTTGACGGAGGGAATTTTGCACCATAAACTTTAATGATTATAATTTTAAGACGTGAATTTTTACTTTGTTGTAATGAAATTTCATCAAAACTGTGTTTGTTGTAACAGGAGTGCCATGTACCATCTTGAAAGTTTCATACCAAAGTATGTTACAAACATTTGTTTTCTGCTATGCCAGCAGTGTTTAGTTGTGCCATCTCTTATGCAAATGAGGAACAGTAATGAAGGCATGCTTAAAGTTATGCAGACACGAGCGACTCAGATCTAGACATAGTCAGTCTAGGTAGCGAGTTGACATTTACTTAATCAAAATATTTCTGCTGTTGCTATGAAATGATAGGAAAATTCTTGCGTAGTATCAGTGAAAATCTTTAGTCAGATTTGTTATTTATTTCATCTCGATTTAAAGGCCGGCATTATTATAAAATGCCGTGATAGATAGTTGATATGGAGCGATGTGCAATGCAGGATTTGGATAATGCAACTACCTGATTTGCAGAGCTTGAATACTAGCTGAAATTCTGGAAAGAAACAAAAGTAGAATCCAAATCCATTAAGAGAAGTGAAAGGCTGTGTCTCGTATATGTATAGCTAGCATAGCCGGTATATGGGCATGTAATTCTGTACTCTCATTAAGTTTGTTAGGCCCATATATTTAGAGTTTTAAATCATGCAATGTTGTCCAGAATTGAAATGTTTACTTCCTCCTGGTTAATGTGCCTTACAAAATAAATCTAAACTCATATTCTGTGAAATTTAGATGAATAAAAGCAAAGACAAGCCTCTGCCTGAAGTTTGCTGCCCCATGTTTGGAGCTGTTTATGTTGTGTCTTTCTTCGTATGGAGCAGATGGTGTTCAAAAGGAGTTTTGTTGCCTGCTCATGCACAGCCGAGCAAGCAGCCAAATATGCTGTATGTATGTTGTTTGTATTACAGGAGATCAGTGTCCATGTGCATTTTTATACTTGCCCGGCAATGACCTTGCAATGACATATTGAAATGTTCAAAATAATGGCAAAGGAGCAAGAGTAGGAGGGAAGAGTGAAATCATATTTTTGTAAAAAATGTCAAAAAAGGGGGTGTCATAAATGTGGGAGATATAGAGAGGGAGAGGGAGAGAGAGAGGGAGTCAGACAAACAAACACACACACTCTGATAAAACCTGAGATGAACAAGAGAGAGAATAAAAGAAATGTATGTCTAGTATGGTATGTTTGTATGTATGTGTACTAGTTAGATAGGTAGATAAATAGATGGGGATGGAGAGAGATATGAATAGGTAGATACATTACAGATATAGGGAAAGAGATTATTTGATTGGTATATACTCTGCAGGTATATTATAGGGAAAGAGATTACTTGATTGGTATATTATACTCTGCAGGTATATTATAGGGAAAGAGATTACTTGATTGGTATATACTCTGCAGGTATATTATAGGGAAAGAGATTACTTGATTGGTATATACTCTGCAGGTATAATTATAATAATAATTCGCAATACTTATATGGGGCATTATCACATTAGATGTCTCTAAGTGCTAGCAAATAAAGGGAGAGAGCAGAAGGCAGATAAACAGATAAACAGATACAAGTAGATCGTATTACATTCAGGTAGAGAGAGAGAGAGAGAGATAAAAAGGTAGATACATTGTAAAGATATAGATGTGTTGTAGAGAGATTAATAGATAAGTAGATAAATAGGTAGATACATGTAGAGAGATGAATAGGTAGATGCATTGTAGAGAGATAGGGGAGAGAGATAAGTATATATAGGTAGATAGGTAGAGGGAGAGATATGAATAGAGAGGTGAATGTATACATTTTAGAAAAAGAGAGATGGGGGTGGGGATACATAGATAAGAAGACACATTGTGAGAAGAGGAAGAAAATGAGAAAACTGAGGGAGATGGAAGGATGAACACACAAAAAATGACATAGAAATAGGTATGAGGAAAGAAAATTCCAGGAATTTGCCAGGAAATGGATGCATCGAAAGGCATGACAGGTTGGTAGACAATCCAAGAAGAAATCATTGACATTTTCCGCAAAGCCTGTGTACAGATTATCCCAAGCTGGAATCTCGAACCTTTGGAGAAAAGAATAAAGATTCTGATCATACAGTAAACATGTTTTTCTTTTGTAAGAAAGCAGTGGAACTTTATCAGAATATAGTTTACTGTGAAACAGTGCAAAGGAAAAAAATAAGATCAGGGCACAGTGCTTTAACTGTAACCAAATATGATCTGTCTAATATATGACTCAAAGCACACAAAAAAAGTGGTACCAAACCTTTGTATTCTTTCCTTCCCTCTGCATTATTTATCTAATTTTGAAAATGCAGGAAGGTGTTTCTCCTTTCCTTTTAATACTTTTTTGTCAGAATTAATGTACGTGTGTATGTAGTCTGATTAATTGCCAGAGCACACCATACATTTTAATATTTTTGAGTTTGTGTATGAGGCAATGTATAAAAGTATTGCCGCAGACTGCTGTGTGTTTTTAGGTCAAATTGCGACTGACATACAACACAATTCAACTCGATCCGACGTATCTTCTTGTATTGATGTTTCTCTCCGTATTCAATCGACACACCGAACCCGCGCTTACGTGCGACTGCATCCGATAAGTGCAGAGCTGGCCGCGCATCCCATCGCCCACCGTGCCGCAACCGTAGCCGTATGCAGCATCCTGTATGTCTAGTATCCTCTTGCGCTTCACTGTTGTGCCGTCTAGACAGATCTGTAATCACTGTCTAACAACGTCGGACACCGGAACTCTTGATCGGTTCTCATTCCTTTTGTTGGTATTAACATGGAAGTCCCAAAGACTGACATTGACTCATCAATGGATGTGGAAAGTGACCCTGTGCCTCTGCCTGAAAAGATGGATACCGAAGCCAGTCGACTTGAATCAGAAGGTAAGACCTTTGTGACTTGGAGGAGTTGGAAGGAGCTCGAAGTGTCCAGCGCGGAGCTGACGATTCCGACGCCTGCGGGTGCCCGTGAGAAAGTGGGCGGAAACTCGCTGGCAAAGCGTGGGGCGCGATACTGCGGTTTGCGATCAAATCACTTTAGATGCAGCTGTAGACCTCGCGCATTGACATCCAAAGCTGTCGACCAGTTCTGTTGGCAGGAAGTTCATAATTTACATATATCCCCATGGCAGTGCTTCAAACCGATGAAGCTAATTACTGTGTTTTCATCTCGTTACACTTCCACATCTGTATCTGGCTATTCAGTCTGTGTGACTAACCCCCCCCCCCCCCCCCCCTCTCGGCCCTCACTTCAGCAGCACTCAGCTCAGCACCAGCAACTCAAATCTGTTTCTTTGTTATTGCCAGAGAGGATAGGGTTCAGAGCTATTAATTGTTGATGTTGAAAGCTGTGTATAAGAGGCTAATAGAGGTAGGGTAAAAACATGTTCAGCACCTAAGTTTCTTAATAGTTAAAGTTATATTCTCTTTACTCTGGCGAGCTCCCCTGAGCTGATTTCCCTGCATTATTAAAACACAGTTGCTTGCGTTATCATAGGGTACATGTAGCAGGTCAGTGGCAGTGCCAGTGGAAAAAATGATTACAAAAAAAAAAAAAAAAAGCTGGATAATGCATAATTCTATTATGAGGAGGCTTGAGTTCTGATAATTACAATGCTATCTTCAGGTCGAACAAGCTTGACTATTTTTCAATAGAGTAAAAAAAAAAAAAAAGCCATTCCCAAATATTTACGCAATTGAGGTTTTTGATTTTTAGCCGGCCTTTGATAGTATTCCAGATGTAGGCTTATTCTCAATCCCTTTCCTCCCCCCCCCCCCAAAAAAAAAACAACAACGTACAAAAAACATGATTCCACTAAAGTGCAGATAGCTGACTGGAAATCAGCATTTCTTGGAGGATTAATCCATATTATAGCCACCACACAAATACTGTGATTCCTTTGCAGTCTGTAAAACACTAATTCCTGATACCAGCTGTCTTGATATATTTCAAGTCATAATTTACATTTCCTCCATAGTCCCAATTCAGATCTACCCTTTGGTGAGTACCTTTCAGTGGTCCTTTCATGAAGCCCCTGCGCGGATCTAGCTTTTTATAAAGGGGGGGGGGGGAGGGTGTGGGAGGGGGGTGTCCCTCCTCCCACAGTAGGGAGAATTTTTGAAAATCTGTGTGTGAAAATGGCGTTTTCTTGCATCTAAAACACCACTATTTTTGGTATAGAGGTCATTGCCAAATTAAAAATTACAAGTTTAAAAAAAAAGATAAGATTTTTAAAAAAATGGTCCCCGGATTTTTTTTTTTTTTTTTTTTTTTTTTTGGGGGGGGGGGGGGGGGGAGGGGGTTGCAACCCCCCCCCCCAAGTATGCAGTATGGTGTATGGCATATATTTTGCCAGGTTTTTATCTTCGTGAATTCCATGAGTTTGGTGCTTTACAGGAATTTAAAAAGATACGAAAATATCAGCCCTGATATCCTGACTTGACTGCGACCTCCAGGCATACATTTCTCTGTTCATTACTGCATTCCCTGATTGTGAATTTAACCACTCATTAAATTGTTGGGAAGTCCCAATTTGTGACAAATTCAATGACTTGCTGAATAGAGTACTGTAAAACGAGGAATGTCAGTGTGCATTTTAATTTCACGAGCGCCAAGATTCGCAAAATTAAAATGCACACGAAATTTCTTGTCTACACTATATATAGCATTGAACGCCAGTGGCATTCCGTGAAAATTTCATGCCACGAAAAAGGCTGTCGGCTCCAATTCGCGAAAATTTCTTGCCGCGAATATATCATGTTTAACAGTATATGGGGTATACAGTATATAATTTGTGCCTGATTGGTGATGAGCGGTAGGGAACCTACACTGTTATGCCCAAGGTTTATTCCATCTTCTCTGGTAGAATGGGCCTCTTTCTTACCAACCTTGATACCATTGCTATGGCAACCTCAACCAGAGTGACTTTGCTATCAAGGTCATTACAGGGTCTATCCTATTAGTGACTTGATGGCAACTTTAATTTGCAATGATGCTCAGCTACCTAATTGAGACTCCCTTCATATTAGCATTTTCCATTTTCAGCTGTCACATTTTTTTTTTTGGCTCCTGTACCCTCAGCCAGAAACTTCTGTAGTCCTTAATAAAACAGAGAATTACTTTCGTAGGATTTCCTTTTCCAGAACTATCTTCACCATCATTGTCAATGCTACTGTAAATCATTATCTAGATTTACTTGTATTTTGACAAGATTAAGTTGAAATCATACTGGAGTAGATACTGAAATTTGTACGAAATGACTGCATGGGTAACAAGCCACAAGGCAATCAGGAATTGTGATTTTGCCCATTTTAAGTACTGACTGTTTGATTGTGTTTTACTAATTGATCATCCAACTAGGCTGCTTATCGTGTGATCCAATCTGAGGTGACTATTTGGGGAATGAAATGTCAACTGTAAGAGTACTCATGCTACATATCTGTGGGTTTCGGGTGCCCAATAGTTTAAAAGAGTTTAAGATGATCTGTTATCCTTGGACCTTCTTTTGCTTTTTTTTTTTCTTCGTCTGATAAAAAAAAGAAAGATGTTTGCTGAAAAGCATTTCCTTTGTCACTCACCGTGCATACCAGTGCACTTTTGATTGCAATACCCTCTAAACTGTCTTATGTTTTCTAGGGTTCACAGATTTTGATCCCCCTGGGCGGCATGCTGCTGTGTGCATAACATACCTCCATGTAAAATTGTAGAGTACTTCATTAACTTCTCCTTCATTGTTCTCGTCAATATGCTTGCTGTGTTTATCCCTCTCCCTTCCTTGGTCTTGTCACCTTCCTCTCCCCTCCCCCACCACACCCCTCTTTTCTCTTATGACTCTCCCTGTCTAGCTCTCCATGTTCTCATCACTCGCCCCCTCCCCCTCCCGTGAACTCCCGTGCTTTTTCCTCCCGTCACAATGTCTAATGAAGCCTTGCGGCTAAAGCAGGAAGACGTAGATAAAATTTCCCTCAAATCTAATTACTCCCTACTTGAACTTCTGTGACTGAGAGAAGGAGAGAGAGAGAGGGGGGAGAATATCAGACGCAGACGGACAGACCAAGAAAGGAAATGAAAGAATAGAAAAAAAAGGAAGTAATCCATATTCTCTACTGACAACTGAAACACGTTTCACAGAAACGATCTTGCAAGTCACCATTCAATTCTGTTTTTGTTTTGTGTCTCTCCCCTCCCTCCCCTCCCCCCCCCAACTCTTCTCAGGGGGGTATAATCGAATGCACCCCTGAATATTTGTCCGCAGGCCATATTGGAAAAAACGGGGTCCGTGCCACTCATTCCAAAATGACTCTTCCTGCTCCAGTGACATAATGTACCAGACATCAATCCTGCCTCGAGCCACTTCTTACGACAACGTGACAAAATATCCCGAGGGAGCGTGCCGAATATGAAAGTAATTACGTCCCAGAGCTGTGTGCTCTCTTCATTCTGCATGCCCAACTCTCACAAACAGAAATTCGACAAAAGATATATAGTGTAAAAAGAAAAGGTGTGGTGTTTTCTGAACGTCGCATGAAATTGCCACCTGACTTTGAGTCAATTTGAAGGTTGTTTTCCTGTGAACATGAACATTATATAACACACGCAAAAAAATGTGTGAGTGCACTGACTTTCCTTGAATTATACATCATCTGTGTCAGTTTTTTTTTTCAATGTCCATGATGGGCTACACATGCATAAGTTTTCTTTTTACCTTGTTTTATTTGCATTATATTTTTTGAGCACAATCTTCCTTCATGCTGATTACATTTACCATTACCGATTTGTTTATATAACAAAGAAATCATGGGCATGCATAAAGCATTTCTAACACATTTGAATCACTGAACTGAATGTCATTACATCTTCTGATGTGTGTACTGTGTAAGCTGTTATTTTCACGAGGGTTTAATTTTCGCGAATTTTGCGAGTCACAGGTGGATCGTGAATTTGACAAGCGAAAATGTCTCCATGCGCTCTGGTAATAGTACGTTAATGTTAGCATTGGTGTCAATTCGCAAAAAGACAACATCTTGCGAAAATGTCTGTGATCTCCTCTTTTGCAAAAATATACACGAAAATATAAGCGAAAATAACACCGTATACATTACATAAATGTGTGTTGGGGATGAAGACCATAAATGGATTGATATGCTGTAAAATCAGAAATGTTCGCAAACATTTTCATTCTGCAAATTTCACAAGACCCAAGATTCGCGAAGCTAGAATGCATGCAAAAGTTCTTGTCTTCACTATAACGCATCATCTACTTCAGTGGCAATTCATGAAAATGTCATGCCGCGAAAAAGGTCGTCGGCTCCAATTTGCAAAAATTTCATGCCGCGAACATTTCTTGCCTTACAGTTAATACAAAAAAAAAATGAAAAATGAAAATATGAGAGGGGTAGGAGAGAGAGGGGGGGGGGTAAGAATTTCCAATATGTTTAAATCTTGGACATCGGTCTTGCCAAAGGCCAATGTATCTTGAATGAAAATTTGATAAAGTCTACTTTCCACCCACTGTGTTTACTCAGACTGAGGGATATAGCAATATACTTTCAATGTAAACAGCATGTTCTAAATGTTGACCTTGTTCACATGAAGTTTGTTTGGATATCATTATCTGAAAGTTTATTCTTTTGCTGATCAGTTTTAGTCTGCACAGGGATAACCCTGCTTCAGTCCTACACCTCTCTTTTTTTCTGCATACCTGTATGGACTAAAACTGATTCACTTTGCCTGCTTTCCCGACAAACCAGTCGGGATGAATTGCAGGCTTGTGAAGATTGCTAGTCGTGCAGCTCATTACACAGCACTTGGTCTTATTTGCTCTTGAAATATATATATATATATATATATGTAATACATGTTGTAATTATTAGAAGAAAGAGTCTCAAGTATGCCATGGATCCAACGATTAGAAAAAAAAATTTTGGTAATAAAAAATTTTGTTAAAAAAAAAAAATTGTAAAAAAAAAAAATTGTAATCGTTGGATCCATGGCGTACTTGAGACTCTTTCTTCTAATAATTACAACATTCGAAGTCCAACACGTGGAAAGTTCCAAGATATGTACATGTATATTCATTCATCTATTCTGCTTCATTTTTTGTTCAGCTATGGTGATAAACAAATTTTGAGTTCTTCTGTATTATGGCACTCAAATGAAGTCAGACAGCATTTTATATTCTTCTTTTTTTGTATTACTGTATAAATTTTTCTCTCTCATACCCAAGCTGTGAGGCTGTAAATGATTGATGCAAACTTTGGGCTTTACTCTTTGATACTGAACATTGCTGCAACCATCTGATCCGTGATTTAAATTTCAGCTTGAACCTGGGCGCCATTTTATCAAACGATAACATTGATTTTAAATTTCCTTACCACACAGGCTGCCATAGACCTACAGTGTACAGTTGAAATCAACTATAAAATCAATTTTAACTCAGATCTTCATAAAATGAGGCCCAGGACAGTGTGTGATTAGTCAAATACCTACAGTGTGGTTATATGTGCACACTACATGTATGTCAAGGCAAAAGCTAGCAATCAGCACCTTGGTCTTCATTTTTCTGGTTTTACACAAATCCTGCCAGAGTCCTGAGACAGGCGATCATATAGTTAACCCTTCTGTTACCATGTGCTGCTATTGCTGCCCTAGATATTGAACCGTGGTGGTTGAGCGGTTAAACCTGTGGGCTTCCCTGCATGAATGAGGTTCAAGCCACTGCCTGGTAGTGCTATCCTTTCCTGAAGCACTTTATCCTCATTGCCAAGTCTATTGGAGGAGAGTCCCGTATGTAGGAGAGCTAAAATATCCTATGCACGTTAAAGAACGCCCTCATGATTTTGTAAAGAGTATGGAGAAATCCTGGTGAAGTATGGTGGTCAAAACCACAAAAACCAACTGATACCGGGTGGTGAGGCCCATGGGCCACAGTCACTATTAAAATAGACTTTTTACAACCGTAGCAGATGAGTAGATTTGCCAATGTGTTATTATTCATTACAATGGCAATAATAACTATATACAGGCTAGTAAAAGTAGTAGTACACTTAGTAATAATAATGATAATATGATAATGATAACAATGATGATGATGATGATAATAATAGTAATGATAATAATAATATAAAGATAATAATACTAATAATAACAACAATAATAAAAATAATGGTAATAATAATAATAATAATAATGATTATGATAATGATGATAATATTGATAATAACAACAATGATAATAAAAGCTAGAATAGCACTCGGAGAGCACAGACCTCCACCAAGCAGCTCATTTCCATATTATATCAGGCCCTATTATCATAAGATCTGAGTTCTGAGATCGTCTACAGTACACCTGTATTGCCTACTGTAGGCCTACTGTTAACATTACATGCTGCTGTTTGCTGATTTCAGTCACGTACGATCCAGCATCAAATGTCAAGTGTGGGTGATCTGGGCTTTTTCATGAGTGCTGGCCGCCTGTTGTCTTGAAATGGTTCTGTGTTCAAAGCATACAATGTAATTCATCCTATATCCAGGCTTGCATGAATGGAAACAGATAGTCACAGAATTTTTAGTGATAGACTGTAAACTATGGTATTCAGCCTTACACTGTAATAATGAATGTTTGTGGGTCTGTATGTGTGTGTGTATATGTGTGTGTGTGTGTGGGGGGGGGGGGTTAATGTAATGTGGGGCAAGATGTGGGGGAACAGGGAAGTTATTTTTCCGATTCTTTGCGATTCCATGTCCTGGATGTAGACATCACCGGGTAATGACATCATTTAAATGAACTGCGCATGCTCCATAGGTTCTCCAGCACGTCCACTGCCAGAATCCAGAACGTGTCTTCCAAGGATTTCACATATCCCGGGCCTCTAGATTTAGGACGTGAGTGACATCATCGCTTGGCACACCGATTGCCAACCCACTGGAGGGGACGGGGCCATGATGTCATAGGAGGATGTCATGAATGGTGTGCACTGAAAATCGAAATAGGTGATAACACCACAGAAATAACGAGTGGACTGCAGTAATTTGGTACCGCGCTCTTGTACGAGAAAGGCATCCATGTCCACACAATCGAAAAAGTCCCTATTGACATGTAAAGGGGGAGGGGGAGGGTTTGTCTTGTGTGTGTTTTTAAGCATTGTCTACCATTTGGAATAGTATGCATGCCTAGCTGCCTCTGCTAATCATAAACCTTCACAAGGTGTGGACAGCTTAAAAAATAACCAAGAAAAGCAACTTTTGTGGGAAAAGTACCGTATATTGTGATCTAAATTCAGTATCCTAGATGCAATACCGTAATTCAAGTGTGCAATGGCACAATTGAACAATTAAGGTCTTTTGTCTTGCGTGAAATCTCAGGGCCTTGTGAGTCCACTGTCTGGTGGTGAGAAAATCAATAGAGTGGACGGAGGTCTAGGTCAGGAGATCGTGTGAGGTACATGAAATTTGTACCGGTGAGAGTATTTGGTAAATCATTTTCTGTACCGTAGCTTACCCTTTATTTGGCAGGTCCTTTGTGGCTCTCCATGGACACACTCGAGGAGTGGACAGTCTCGGTTTGTGGAAATGGAACAAATTTGGGAGATGATATTTAAATAGCTGTCGGTCTTTGTTGTAAATGTATAGAGATTATCTACCATGTTGTAGTGCTCAGGGATGGTATAGTATTGATGGAGATGAGGATTGGGCTTTTAACTTTTTGTGAGATACATTGTACCAAGAAACCTCTTAAGAAATGATACAGAGCATACCATTCTATTAAAGAGGAATTCAAAGTTTATTAGATGAAAATCGGCTTTGGAATGCCAGAGACATCCAAAAACAAGGTAAAACAAAGCGATCCTAATAAAAGGTGGGTCCAACCTTAATTGCTCTGTTTTGGATAGCTCAGGCATTTCAAAATCAATTTTCATCAAATAAACGTTGAATCCCTCCCTCTTGGAATTACATGCTCTTTCATATTAAACAAGAGGTTTCTCATTATCTCAGCAAAAAATGTTAGAAATCTGAAGTTAGGTCTCAACCAAAACTATACGATCCCTTTAAATTGCCATGCATCAGTGTACTCTCTTTGCTACACTGTACCATGGGGACTATACTCCAGCCAAGTAGCTACTTGTACATGCAGCACGTTCATGATGAATCCAACAACATATAAGCTCCTCGAGTCACCGAAACCACATTTCTGTGGTTTTTGTGCTTCATTTTCGGTTATCATAACTTTTAAAGTCCATCGTTTAATATAGTGGTTCATAAAATTGAGTACAAAATTACTGTTCATTTGAGACCTTTCGTTTTTCAAAAACAAATACTTTAAAATTCATAATGCATTTTTAATTTGACAGCACAATTTAGAAAAATTATGGTCCAATTTCTCTCTCTAATTGGCAAATATTTGTCAGTTCTCATCTGACTTTGTGTAGATTTAATGAATTCAACCAGTTCTACCTAAATTTCTCCAGTGTACGATATGCCATGAAATTCAAAGTTGCCAAAATACCCCTGGGACTCGATTAGTTGATGGTGACCTTATTCTTACCAAGATCCCATTTCTGAACCTCTATGACTATACAGCAGTGTCAATTGCATTAAGCTTTCCTCACTTATGATAAAGTGCATTAATTGCTGAAGAAACTGCAGCATGGCTTGAACCCCTGAGCTGGAAGAACAGTATGCCTTCACTAGACCACAGCACCCTTGAATTTGGTCCCTGGGATGTAGAACCTTGTAGTTGTAATGTTCGATGTAAATGCACTCTAATACAGGTGTACAATACATGTTGTCAAGCATGTGGTCTTGCATAAAATCTGAGGCCGTGCAGGTTAATTCCCTGTTGGAGGTGTGAAAAGTCCTACAGTGTATAATGCAGAGGTCCAGGTCAAATGATCGCTTCAAACATATGTGTTGTGTGCGTGTTTGTATTATGCCTTCCTTTGTAGACCAATATTTGAAAGTACATTCACCTGCCTACTACAGCCTTTACGTAGAATATGATCAACTTGTGTTCCAGCTTTGATTCATGTGCTGAATACTGACACAATGGACAGGCCCTGATAGACCTTTAACATTTTTTATGTGCACATGTTTGTGAGAGAGAGGAGATTGGTAAGTACTGTATACACCATGTATTTAGCGAGACTAAGTTTTCGCGAATTTGGACCTCCCGACGATATCACTAGTGGTTAAATTCGCGATCATGGAGTACAGCACTTAATGGGGAAATGTCTGCGTGCAACTCACAATCATGTTGGGATAAGAATTCATATTTTTGCATGTCGTACAAATAACACCTACTAGTATAGTGTAGCGTCAGTGTGTGTGTGTGGGGGGGGGGGGGCAGGGTGAGAATCATGACTGTGCTTAGTGTGGAAGTAGTCATCAATCACTTGCATTGTCCATTGTAAACCAAAACTTGGACTGAGACATGAATCTCTGATATGATGATATGACAAGGCCATAAATTTTATATCAAGCCACCATTAATATGTGTACTACGTGCAATCAGCAGAGCTTACTTTTGCTACTTGATCTGAAATGAAATAATGTTAATCAGGGCTTTCAGCTCCATGAATTCACATAATGTGTAGGTCAATCAACTCTGTCATAGGAGCTTGATCTCTGCCATAAACGTCTTATTTCTGCAAGGCAAAATATTTGCAAGGCAAAGGTGACAATTGTGAGAGAAGGAGTCATGGTGTGGCCAAGTGTGACATTGGGAAATACGTATTTCAGGCAGCAAGTTGGTGCTGACACAGGATATACAGTAAATTTTAAGTTTACATGGACTTATCGACATCATGTGAGCTGTGTCACATTCCCATGTGGCTGTGTAAGGAGCTTTGTCTCCTTAAATCTCCACTCCAATGTGATCCCTCTTCGGTAGAAGATGCATTTATGAAATATAATTACCCAATCATTTTCTCTCCTATGTGATGAAAAAATATTCGTTATTTGTGCATAGGAGCTGGAAACATACCTCTTTGTGTAATCTGTAAGCTTTGTAGATCAAGTATGTGGAAGAAAGAAAGAGCCGTCACATATAATGAGTTTTATCTTCAGTCAAATTTGTTGTCTCCTCCTTTAAATATATCACTTGTCAAAACTTTTGCCATTGCCTCTATACCTCAAATCTAAAATGTCCTCATCCAGATGTCTCTCTCGAAAACTTTCTTACACTTTTCCCTTTTCCTCCTCCTCCTCCTCCTCTTGTTCCTCCTCCTTCCCGCCCCCATCTCAAATCAGTCCGTCTCCAAATCTCGTTTGCTTGTGGTCGTGGCATGCACGCGGTTGCATGCCGACATTAGGCGGCTCAGGAACTAAGCCAGTTAGCATTGATCAGTGCCGCTGGAGCGTGTTCGATTGAAAGAAATGGCTGCAATTTGCCTGATCGGGCCCTGTTGCCTGCTTGGATCGGATCTTTCCTGCTCGGCTTTATTTCTCATTCGTTATACATGAAACTCATCTACAGTGTAATATTCAAGAGTGTCAAGGGGATGGCAATATCGTAAAGGCATTTTAAAATATGTAAACCTTGAGTGTTCTGGCACAAAGGGAATAAGTTTGAATGTACAGGTGTACTTCACAGTCATGCAATTACTCTCTTGCAAGGCTTTTATGCAGAATTATCTGAAAATCATAATAGGCGTTTTCACATCAGCCCGATAAAAATCCAAGCTCGAGATATTTTTTGCGATTGCGAATTAGAGCGCTATTTCATTTCTTATTCACATCAGCCCGAAGAGAATCAGCCCGCATTTTTTCTAAGCTAATTCGACAGCTGAGTATGTGCAAACAGCATCAGTAATGTGTGTGCCCTCTCAAAAATTCCTCATGATTTGTATGCAGTTTGCCTCGATCGATCGGGTCACACACGCTAGGCATGATGGGATGCATCGCGCTAATTTCTTGAGTCGTTTTCGCACTATCAAATAGCGCGCTACTATCCCGCTATTTCAGAAATTTCCCGAGTTGGACTCGAGAAATTTTCTCGATCAGAGCGATACAATTAGCGCTCTAATTTGTGTTCACATTATCAAATAGCGCGCTATTTTGCTATCGGGATAATTTCTCAAATCAGAAAATAGCGCACTATTTCGAAACATTGGGCTGATGTGAAAACGCCTAAAGCCTTCAAAGAAAGTACTGGTATTCCATACTCTTGATATGACAGCAGAGACAAAAAATGGGAAATTTTATTGTCTTAATATAAGCAGCGTTTTTTATCATCATCAGGATAGTAATAGATTTTTCTTTCTTTTTCCTTTTTTTAGTGTTGAGGTAAAGGACAAAAGACTGCAGCATTGCGTAGATGATTTTTTCCCCCAGAATGTTGTGCACTTGTGATTCTGAGGAGAAATAATGCTTTAATTTATGAATTAGGAGGATGGGGAGACCATGTTTATACTTAAGACCATGTTTAGCTTTACATGCAGCACATGTACACATGCAGCTGAAGAATCTCGACTGGACTTGGCTGTAACTAATCAGCATATGCTTTAGCGCACAAATTCACTAGTGGGCAATTCTATTCTGTCAGACCTGTGCTTGTCATGGTTTTTGTAGTGTTCCCTGGTGGGCATTGAATGCAGATTGATTCAGCTGGGCCAACCCTCTGGTTAGGGCTGGTTAGGGGGCCACAACCCTCTCCCTTTTGGGTCTGTAAAAGGAAAAAATTGGGAAAAAATTATCCTCCCCCTCCCCCCCCAAAAAAAAAAAAAAACAACAAAAACACCAAAAAACAAACAAACAAAACAAAATACCGAAGGTTTCTAAATTTTACCTTACATTCTTCCCATCAAATCTGGGATATGCTGCCAACAACCTACAGCTCCTCCAATGTTCCACAGCCCTTGTAGCTTGGTAGATTGTAGCCGTATAAATACGATGGAGATATTGATAGATATATAGGCATTAAAATAGGTTAATCAATAATGGATTGATAGATAGTGGATAAATAGAAAGATACATTGATAAATTATAGATCTATAGATAAAGAGATATGTAGCTACAATGGTACATTCTGGACTGTTTGAAGGAGCTGCAGCATGCTGCTACATCATTCGTAATCTGGGGCTCCACATGTCAGACTGTACCTTAACCCTGTCATGGCCATGGGTAAAACTCTGGTGTGCAGTACAGCAATGGCATGTTGAGACGGTGACACTGAATGGGTTAAACATGCTTAGTGCTCCAGGCTATACCATGTACAGAGAATTAGTTTAAAAGGCAGACAGAACTCGGTTGATGGCTTTGCTGTTCAGACTGATTGCTTCCATCGAGATTTCGCTGCATCTCATGTATTTGAAATCGCCTTGCACCAGTATCTTAATGAGTTGATGCCACTTTTAGCAGGTGCCCAAGACAGCAGGTGTAATGACAAATATACATTGGAGTACTAAGTCTTGAGGGCCTATCTCACTGGAGGAGATGCTACGACTGCTGTGATTGATCTGTCGTCGTGACTCGTGCGACTCGAAAGCCAAAATAAAATTGCTTGCGCTCTCACTAAGAAGACAACTCCAGGGCGATGTCTGTGGCATCTCCAAACAAGGTGACAACTTATTCACGCGGAAGTCGCCAGGATGTCACAGTGATGTCTCCGGGACGTCTTCTCAGTCATAGAGATGTCTTTGTTACGTCTCCACATTGTTGCCGGTAGGTTGCCATTGGTGTTTGCAAGGTTGCGGAGACATCTCTTGAGATGTCATGAACAAAATTCATTTCCGTGACTTGGATGCAAAGTCTCAAGGGAGATATTTCTGAGACCAGCTGGAGACTGGGGAAAAGTCTCCCCCAAAATTCAAACATGTTCGATTCTCTCACGACTCTTTGGAGACCTGGCTAGTCTCCAGGAGACATCTCTGTGACCAGCGAGACTCGAGTCACCACATTACAAAAAGTGCGGTGACATCCTCCATAGGAAACGAACGTTTTTAAATGCACCGCGCAGAGCGCACAATCAGGTATAGGACATTTACACGGACTCTCGACTTTACGAACTCATACCTCCCAGAATATGTCTTTTTGCTTAAATGCACCTGGTTTTTATGAAAATCTAGATTTCAAGCTTGCTCTACATACCTCATTTGTAGAGTTTTGTGAAAATTTTACATCGGTACCTTTCGAATTGAAAATTAGGTGTCATTTCTCACTCAAACGCAATCAGCTCTACGACAACACACAATTTTACATTGACGGCGCGGTGTGCCAACTGTGAGCCTGAAGGCCATTTTGGGAGGGTTATTTTACTGCCATACCTGTTGTATTTGTACAATGCACCTGCCTAGTAAGTTGCAGCAAATACTCACGTGTATTCATACTGAGTTTGGAGGAATTTCGTGAAACTTCGCCATCGGTACCTTTTCAATATTCATAAACCATGTCAGTTTAGCCCCGAGTGAATAACCCACCAATATGTTCATACACTAAAGCAATTGCGTGCTTCTCACTTGAATACGCTACGTTGATTGGCTAAATGTCATTGGCCTTACGAGGTCACATCGGGTCAACGCGTGATCGTGTATAGCGCGTATGCAAATTCGTGACGTGACAATAGGTGCGCGCGTCTTTATTACTATTTAGATTTCATTAATACATTAGCTCAACGTAGCATTTGCGGCGCGTGATTGCATAATGAATATGTATTATTCTTTAACGCTCAACGCACTGTGATAGGTGGTATGCAAATGACGGATCTACGTCATAGCTCATTATCTGTTTGTCACCGTTTGCTTGTAGACTTTTTGTAATGACCAGGTCACTACCGAGTCTCCAAACCAAGAGATACCCACTTAACTTTACAAGTAATCTTCATATCACGGAGATAAGGTGCTCATCATAATATCTTTATTTTCTCAGGGCAATGCAAGACTTTCAATACAATTACACTTTTGTACGCTTTCAGTTTTCTTTGTTTCAGTCAGATAATGAGTTGATTTTCTTAGTTGTTAAGAAGACTCCACCCCCCTGAAAATGTCTCATGTTATATGTGTCCATATCTTTGAAGCACTGTTAATGTATAATGACAAAATCAAACTTTAGTGACTGGTATCTTAGACAGTATTCAAGGGATTTGTTCTCTTGCTTTTACAATCATTGAGGCTGTACAGTGAGTTTTGTGATTCAAGTTCAAGTTCAAGTTTGTATAACATTTATTTTCCATCTTTTTTTCATGTTGGAAATCACATGCATGAAATTATTGTACAGGAAGGCAGAACCTCAAAAAAGCAAAGCTTGTGGTGAGCTGCCTTACAAAATACATTACATCACAATCACAAACACAAAAAAAAAACAACGAAAACATGATAATAGTTCCCATGACAACATTGAAATGAAATATTCCTCAAAGGGAGTTGTACAGAGAGGCAACAATAAGTATGAAAATATGTGACAAGCTACAGGCTACAGGCTACAAGCTACAAGCTAAACTATTCCAAAGCAACACCGAAAATAGCAATACTATTCACTGTACCCTTTTGCTTTTTCATTCCAACTGTACTTGATTTATACCCAAATTCAGAGGAAAAAAATATAGCAGTTTGAAAAATAAAGTGGAGCTATAGTTTTCCAAAATCAGTCACCACTCTGTTACAAATTCAGCAATAAAGCAGCTTTTGAAAACTTGCAACTGCCACAAACAAATGAATATAAACAAAAAAGAAACAACTTAAATGAAGCCGATATATTTCTTAACCTTTGATATAAGATGATAACAATGACTGAATGAAAAGATTTAGTAGACTAAGCCACAGAAATGCAGTTTCTGGCACTTTAAAGGGTTAAATGTAGCAAATAGAGCTGTACATTACAGCCAGATGGCATCTTGCAAGATTCGAGTGAGGACTGGAGAGCAGTACAAGCATGCGTTGCTCAGTTTACGAGGACTTGGTTAAATGCACTCTTTGCGCAGGGTGCGTGACAGAAATATATTGGAGGTGAGCTTGTAATTAAACCGGCATCCCCCAGTGTGCTATGCTAATTGCTTCTCATTTATATGACATATGCAGCAATTTCCTGCAGAGGAATAATATCCCCCCCCCCCCCCCCCCCCCCCATCCAGCCGTGCATGTCAAAAGACTTTTATGACCATTACTCCCTTGAGACTTATAATATGCATATACATTAAGAAATGCTCCTGCAAAGAAAGTAACACTGAAGTGCCTGCTGATGGCATATATCTGTAGAGATATACCAGGAGTTTCCAAACATTTTCCCTCCATTTTTTCCATCATTATGACTGATACATTTTTGTACTCCTGTAATGGCCAAAGATCAAATTGCATCTCCTCAGAATTGCCCTTATTGTCATTCAGAATGAAATTGATATCTTCCCTTCTAAATATAGAAATGCAAAAATTACTCAAGAAGGGAATAAAATCACTTCATTGTAGAAGTGTAGTAGAGTGACAGTCAGGTTTGATTGATGTAGTGTGGAGTCACAAAGGAAATCTGCATTTTGTGAGAGTGTGATAAGGGCAATTAGCAGTACTGGTATTTCACTGACAAAGCAAATAAGAGGAATTTTAGCAAGTGATATCATAGTCACATAATGCAGTGCAATTTTTCAAGGTTTCCATGAAACATCGCATAACGTTCACTTATGGACAAATGTTTGTATTCTGGTGGATGTAGGTATCATGATATCTATCAAATCTTGCTCAAATTCTCAAGCTCTGTAGAGCATGTACAGTTTAGTATCAATCATATTCATCAATGAGGACCTACTTGTCTGTATACTACATATACGCATGATCTGTGTACATCCTGTATACAACCTCTAACCTGGTGTGGGTAATTTTAACAGCATCATTATATCAATTCATAGAGAAATGTTGAACAGAGGACAAACCCTCATCCAGACGAGAGAATGTTGTAATTTTTCCCAGGGGGCTTCATCGGATGTGATAGCAGTGCTCGAAAATCGTGCAAGCATTTGGCTTTGTTGCCGCCTTCACTGCAGCACAATGAAAAGATGCGTCATAGCTGCAAGCAAAACTTAATGTGGCCGTGATATGGCATTACACTCTTTTTGGTTTTATTTTGCAGCATTATCCATTGTTGAATGGTTGCACAATATTCTAAATGTGTGTGATGACATTGAAACTTTAATAGTACACTTGCCATTTATAAACAGGAACATACAAATCATAGGCCTCTGAGCAATTTGGAATGAAAGAAATCCAGTCACAAACTACTTTCATCAACCCACGCAAGTTTTATGTATTTTCTACATGTTTGGTAACGCTCTTTTTGGAATGAATGCAAGTGTTTTGTCTTGAACATATATCACAAATTTCTATTGTGATATAATATACTGATGAAGTTAAAGTGAATAGACTGTTTTTGTAATATATTACAATTTATGGATGTTTCTTTTCATATAGCCTAGTAACGAAAAATTTAATTCACATGCTCCCTCCCATTAAGTTCCAAAAGGCAGGAATTCACTTAGTTGTTGCTAAGTAGGGCAAGGCTCAGACAAGCATTGTGGTTGATAAGGGCAGCTTTTGTGAACAAAGCATGCAAAAAATCTGATGTGAATACATTGCAGAACCGCTCTTTTGTCTGAGGGATCTAAGGGATGATTAGTTCTACTGTGTGATGTGGAATTTAAGCTTTAGAGAGGAGCATATCGTGCACAAGGTTTAAATGTCATTTTCTATTTCACTCCATTTTTTTTTCTTCCAAAATGTGGATGGTAGAGCTGCTTAGATAACCTTGTGTCATTCATGTCTCATAGCCACCGTGTGTCTGCCAGAGCCGGATGAACTGTGCATTTGTGCCGACAGCGATTTATGCATGACTGTCTGGCACATGGGCGAGATGTGCCCATATGTGCGTATAATGTTTAGTAGGCTGGGTTTCTTAAAGGCATTATTTACCATTTGCAGATGAAACAAAAACCTGCCTTTTGTGCTTCAAGATAGTTCTAAAATGTGAATTAGGGATAGAAATAACTATTGTAAAAATTTGAATCAGTATAATTAATATGAAGTATTGTTATATACAAAGTGTGAACAATAGTTAAATAGTAAAAATGTTTCTAAACTAAACCATCTACAGTTATGGTTTATTGAGAAAATAATGATATCTAGATAAGAATAAAAAATTAGAATGTGAATAATGATATTTTAGGCTTTATTGCAAAATGTTTACATGGTAGGATGTTTTGTGATACAACTGACACTATGCATCAAGTATGATATCTTGAACATTTTCTGATATCACTGCTCTCAATGGTAAACAGTACCTTTAAAGGTGTCATTTAGCAGTGTTTCCACATTGAAAAATCTGAGCTGTGTGGCTCTTCATTCTATCAGCATCTCTGATATTGTATCCAAATGAAGCTATTAAAAAGAAAAACATTGGTAGAAATGATTGTTTCAAGCACTGAAAAGTAAGTGTGACCAGACTCACAATCCTCACACCACCCCCGCCCCCCATTGACGGTTGCATTGGAATAAACTTTTTTAGAAACAATTCACTAGCATTGTGATGCTTAATTTTCAGAATTTGAAGCTATACTTGAATGTTTAACCCGTTGAGGACGAGTCCCGAGTATACTCAGGCTAGCATCTATTGGAAATGCGTGTTGTAGCAAAGTCAAACCGTCCTCGACGGGTTAAATCAACCATTTGAACATACAGCAAGGCAGTAAAGTTCATTGTTTAAAAAAAAACACACACAAATGTTAAGATGGAGCAACCCTGGTGTTAAGCAGTGTGTATCTGTGATATGATGACCTGTATAGCGTTGTTTGAAACATTGTAGAGGCCTGCCTGCCATAGCAACAACTGTACATGCTAAATGTGTTTACACAAAAGTAGGAATGCAATAGTGTAGACAGAAGAAAGTGAGGAATGAAGGTCATCACCCATCAGCTCTGGCTAGAAACATGCATGAATTTTTGCCAACATCTTTAAACTAGACTATTATCCATCCGTTAATTCTTTTGTATAGAGTTCTACTTACTGTAAAAGTGGATATTTTTGCATTATGAGTATTTTTTTTGTGCTTGGCCAGGCAAGATGAATTTTGCGTGTTTTTGTTTCCACGGAATCAAGATATTAATTAGTAGAACATTCAACAAGCAAATATATTTGGGTGCTTTTATTTTCATCCTAGATTCTGGTCATGCAAAATTTAGTGAAAATTTCCACTTTTACAGTAATAATGCTTGACCCAAATTACATCATCTTCTTTGATATCTTCGCTCCTCACTTATTGCTGAGAAAACATGTCTGTTCTTACTCCTATGGTGTAGTGTAGTAATGATGTGGTGTCATCCTACCCAGGGTAGCCTCTTCAGTGTTTTCACTGCTCTCCCATAGGACTCTGCTGTTATTATTACCCCCCAGCATTGCATGGTACTTATTTGTACACCTGGGTCAAGAGGGACATTTATATCGTGGGCAAAACATCTCGTCCAAGAATGTACCGGTACTCATTGGATGGGATTTGAACCAAAGACCTTATGCAGGGCGCGACAATATTTTTTTCTGATGGTCTGTTTGGGCCGCTAAACTCTTTCAATCTGAAATTTTGGTGGCCAGAAAAAAAAAAGGAAAACTGACATTCCAATTTACATCTTAGCTGCCCAATCAGGCAACCAAAAGATAAATTTGGTAGCGCGATACTGATTTTTAGTGGCCCCAGGCTACCGAGCTGCTGTTAATGTTGAGCCTTGCTTTATGATTAATTAAAAATCCATCTGGAGCTTTGTATCTTCTATACCACAATGTACCTTTTTGTTTTTTCTTCTTCCAGTGTGTAATGTAAAGGCCCTATGTGGTAATGTGAATGATTTTCACAAATCTTTACAAGACAATTTCATGAATGGTTGATTGAGTTTGCCATCCAGGAGTACAAGTAATAGAATGATAAATTTGTTTCTCCCATTAAGGAAAAATGTTGGTTATATCCTGGGGAAGATATAATTGTGAGTTATGTTCATGTTAGTGGAAGCATAGTGTGCTCTTCATTTCTACACCTATATCAGCTGACTACTGAATTTGTGTGTTGATATGAAATGCATGAATATTCATCATCCTCATGAATATGCATGACTCCCAGGGTAGTCATTCAAGTGTGAACATAAATGTTCATACATCACAAAAACTAAGTTCTTTGGTTGTGTGTTCATAAGTTTGTAGAATTATTGTTTTGTAAACAATGATTCATCAGTATATAATAGTTGATTTATATTACAGAGTTTATATGAAACAGCGGAGTTTTAGAGTACAATGCAAAGAAGTTTAATTGTACAAGATGAACTGTTCACTCTGTGGAGTAATATGGAACACTGGGAGAGCTTCAGTAGTAGCCAAGTACTGAGAGGTGGAACCTCCCAGGAGCTCAGGAGAGCTGAGTAAGTTTTGTAAATATTTCTTTTATTACTTCCACTACATGTGTGACTTGTATAAGAAATTAAGCACAGACACATCCTGTGTGTAGTAGCCACATACCCAGAGAAAGGTACCTAGGCATGTAGCAATTTGTTTTTGTTGTTTACAGTAGGTTCAGCTCCGTTGTGTGTGTAAGCGTAAAATGTGCCTAGTGTATACACACGCACACACAGGAATGTCGGTTCACTGCACAGCAGTCAGAGAGTGCATTGGCATAAATATATCAATTTGAAATGTATCATTTTTAGAGCTAGGCATTCTTGCAGCATGTGTGTATGAAGCTTGTTATACACTATATTCATAATCACAGATAGTATGTGAAGCTATGAATAAAAAGTGCAATGACAGTGTGGGAAAGAATTTATGGCAATGTTTATGTTGACAAAAGGGGGAAAAGACCTACTGCAATGTTTATAGTAAGACAGTGAATTGTTGCTACTGAGTATGTTAGATATAGCACTACACAATATGCATAATGGTTATACAACTTGCACATTGCTAGATACGATTGTCAAAGAATATCTATATGTGATATGTGAATAATTTCTCGATATATTCTGTAGAGATTTAGATGAGAAATTAATGTAAAAAATGTAAACACGAGAAATATGTGTTTTGTAATATTGTATAGATTTTACATATAGGCTTAAATGTAAATTGTTATCTTTTTGTAGATGAAGGACTTGGTTACTCAGCTGGTTGGAGAACCAGTACGATGAGGAGACAGTTGGGTGAGTCAGGATGGCTCGATGGTTCATATGTATATATAGAAATTACAATGTACTTTCTTGACAGAATACAGTTTATGCTTTTGTGTTTCACAAAATGAATATGACAGAATGTTAAAGCATGTTATTGTGAAATTTTGTACAGTGTTGATGCATTGAATATCTCACAGAGAAGAAAGAATAAGTTCCATATTGTTTTATTGAAATTGTACATTGTATGAACAAAGAAATCAATACTCTTAGCATATTGTCATGCTGTTTCTTTGCCCTGTTTCTGATTTCTTTAAATCTCACAGGGGTCTATTGTAAGGACAAGGTCTCTTCTCTTGTTTAGAGGTCATCTCTTTTACGAGTGAACAAGGCCTCTTTTAGAGGATCATCTCCTTTAGTGGACGTGGTCTCTTTTAGAGGTCAACGTGTTTACCATAGTGTTCAAGCGGTCCATTGCAGTCTTCGAAACAGACTTTACCACAACGTTTACCAGTTCATATGTTTGACAGTCGTCAACACAGTCTTAGGTCTTTGTGTTACAGGTTTTGATCCAAAGTTTGTTGTTATCAAATTGTAAATAAATTCAGCTTATTCAGTTATATCCTACATGCGAGTGAAAGTGTAGTGGTTTTACTGTCCCACGTGAAAGCCGGACTACGACACCTATATGATAATTCCCACCGCATGTTATTAAAGTACTTACACAATGCAAAGCTTATCATGCATTGTTTGCACAGTGTATGTAGTTGCAAGAAAAGTAGAAGATAAGCTAGCCAAAGACACAGATGGTTATATGCTAATCTTTGAACTAATCTTTAAATGCACACTTGGCATTAATATTATATTCAAAAGTCATGTCATTAAAAATGAAAGATGTGAATTTTGTCTTTGAGGAAGATGTCATATTGAGTAATTTCCCACAAAAATAAAAATATGCATTAATGTTTGTCAAAATGCATACTTATGTATATTATGTTCTTGTCAAGATGACTGCAGGAAAGGAAAAACAGAAATAAAGTCACTTCATTTCACTGTCTGCTACTTTGAGTAAAAGAGAGCAAGCCAAAAAAAGGACATTTATTGAAATCAATCATACCTGGAACATAAGCTATACTCATTCCCTTGTGCCATGAAGGTTTCTTCCATTTAACAAACAATTGCATGTTCCTTAAAAATACCCCGACTGCTAGCAGACATCAGATAACAGTGAATTTTCTCACATCTTACCCTGAAAGCATTTGCTCAAATCACTACGTTCAGTGTTCAATTCGATTTTTACTCAACAGCATATTATGGATCTGTTGGCTATTGTGCGGTTGTGCAGCATTTGTATATACCAAACCACAATGCTATCACAGTGAAGTGGCAAGTGCATTGTGTGTGTATGTGTGTGTGTGTGTGTGTGTGTGTGTGTGTATTTTCTAGAGTCAGAATGTAACCTGTACAATTGAAAAACATTATGGGTATATATATGGAATGCTAGGCACTATTAAACAGCTTGAGTGGCAAAGTGCGTGGATGGATCGGCCAAATGAAATGGTAGGGTGTACTCGACCTCTTTTACACATGATATCCACAGAGCGGATTTATGTGCTCCTTCCCCGCCGGTATCAATTTACACACGCAGAAAAAAAAAGTGCACATGTGAATTCTGTGTGTGATTTGGGCCTGGTGGTAGCTAAATATAGAACTTACTATAAGTTTGTCTGTGTGCAGGTGTGGGGGGGATGTATGTGTTTGTGTATGTGTGTGTATTTGTGTCAGTGTGCTGGTGGGGGGGGGGGTGGGCGTGGGGAGTTGAGAGGTAAGGGGAGTATGCAATCTGCTTTCATATGAACTTGAAACCGTATTTCAAACTTCATGATCAGATTGTAGAACTGCTACATTTATAAGTGCACTGTAAAAGCTGAAATTTTCAGGGTGTTGAAAATTTCGCACATTTCGCGCAACCAGTAACTAGCGTGAACATACAAGCACGCAAATATTTTTGCTTGCCATAGGTTCCAGTAGTTGATGTCTTGATTTCAAGGAATTAAAAGCACGCGACATTAATCTTACGTGGCCGAGTGCGAAAAGTTACGTGCGTGAAAAATATCCGCTTTTACAGTATTCCAGAATCCACAATCAGGACACTATACAATCAAAGTCACATGTAGTAACCATTCAAGGGAGATGTATTAGGTGCTTTTTCTATATGGGTGATCACTCTAGACAGGTTCCCAGTCCCCATGATTTTATCACACATACTATCTTTGATAAATTCCATGCAGTTTTCCTTTATTCATCATGAATATATATATGCAAAATGTCACGCAAGACATTGATTGAAAGAAAGATATTATTCAGAGGGGTGAAGGTTCAGGTGTGAGTTTCTTCAATTTGTCTCCCTCTACAAAGTAAATTTGTTAAGATCGCAACTGCTGATCTGTAAATTAACAAATATGTAGAAAAGAAGGAACCAAATTGAAGAAACTTACACCCGAAGACATTGATTATCAGTTGTCTGTATTTAGAATGTCTCAGATACATGGGAGCTCACAAAAAGTGTATTTTGTCAGTGTTTTTTCCCAGTTGGTGAACAATCTTGATGGCCTTAACACGACAATTTAAACATGGCTGTTATGTGAGATAACATGTAGAAACTCTCGCAGAAGAATGGCAAGTTATTAGCACACTGACAGATGAGGCTCGTCTTCGCGACTGTGGCAGTTGTAGATGTTGCCAAAAGGAAACAAATGAGGTAGCTGCTAGCCTATGTTTGACTAAAGGTCACCATACATGCATGGTGATCATTTATTTTCTACTTTTGCCCCAAACTCGAGAATCTTCCATGTCAGTTGAAGTTATGTCATGCAGATGCGCTCGCTAGTTTAAGAAGCTTCTTGAAAAATCTTTAGCTTCAGTTCATTTATGCTTTGTTTGTTTTTCTACCTGTTTAAACTATACATGCATTTCTGTTTTTGTTTTTGTCGATTTTGTTTTTACGCATATGATTCTTGTGTTACAGGGCTTTGTAACTAGCGATGAAAAACATGTAATAATTTTTACTTTTATGTTAGGGTTGATGTTATGCAATTGTCATTATTACTATCATTTATTTGGCATTTCCAAAGAACAATACAATGATAACACACATATGCAAAAAAAAAAATGCAATACAAAAGTATAAACAAGTTAAAGGACAAGTTCACCTTCATAAACATAAGGATTGAGAGAATGTAGCAATATTAGTAGAACACATCATTGAAAGTTTGAGGAAAATCGGACAATCCATTCAAAAGTTATGAATTTTTGAAGTTTTTGTGCAGTAACCGCTGGATGAGAAGACTACTGCAGTGTGTGAATAACTTAGATGTCACATGCGTACAACAATATAAGGAAAATATAAAGAGAATTTCACAAAATTTCATCTTTTGAAAAATGTACACATTCCCCTGACTCGTTACCGACAAATGTTATGGGTAATATTATTCCCCCTGCCTTTAGAAAGAGGCAAGTCAAGTGCTCTTTTATTATGCGCAAAAAGTGAAAATATGTTGAATTTTCTTTACATTTTCTTTATACTGTTGTACGCATATGACTCACAAGCTGTAGTAGTCTCCTCATCCAGCGGTTCCAACACAAAAATTTTAAAAATTCATAACTTTTGCATCGATTGTCCAATTTTCCTCAAACTTTCACTGATGTGTTCTACTAATATTGTTGCATTCTCTCAATCCTTATGTTTATGAAGGTGAACTTGTCCTTTAATGTCTATAACACACACATCTCTATGAGGGAGTTGGTGGTGGATAATTCAAAACAGGTGGCAACTGCAAGCAGTTGGTCCCTACGTGGTATACACACAGGTGGTGGTTTGGCTACATTTTCACCTTAATACATTTAACCCATTAAGGACATGGGCTGATTTTGCTATATAAGAAACACACATTTCCCATAGACATCTGCCTGAGTATACTCGAGACTCGTCCTCAACGGGTTAAACTGCTCAGGACTCATCCCAGATGTACATTGGCTGCCAGTGTGATTTACAAGAATAATCATGATTTATGTTACTACTCTTACTTCAGTTAGCTCAGAAAGGAACAAAGCATTGCAAAATAGCATAAAACAGACAATCATTTCTACAAACAAATTCTTACTACTAAAATCTAATTTCTTTTTTTCTGCAAATCTTTTGTAGTTAGTATTAAAGAGTGCACCATCTTGAAATGTTAAAGGACAAGTTCACCCTCATAAACATAAGGATTGAGAGAATGTAGCAATATTAGGAGAACACGTCATTGAAAGTTTGAGGAAAATCGGACAACCCGTTCAAAAGTTATGAATTTTTGAAGTTTTTGTGTAGTAACCGCTGGATGAGAAGACTACTGCAGTGTATGAATAACTTAGATGTCACATGCGTACAACAATATAAGGAAAATATAAAGAGAATTTCACAAAATTCCATCTTTTGAAAAAAGTACACATTCCCTTGACTCGTTACCGACATATGTTAGGGGTAATATTATTCCCCCTGCTTTTAGAAAGAGACAAGTCAAGTGCTCTTTTATTATGCGAAAAAAGTGAAAATATGTTGAATTTTCTTTACATTTTCTTTATCCTGTTGTACGCATATGACTCACAAGCTGTAGTAGTCTCCTCATCCAGCGGTTCCAACACAAAAATTTTAAAAATTCATAACTTTTGCATCGATTGTCCAATTTTCCTCAAACTTTCACTGATGTGTTCTACTAATATTGTTGCATTTTCTCAATCCTTATGTTTATGAAGGTGAACTTGTCCTTTAAGAGGATATGTATGCATCAACTGTCATTCTATTCTGCTCATTATGCAATGAGAAAAGGAAGATCTGAAAAAACATGTTATCGGTAATCAGAGATAGGAAATTGGAGAGCCAGAGAAATGCTGTGGAGTCTCGTTGGTATGTGTTAAAGGCTTGCAGCTGGTTGAGTATGGCCAGGTTATATTATTCATGTACATGGTTGGGGCATTGGAGAGAATTTTACCATCAAGGAAAATGAACTGTATGGGCTGGAATGCATGAGCAGTCACGCATTGATACGGTAGAGTCATACAGGCCCAAAATGCTCATCTCAGATTACATGCTTCAAAGGCCTGTGATCAGTATCTAGATCTCTACTTCACTGTGCTGTGGTATATATAGCAGAAGTACAATAACCTGATACTAGTTTGTTGTGAAGATGATTTATATTGGGGTATGAAGACACATATACATGTATCAAAACAAGTAAACTCCATTCACCTTAATTTGATATATTTGCAACTAAAACAGCTAAAAACAGAGAAAATTATAAGAAAATATGGGATCAGAGACTCCAACCCCAAGCACCTTCTGATCGGGAGATTCTCCCGCCCGAAACCCCTAGTAAACGGGAGACTCCAAGTTGATGTGTGCGAAGCGCGAAGTTCCTAGGGTTCTAGATGTTCTCTGGTGCTATCTAAGGCTTATTTTTTCAACATACGATAGCAAAAAGTAAGAAATCCTTTCGACCGGGAGACACAGAGCCAGGGCGGGAGAAATCAAATCTCAAGCGGGAGAACGGGAGATTTTGCAAAAATGGGCTTTCGGCGGGAGATCTCCCATCGAAAACGGGAGAGTTGGAGTCTCTGTGGGTTAGTTTTGATCATAAATTTGCAAGGATGTTCCTTGTTATGTTACAGGTGATGTATCAGTGGAAAGGTTTTATTTTGCTCTATCTGATGATGGATGACAACACCTATTTCTGCCCAAGTTGGCCTGTTTTGTCGTGCAGCATAAGATATGGGGATGTGCTTGTCTGTTTTATGGCAGGTAGATCAAATGTTGCATGAGTAAAAAGGTAATGGGCATATCATGTGTGCAATGCCAGAATCATTGATTAAGTTGTTTTTTGTTCCCAAAGACAAAGTGTAGCTTACAGAGTTTTTAATCAGATCAGAATACAACATCTAATTGTGCAGGTGATCACAGGAATAAATGATGCTAAAGATCCCAGGGCCTGCCTTGCACCTATTTTTAGATTTTGTGTTTCCGTGTTGCAACGTATTGATTGAAATTAGGAAAGTATAGATTTGTGTCGGGTTTTTCTTTTCTGACGGAAGGCAGGTTTTATGCAGGCGTGGCATCTATGCTCGTTTATGTTTCCTTGCCACTGTTTCATTGCTTGCCTTTGCTCGATTTCCTTTGGTGCAAAAATGTCTCCCCCCCCCCCCCCCCCTTCTGCCGTGGCCTGCTTCCTCCGGTGGGCAAAGGGGTACCAAACACCTGTCGGATGCGGGATCGCTCAATTCTCACCCCGGGAGTTGTTTGATGCCGTGGCTTGGAAGATGTCTTCCCAGAGATTCAAAGGGAGTGGAAAGAGAAAGAGAGAGAGAAGAGAGGATAGAAAGAGATGAAAAGGGAAGGGTTGGAGAGTGGATGGGGGGGGGGGGGGCAGTGGAGAGCTGAGAGAGGATAGGGAGAAAGAATTAAATAAAGCAGAGATTGGAGATGAGAAGAAAGAGTAAGAGATGAAGATCAGACCTAGAGAAAAGATGGAGAGATACAGAAGGGAAGTTAAGAAAATACGGGTGGAAAAGAGAGATTTGTGAATAAGCACCAGATATGAAATAGATAGATATATAGATGGATAGATAGATAGATAGAAAGACAGGTAGATAGATAGATAGATAGACAGACAGATAGATAGATAGATAGATAGATAGATAGACAGATAGATGGATAGATAGATAGACAGATAAATAGGCAGATAAATAGATAGACAGATAGATGGATGGATAGATAGACAGATAAATAGGCAGATAAATAGATAGACAGATAGATGAATAGATAGATAGGTAGACAGACAGATAGATTGAGAAAGATAGGTTATGGTTAAGAGGAAGAGGATGCAAGGAGAGAGAAAAAGGAAGAGAGATTGAGAGTGATGTTGAGATAGAGGAAAAACATAGCAGAGAATGCAGTTTCAGGTTGATATTGGTATATATTAAGTAAGGATGTCATAAAAAGTCCTTCAGATATTCCAAGGAAGAAAGAACCATAAGGAATAGTAGAGAATAAACATACCTAAAGCAGAGATTAGAGAGATGAAGAGAAAGTGAGAGAAGAGATAAACATATATCAAGTTGATGAGCTGTGATCCCGATCAAAAATAATGAGACATAGAAAGAGAGAACTGGAAGAGATGTGGTGAAACCAAGTTTGGTTGAAAATTTGGCAGATTGTATACCATCGTATCTTTAGAGACCTTCAATGGAGAATGCATGAGGGATGATGATCTACCTACCATACAGCATTTTTGTTGAAAACTTAATAATCATAGTGTAAAAAACAGAATGGTGAGATGAACATATAGAACTTGACTGAGATACAACGGCCTATCCCATTCTCAACTGGAGAGGTACAAGTAGGATGATGGTGAAGAAAGACGCAGGTATCCCACCCTGCCATGCCGCGCCTTGAAAGAGACCATCAGGAGTCACATCATGTTTCACGCTCCACCAGGTGATCGCTGGTTCCTCATCACTTTCCCAGGGCTCCCCCGTGTCGCTTTCCATTCAGGAAAATATTTCTAAAGTCGCCCCAGCTCCATCTCATCCACGGTGCGTGCTCGTTAAGTCATGCGGGGCTGATTCTCATTTTCTTGTGCCAGCGCAATATATCTGTAGGCATCTGTTAATCGTCAGGGAGGAATACGAAATAATCCCATCTATCTTGTCATCGTCGGCCTTTACCTTCTCACCATCTAAACTTTGCGGTGTCTCCTCCTTCAGCTATCCACCGTTTTGTTTCCTATGTTGATCAGTAACTGCTGTCTCGTGTGGTTCTTCTTACTTTCCGTTCATCGTGGCCTCTTAAAAATTTCTTTGAATTCTCCCTCATCCCAGAATTTAAGTATTTTTTGCTTTATAATGTTAAATTGGTGTTTTTTCATCCTGCTCTGTGTTATTTCACCTCAGGGCATTTTACCATTCCAAACTTGTTTTTTATTGCTGTGTTTATCCTCACATCTAGTTTTGTTACGACAATTAAATGAAGAATCCTAAAGTCTGGCATTGCAGCCTAGCAGCCATTATGATGTACATGTCCAAACATATGGAAATTCATAAGAAACATTAATTTGTAATTATTAATCACCATACATTTCAAATAATTTTTCAGCATTTTTCTATTCTGTCTTAGAATGTAATAGTGATGTGCTTATTACTGAATCCTTCATAGAAAGTAGTGATTCTTTTTTTTTCTCCTTGAGATGGAAGGCAGTGCTAGGAGTTCTCATAAATATTTCTTGTGTGTATGCGTGTGTGTGTGTGTGTGTGTGTGTGTGTGTGTGTGGTTTTTCTGTTAATGCTTTTCCGAATGAAAGATGGTTTATGAGGCACAAAGTTTGTCTTTTCCATCAGAATCATTACCATTAACATGATAATGCTTTCCATGAAAAAGCCCCCTAGCTGAAATCCTTGATGCTTCTACCAGCTTAATACTACTTTGTGGAACAGATGATAAGGGGGTTATTGATGCTTTTGCGCCATGATTCTCCTAGTGATTATTGTGTGTGTGTGCATTATGTGTTCTTTTCTTTAAAAAAAAAACATGGAGGAAAAAAAAATCATATCACTAGAGAGATCTAACTTTGAAAAAATTCAACATACTGCAGTCTATAAATCATACAGTGATGACTTGCGATGTGTGTGATAGTTTGAACATTTAGTAAATTTTCTATATTATAGTTCATGTGCTATTTATTTACTCCCATATATTCCCCGTTAATGTTAAGAACACAACAATTTCCTTCTTTTTTTTTTCCTCTGCAAAACTGAGAAACTCCTGTGGGTTTAATACATTAGGGTTGTAAGTGACAGTGTTGCCTCTATGTGCTATTTGAACACCGCACATTGTGAACCAAGTCTCTGCAAGGCAGCTACACATGTAGCAAACTGTAAAAGTGGAAATTTTCACAATAGTGCTCAGGTGGGTAATATGAATTTTGCATATATTTTTTTATATTTTGTGAGTGGTCATGACAATAAAGCAAGCTGCTGCCTTAGCTGCTATTAAAAAAGGGTTTTGGCAGCACATGCTGTGGGAAAAAGTAACTGGTCTGCATTACGGCAGCAAAGTCACTCATGCTACAGGACTAGTATACGTGAAGAAACTTACAATAACATCACAATCATATCACTACAATTACACCTACCTTGAAATCAATGATATAAAATAATAGTACATATATAGCAAGCAAACATTTGTGCCAATTAATTTTCAGGCCAGTAGCTTAGCATCTGCTGTCCTGTACTGTTGTTTTTTAACATTGTTTTTCCTTTTCCACCTGCTTTTGTGATTCAGAAAAGAAGTGATGTAGTGGACTTTTATACCCCCACCCACACATATTTTTAAGAGGGGTATATCTTTAATATGTGTACACAGCAGGTATCTGGTTGTCTTTTGTGGAAACAATGATAAATAGATTTGTGTGTAACCACTGATTCCTGGGCATACATGTAAAATTGTACAGATCTACAGAACTCTCTCTGTTTTTGAGGTGGGACTATGCTCTCTAAAATTGTCAATTTCACTTGCATCAGTAAATATTGATCTGTTTTTGTCTGTCTTTTCCGTGTACTTGTTGTCTCTTTGCCCGCCATAATCTCTTCTTGAATTGTATAAAAGTCGCTCACGGAAAGGGGAAAAAAAAAAGGATGGAAGTAAAAGACAAATCAATCTGTGCCGGTGGGTTCATGTAGGATTGTGGTTTTAATCTTCTGCAGCATAAGCTTCCGGCATCTTCTCTCCCAGCAGAATCACTTCCCGCCATCCAAGTTCGGATCAACAAAATGCGCGTGGGCCCCCTGCCCGTGAATGCGTCCGTTGGGGGATGCATATTATGCTCAGTCTTGCGTGCGGCATCCCTTTCACTCGTGTTTACCTTGGACCGTGGCCAGGTATCCGAGCAGGGGCACCAATCTTCGCGGTCTTGTTATTTTTTTGCAGGGGTCTGGATTTAAGAAAGGCCTGCAGTGGCATATTGCTGCACACGTAGGAATGTGGTTTCCCAAGTGACCGATGAGTTGCCGATACTTTTAAGTATCAATCATAAAAGGGAGACCATAATTACCATTGAGTGTTTAGTATTAGATATGTGTCCTTTATTGTATGTATTGAGAGGAGTGATATTAATAGGGTAACAATTTTCACCTATTTCAATCATGAATGCAAGAATCAAAACCACATAAATACTGCATCCTTACTTCTTGTAGAGACACATAGTAGTAAAAGCACCTATTCAAAAGTGTAAATCAATTATCACAAGTAACATTGTTCAATGCGATTACTTGAATATGGATATTTCAAGAAGATTTTTTTTTTATTCACATAAATGAAATCTGCATGTATTTCAAGACTAAATTGTCAGACATAATAATGATGGAATAGAAACATGTTGTTACCATTTTTTTTTAAATGCAACCATTTTTTTTTTTTCAATTGGGGCACTTATTCAGAAAAGTGAAATTGATTGTGAAATGAAATTTTCAGACTATGACTGCATGACTGTATTTATACAGATTTGTAATCAAATGAAAATGGGAAACTTCATAATGCTTTCATTTTTATGTTGTTATCTTCTCCTGACACTACCTTGTGCATATTATGAGGTGTGTTGTTATCCATTTTTAAGAGGTGACCAGTAATTTGATATGTACATCACCTGACCCTCATATTATACATTGATGCATATCTGTTTTATTTGATGGTAGGGAGTTTTATGGGAACACCATATCCACTTTATATTTTCTTTGATTTGACTGAGAATACATGGTATATTATAAAACCACCAACCACCTAATGTTCTATCACCATAGGAACCTTCACAGTATATGCATCCTTTTCCTTTATTACATGGGTAGGAATTCAGACAGACATGATTCCAGCTTTCCCTTAAAGGACAAGTTCACCTTCATAAACATATGGATTGAGAAAATGCAACAATATTAGTAGAACACATCAGTGAAAGTTTGAGAAAAATTGGACAATCGATGCAAAAGTTATGAATTTTTTGAATTTTTGTGTTGGAACCGCTGGATGAGGAGACTACTACAGCTTGAGAGTCATATGCGTACAACAGTATAAAGAAAATGTAAAAGAAAATTCAACATATTTTCACTTTTTTCGCATAATAAAAGAGCACTTGACTTGCCTCTTTTTAAAGGCAGGGGGAATAATATTACCCATAACATATGTCGGTAACGAGTCAGGGGAATGTGTACTTTTTTCAAAAGATGGAATTTTGTGAAGTTCTCTTTATATTTTCCTTATATTGTTGTACGCATGTGACATCTAAGTTATTCATACACTGCAGTAGTCTTCTCATCCAGTGGGTACTGTACAAAAACTTCAAAAATTCATAACTTTTGAACGGATTGTCTGATTTTCCTCAAACTTTCAATGATGTATTCTACTAATATTGCTACATTCTCTCAATCATTATGTTTATGAAGTTGAACTTGTCCTTTAATTCTTTTTTTTTCTTCGATCCATTCCACACATTCAATAAGGTTTTGATGGATCGTATTTCTCCAATGCTCACAGAAATTCTTTGTGCCTATTGTATCACAGGGAGGCGCAATTGAATCCGCGGGGGGTAGTATGTGCATGACATGAATGTAATGACTGATGAATGTGTTCAAATGCTTTTGTTGCACTAGTCACAATTTTTTTTCATTCAGTTGAAGTCACGGCAGTTTCCTTATCCTGCATTGTATACTTTTCTTCTGTGGAACGCAGGCATGAATATCATCGCATACACTGAAACCAGAAAAAGGACATTGCCAAACTTTGCCTAATTTTTGTTGTTTCCCCTAATGTGACAAATGTATCATGCATTTACTCCCCAACATTCATGCCCGCAGACACCGAAATACACACACATATGGAGAAGTACACACAGACACACACTGCTAGTGATTTATACAGACCGGCTGCAGGCAGTTATGCAGACTTGCGAGAAGCGTGTATGTATATCAATGCAACGGCAGCATCAGACCCCAAGTCGAGTGTCCTTGAGGAGACAAGAAACATTATAAAACAACAATAGCCACAGGGGAGAAAAAAATGTTTGTCTTTGTTCTTGATTCAATACATTATGCATCCAACACATTTTCCTCGTTGGATCCTTGGCGATGGAGCAGGTGTGATTTCATCTCCCGTTGGGAACAGCCGGATATGTTGCTTTCACGCTCTGTTGATGCTCATTAGTAGCACTGCACCTTGATGGACTTTGCCCATGTACCCATAGTTGCCAAGAGATGCCATACAGCAAGGCTAATTAAAGATATAATTTTTGTTCCTTTTCATTGTGATGCACCTCATTCTTCTGCACTAAGTTGGACTGCCAGCTCGATTTTACTGCATGTGGACCAAGAAAAATGTTTAAACGACCATAAGTAGGGCTGACTGCCCTAGATTTTGCATTGTGCTAATAATGATACTGTTAAATAGTGACAAAGATGATGATGATAATGATAATAAATGGTAAAGTATAATGATGATTCTGGTGATGAAGACGACGATGATGACAAAGATGGTGATAATGATACTGATAATGGTGATGAAGATTGTATGATGATGATTACTGATGGTGATGGTGATGATGATGATCATGAAGTTGATGGTCATAATGATGATAACAACAATGATTGATGGTGAGGATGATGATGATGATGATTATGGATATGGTTATGGTGATCACAAATGGTGATGTTGATGTTGATGGTGATGGTGATGGTGGTGATGACAACGACAATGATAGTGATGGTAATGATGATGATGATGATGCTGATGACAATCAAGGTGATGGTAATGATGATGCCAGAACTAACAAAAAGATAAAATAACTGTATTTTACCGGCCTTGATCCATGGAGGTTTCTTGAAAAGGCATTCAGCTCATGATAAGTTTGGGCAAAAACATAGTATGGGTAATTGGTTACAGGTCCAAGCCCGATCTTAATGTTGCATCATTTTAGAATTATTCTGCAATTATCTGATTATCATGTTTTTGTGTGTGCAAAAGAAGAAGACAGTATGGGCCTAATTTCATACAATAAAAGAGTTAAAATTTCTTAAATGTATCCCTCCAAATTTTCATAATGAAAAAAAATGGAATGGTTCCATACATTTTCTTTAATAAAGTTTGCATGAACTCCTATTCATATCAGCTTCTATTTACACTGAGATTTTCATAATTGATGATGATGGTGAGTCATTTATAGCAAATATGATATGATAAAGAGATGCTGATTGTTGTCACTATTGTCACACAATCAAAGTCAGTAAGTTTTTATCTATATGAGATAATGAGATTATCTATATGAGTTTTTATCTATATGAGCTTATAAAGATAAGCTATCATAATCACGTGTGTATATTTGATATAAAATCACACATATTGATGAGATCCGTGGCTCATGCAATGATCTTGAAGTAAGGGCTACTACTTTGAAATGATCAATGACAAATGACTGAGGTTAAAGAAAAAAGTTTGATAAACTTTGTACCTTGGGGATCTTGGTGATCCTCATGGGAAATATTTCATACGACTGTCATCTAGCCAGCTGGCAACGATTGATGCTTGGCATTTGTGTCCATAGCAACGGATATTGGCTGGGAGGGCATCACTCTTGGCTGTTTCACTGGGAGCCACGTAATTGGTGCTACAGTCGGGGGTGTATGGTTCCCCATCCAGAGCCCCGTGAATGAAACTTACCCCGATTCTGATTCTTTGGTCATCTTGGATGACCTGCTGCAGCCATTTCTTCTTTTATTTTTGCTCTAAAAGTGACGGGCAAGCCTAGATGGTATTGAGAGGATTGAAAAGAGGATCATCTCTTGCTATCCGGTTGATCTTTAGCCCTGATCAATTCTCCAAAGGTATCTCCATGTTATCTTCAAAATGAAGGGAGTGATTTCCTGTGGTAACAGCTTGAATCTTATGATAATGATTAAAAAACAACAGCTGGTGTCACAGTTGGTCTTGAATCGCGAATAGTTTGTGCTATAAAATTTCATGCAAAATTTTGCCCTCCAATTTCATAGAAAGGGAAAGGTCATGTTCCTCTACTGCCAAGAATTGATCTAGTCATTATACCAAATCATGTGTGAGTGCATCATGTGAAATTCTTGAAACTTAGCCTTGATATATCCATAAAATGTTCTTGTTGATTCACGTCTACAAAGAAATGGAGGCACATTAGCAATTTCACGAGAATAAATCATAAGTGGATTATGTTTTGGCAGTAAACAAGGATTGCTGGGGCCCTTAAGGTTCTCATTGAAGGTCGATTATTCTTCATGGTGAAAAAAAGAAACCCACTATGTGAGGCATAATATGTCTGACTGATATTTAAATCATATGACCAGGGTTGTGTATTGCCGGTTACTTCATTCCCACAATACACTGGGTAGTTGGGTGCCTCAGGAATAGTCAGCATGCCAAATACATGTGATGTGTAAATTGCATATTGTGTTTCACTGGAGCAAACTTCAGGAGAATCCAGCTCACAAGTAAAATTCACACCATGTTTGCTAAGAGCTAGTACTGTGTGTTGTGCCTCTAAGTGCACTTTCGTATTAAAGACATGGGGGATGCCAATGTATGTTAAAGGGATGGTATAATTTTGGTTGAGATGGAGCTTCAGGTTTTCCAACTGTTTTTGTGAGATAATGAGAAACCTCTTATGAAAATGATGTTTATGTACATAATATGTGTACGTTATCCATACTGGACGTCCCAGTCAAGCTTTTCAAAGCTTATGACGATCCAGACAAAATGTGTAATATGTTTCATGTACAAACTATGTGCATATTTTGTAAATAATGTATGTATATGCATTTTGTGAATAAATCAAATCAAATCAAATATGAAAGAGCATACAATCCTATGAGGAATTCAAAGTTTATTTGATGAAAATTGGTCTTGAAATGGCTGAGATAGATTCTATCCAAAAATTAAAAGGTCCTAATAAAAGGTGGGATCCACCTTTCATTAGGACTACTTTGTTTTACTTTGTTCTTGGATATATCAGCCATTTCAAAACTAGCTTGTAATCAAATAAACTTTGAATTCCTCATAGAATTGTATGGTCTTTTGCATTTCATAAGTAGTTTCTAATCATCTCGCAAAAAGTTGAAATCTGAAATCCCTACCTCAACCAAAACTATCACTCCTTTAAGTGCTACAGATCCAAACTCATCCAGAGTAATGTGTGAAATTTCATGTCGCCTATAAAATTGAAATGAGTTCTGGCTGTGATATTACCAATGACTTTTACCATCTCTGAGATCTACAAAGATACAGTAATTTACTTGATGGAAATGTTCTTGGACTGACATTTATGATTTAATAATAAGACTATATGCCTCAGGAATTATAGGTCTGCTGTATGTCATGGATGCAGGGTGAAATACATGTACATGTATTCCTAAAACCCACATAACTATGCCATATGATATTGATTTCATTGACAAAAGGCAGAATCCCCTCAGTTACTCCAGTGTAGCTGGCCATGTGCTGTTATTGTATGAACCTTTAAATCATTTGCGAAGAGCAAGTTCAGTGATGAGGAGTATTTCTGTTTGCGGTCTGGGTGCTCTAGGAAGTGTGTGCATGGTGAATGTCACAGAGTCAAACTTTGTGCAAGTCAAGCCCATGGAAATATCTCCTACAGTGTATTCTTAAAGGGACTGTACAGTACTGGTTGAGGTGAGGATTTAGGTTTTATGATTTTTTTTTTTATCAGTGAGATAATGAGAAACCTCTTATGAAATATGAAAGAGCATGTAATTTCAAGAAGGATTCAATGTTTATTTGATGAAAATTGGCCTTGAAATGGCTGAGATATTAAAAAAAAAGCAGTCCTACTAAAATTGACAGGCCATGACTTTTATCAGGATCTCTTTGTTTTTCCTTGTTTTTGATTCCCCTTAGAATTGTATGCCCTTTAACATTTCATAGAGTGGTTTCCAAATACCTCACAAAATGTTACAAGCTGAATCCTCGCCTCAACCAGTACTGTACAGTCCCTTAAAATGTGGGATATTTAGATATAGAATTTCACCAAACTATGATTAGCAGTGATTGCATATTTTGATGTTTCTGTAGTCCCACTTGATGTCACGAGCTGTAATTTAAAATGGATTGATGACAGACATGGCTTTTTCTCTTTTATTTGAATTTATAGCAGAAAGAATTAGACAGAGAGAGAGAGAGAGTACTTCAAGAATTATGTGACTCGTTTATCACAGAATCGAATCAATCAGACCCTTCTAGCATGTTATGTCTCCACGCCTCATAAAGCATATGAGGGAATGGCACCAGAAAATAGACAGGAGAGACAGTGAGGAGAGATAGATTAGTAAAGAAAGAGAGATGGAGAGAGGGAGAAATATATTATAGAAAAAAAGAGAGACAGAAATATATAGAGAGAGTGTTACAAAACAGGTAGGGAGAGAGATGAATATAGATATAGAGAGATATAAATATATAAGGGGAGGGGTGGGGAGAGAAAGATGTCATGAGAGACAGAGAGGAGAATTAGATTATTAAAGAGAGAGATGGAGATATATATTAAAGAGAAAAAAGAGAGAAGTATATAAAATGGTGGAAAGGGGGAGAGAATAAGATTGGAGAGAGATAAATATAGATGTATACAGATATAAATAGGGGAGAGATGGGAAGATAAAGATGCCATGAGAGATAGAGAGGAGAGATATATTAATAGAGATAAATAGAGAGAGAGAGATGTTGAGGGAGAGACATATATAGAATTAAGATAGAAAAATATATGAAGAGTGGGAGAAAACAGGAAGAGAGATAGAGATGGGAGAGAGATAAATATAGATATATAGAGATATAAATAGGGGGAGAGATGGGGAGAGAAAGATGCCAAGGGAATGAAAAGGTTGTCTCCATCTCACATTCTATAATGTCATAGTCAGCAAGGATACCAGCCGCCATTATTCAATCAGCATCACTCTAGCTTCCCCACCCATCCCAATCTGAATATTACACCCTACTCTCTGATCCCCTGCCTCCTCTCCAAATGCTCCTTGATGAATTCCCTGCCAAACTTAGAGAGGCAGGGTTTATCTTGTCCATCTGCGGGATGAGGAAAGAAAAAAGGGAAGCATCCCCTCCTCCCAAGGCCATTTTTGGATCGCTCACACCGTGCTGGCATATCAGGCCTTCTTCTCCAAATTGTGTATTCAGTCACGGAAAATCTATATTTGGAAGTATGAATCATAAAATTAAGCAGAAAAGGTGTTTTCTGCTGGTTTTGCAAAATCTTATTTTTGATCGGACTCTTATTTCTCCAGTTTCTACCCATGTGATAGATGAAAGTGTGTATGAGACCTCTGCAAAACAGGGGGCAGTGGCATTAGTACTTTGGAGTAATCGTGAATAGTGTAATGCATATGGCAGAGTAAAGGCCAAGCTTAGGGTAATGGGATAATCCCTTTGTAGTTGTTTTTATAGTCACATTCAGCCCCACTTTGCCCTTGGCGCAAGAAGCACTTGAGCCAGCACAGGTCATTATACATCCTTGTAGATCTGTAGTTTGAAATCCTTTTCTCAGTAGTTATTTTCCATGTGGTCAGATCTTAATTCTCTTACCTTAGTAGGTTAGTGAGCCAGCACAGGTCATTATACATCCTTGTAGATCTTTAAAAGTCCTTTTCCTTGCAGTCGGATCTTAATTCTCATACCATAGTGGGCTAGAAACATCCACTTTAGATGATGTATCGTTTCAAAGCTGATAATCTCTTCTTTCAGTGTTTGACCTTACCTGAAAGATCTTTTCTGGTGGCCTTTTGTTGGTTGTATGATGCAAGGTCATGAATTGCAGATGGTTGCTGAGGAAATGAAGAACTAAGGCATGCTGTGCTGTAACACTGACCTTTTCTCGTGAGCTATGGCAAGCTAAAAATGGAATAAAATGTATCATTTGTGACCCTGCACCTCAAAACAAACAAAAAGTTGCCAGACATGAATTTTTAGTTAAGACCATATTCTGAAAGAGCAGACTTTAAGCTTTAAAATGATGTATAACTCAAATAAAATGGACTCTCCTAACCTATCTAAATATCGGAAAGAAAGCACAAATTCAGAAAAAGTGTGAACTGAGAAAAGAGGCTCTGAAATACAATGTCTATTCAAGCGCTTAATCTTTACCAAACCGTGCTGGCTGTGCGATGACTGGGACAAAAAACAGGAAATAAGCCACCAGAGTAACAACAATGAAGGGATTATCAGATTAAACTGAAATTAAGCATGCCTCATTAACACATTCTGTCCATAATTAATGCCAACTTTCGAAGCAGTACCTCTATCCTTCCAAAAGCTATTAGACTTGAAAGTGAAGAGTGTGGACAAGGTTTTTCAGAAATGAAAAAGGGATTCTATAAAGACACATCTAATCACACTTTTCTACCAAAAATGTTCGAGATAAACTGCTAAAAAACACACTTTCCTGCCCGTTTTATGATACCAAATTTTAGCATAATGTAAAAGAAGACCTGCTCTTTCAGAAAATATGAAAAAATCAAGTTCGGCTAGGTTGACCCATTTCACTATTTTCAGTCCTCACACAAAATCAGTGTGTGCGACTTTATGTTCATTTTGAGGTGCACGGTCACATTTGATAAATTTAGAATGATTGAATACATTTAGCAATGAGGTTAAAGGTGTATTGCCTTGATTTTAAAGAGAAGAAAGGAATTTTTCGTCCAAAGTAAAATTTACTTTCTAGTACATAATACAATGCAAAAAAGAAGATTTTTCTGTTTGTCCCATAATGTGCACAAATATGGTGAGTGTCTTGCCAAGCATAAATAGTTCGATAACTTGACATCAAGATAGCATTCGTGATTGGCTAGGATTGTGATTGTGCAAATTCCTCACCTATTAAATCATACCTGAAACAGGTCTGCAACGCTAATGTCTTTTGACATGTCTGTCTCCTATTTCACTCCCTCCTTGAAAGCTACACCATAATGTGAGGACCCAAAAGAAAGAAAAAAAAAAAAACAAGAAATAGCTGAGGAAAAAAAAATTAAACAAACCCTGGCTATTAAACGCTCCCTCAGGCTACCAGACTGTTCATGATTTGCAAACTGTCCAATACAATCAATCAGAGCATAGAGAAGCCGGTGATACAGTGGGCGGGTGTCCCATTAGAAAAAAAAAATTCTTGCGTTGCCAGGCTGGAGTCACAGCTCCCAATCAGCAAACACTAAATCCGCCTGGTGGTTTTATAAGGCATCCGCTCCGACAATGGGCCCTCATGATTTGCACTATTGCCAGGATTGTTTGAAGTGCCCATGCACTTCCAATTTCTACTCTATCTCGTGGAAAGAAGAAGGAAAAAAAAAAGGATAAAAGCCCAGAAAAAATAAGATGGACAGTTCACTGAGAGTAGCATCCCCTGTCAATATTTGCTTGCGCCATTTTGGTGACAAGCACTGCTGGAGTGGATAGCCTGTCTGAAGAGTGGTATGTGTTTTTTCCTGGATTTGAACCGCTTCATTGCACGGTGATTAAAAGACAGGTGGCGATAACTATCAATAAAGTGCAGAGGCAAATGCCTGATAACCAACTAAGTAGAGAAGGAGTGAGCAATTAGCATCTCTCGTAAAAAGAGCCTACCCCTTCATTCTTTACAATTTCTTTGTTTTCCTCTTTGCCATCACAACCCCGTGTAATCAAGTCATGGTATTGACAATTCCTTTTGGCTCCAGGACAAATGCAGACCATTGTTTTCCCAGTCAATGCCTAGTGCAGGAAAAACACAAAAGAACTGTAGACATTGATTTTGCATTCCTGGCAGCAACAAACACGTCTAGATGATGCTCCCTTCTTTGTTGTAAATTGTAATGATAATATGTGACCCTGCATCACAAAACAAACAGAAAGTCACCAGACATGAAATTTTAGTTAAGAGCATATTCTGAAAGAGCAGACTTTAAGCTTTAAAATGATATATAACTCAAATCAAATGGACTCTCCTAACCTATCTAAATATTGGAAAGAAAGCACACACTCAGGAAAAGTGTGAACTGAGAAAAGAGGCTCTGAAGTGCAGTGTCTATTCAAGCGCTTAATCTTTACCAAGCCGTGCTGGCTGTGCAATGAATGGGACAAAAAACAGGATGTAAACCACTGGAGTAACAACAATGAAGGGATTATCAAATTAAACTGAAATTGAGCATGCCTTATTAACACATTCTGTCCATAATTAATGCCAACTTTCAAAGCAGTAGCGTCATTCTTTCAAAAGTTATTAGAGTTGAAAGTGAAGAGTGTGTACAAGGTTTTTAAGAAATGAAAAAGGGGTTCTAAAGACACACCTAATCACACTATTCTACCAAAAAACGTTTGAGATAAACTGCTAAAACACATTTTCCTGCCCGTTTTATGGTCCCAAATTTTAGCATAATGTAGAAGAAGATGTGCTCTTTCAGAAAATATGGAAAAGTCAAGATCGGCTAGGTTGACCCATTTCACCTATTGTCATTCCTCACACAAAATCAGTGTGTGCGACATTTTGTTCATTTTGTGATGCATGGTCACATATATGGAATTCATAAGGCTACAAATCCATCTAATGATTAAATGCTCCAGGCACAACTTGTGCTAATTATGAATTAAATGCACAAAAGAAAGAAGAGGACAAAGTGAAACAGTACAGTACATTATGAAAACAGTGGCAATCAATTATTGTAAGCAAAGCTAAACAGATGCTTCTTGAGGTTGTTGTGTAATACTCCAACACAATTACTATTCTTGATCAATTCATGGAGTGAGTTTCATAAAAAGGACCCAGCATGAGCAAAGGTTTGTCCCCCCCCCCCCCCTCTTTTTGTGCACTCTAGGGATAGTGAGGAGGCTAGAGTTCTGAGAATGTAGAAGTGTAAAGGAAATGTATGGGTTGACCAGTCCCATGTTTTACAGAGCAGAGCCATTTAAACAGTGAAATAAAAGCAAACAAATCTTGATGTCAAACTGTAAAAGAGTCTGAGTCACCAAGACTAAGTACTTTGTTGTTGTTTTCCTGTTATCTTTGCCTATCTAGTGTGTCTGGGAAAGATCCTTCTTGCTCTTGGCTATGCTTCAACGTTCACTTGCATTGTGGTTTGTTGCATGAATTCAGCTGCTATTGCAAAGTAGTAGTTGGATGAAAAAGCCTGTACATTGGAGACTACTCATCTGCCAAGCCTGTCTACTGAAGATGTGAAGTAACACCTGATTAGAAAGTGGTTTGGGGGAAACTTACCTGACAGTTTCATGGCAATATGCAAGGGTTTTATGTCACTTTTAAATGTCAAGTTGCTCTGGAGCTCATTCTTGCCAAAACGATGGGATGTTTTAATATCCTGCACTCTCTGACACGTATTCTCCAATAATAAAGCAGGGGCGTCTACAGCTTTTTTTCAAGGGGGGTGCGTTTTGACCCTAATGTATATAACGAGATTATTATTTTTTTTTTTGACAGACATTTGGAATATAGGAAGCTCTCAATCGCTAGACTTTTACTTTTGTTGAGGGAAACCAAGCGGGGAAAGGGCACCGGCGTAGCTAGGATTTCATCTTTTACAGCAAAAAAACTACCATTTGGAGCTATATTTTTTCGCTTTGGAAATAAAGGGGGAGGGCGCACCGGGCGCAGCTGCCGGCAATTACTGGCAGCAACATCAGGTGAATTGCATAACGATTCAATGCGAGCGAGCTTGAAAATTTTACATTTTAGAGTCCAAAAGCTGCCGTTCTCAGCCATATTTATTCAATTTGGAAATCAAGGGAGGGGGGTGCACTGGGCGGAACTGCTGGCAATTACTGGCAGCAACATCAGGTGAATTGCATAACGATTAAATGCGAGCGAGCGAAGAAAGCGAGCTTGAAAATTTTACATTTTACAGTCCAAAAACTGCCGTTCTTAGCCATATTTTTTCGCTTTGGAAACTAAGGGGGGGGGGGGGAGCGCATGCCACCGGGCGCAACTGCTGGCAATTACTGGCACTGGCAGCAACATCAGGTGAATTGCATAACGATTCAATGCGAGCGAGCGAAGAGAGCGAGCTTGTAAATTTTGACATTGTTACAGTAGAAAAACTGCCGTTCTTAGCCATATTTTTTCGCTTTGGAAATTAAGGGAGGGGGCGTACCGGGCGGAACTGCTGGCAATTACTGGCAGCAACATCAGGTGAATTGCATAACGATTAAATGCGAGCGAGCTTGAAAATTTTACATTTTAGAGTCCAAAAGCTGCCGTTCTCAGCCATATTTTTTCACTTTGGAAATCAAGGGAGGAGGGTGCACTGGGCGGAACTGCTGGCAATTACTGGCAGCAACATCAGGGGAATTGCATAACGATTAAATGCGAGCGAGCGAAGAGAGCGAGCTTGAAAATTTTACATTCTATACAGTCCAAAAACTGCCGTTCTTAGCTATATTTTTTCGCTTTGGAAACTAAGGGGGGGGGGGGGGGAGCGCATGCCACCGGGCGCAACTGCTGGCAATTACTGGCACTGGCAGCAACATCAGGTGAATTGCATAACGATTCAATGCGAGCGAGCGAAGAGAGCAAGCTTGTAAATTTTGACATTGTTACAGTAGAAAAACTGCCATTCTTAGCCATATTTTTTCGCTTTGGAAATTAAGGGAGGGGGCGCACCGGGCGGAACTGCTGGCAATTACTGGAAGAAACATCAGACGAATTGCATAACGATTAAATGCGAGCAAGCTTGAAAATTTTACATTTTACAGTCCCAAAACTGCCGTTCTTAGCCATATTTTTTCGCTTTGAAAATAAAGGGGGGGGGGGGGAGCGCATGCCACCGGGCGCAACTGCTGGCAATTACTGGCACTGGCAGCAACATCAGGTGAATTGCATAACGATTCAATGCGAGCGAGCGAAGAGAGCGAGCTTGAAAATTTTGACATTTTACAGTAGAAAAACTGCCGTTTGTAGCTATATTTATTCGCTTTGGAAATTAAGGGGGGTGGGGCGCACCGGGCGCAACTGCAGACGATTACTGGCAGCAACATCAGGGGAATTGCATAAAGATTAAATGCGAGCGAGCGAAGAGAACGAGCTTGAAAATTTTACATTTTACAGTCCCAAAACTGCCGTTCTTAGCCATATTTTTTCGCTTTGGAAATTAAGGGAGGGGGCGCACCGGGCGGAACTGCTGGCAATTACTGGCAGCAACATCAGGTGAATTGCATAGCGATTCAATGCGAGCGAGCGAAGAGAGCGAGCTTAAAAATTTTGACATTTTACAGTAGAAAAACTGCCGTTTGTAGCTATATTTTTTCGCTTTGGAAATTAAGGGGGGACCGCACCGGGCGCAACTGCAGACAATTACTGGCAGTAACATCAGGGGAATTGCATAAAGATTAAATGCGAGCAAGAGAAGAGAGCGAGCTCGAAAATTTTACATTTTACAGTCCAAAAACTGCCGTTCCTAGCCATATTTTTTCGCTTTGGAAATTAAAGGGGGTGGAGCGCATGCCACCGTGCGCAACTGCTGGCAATTACTGGCAGCAACATCAGGTGAATTGCATAACGATTCAATGCGAGCGAGCGAAGAGAGCGAGCTTGAAAATTTTGACATTATACAGTAGAAAAACTGCCGTTTGTAGCTATATTTTTTCGCTTTGGAAATTAAGGGGGGCGCACCGGGCGCAACTGGACGATTACTGGCAGTAACATCAGGGGAATTGCATAAAGATTAAATGCGAGCGAGCTTGAAAATTGTGAAATTTTACAGTCCCAAAATTGCCGTTTGTAGCTATATTTTTTGTAGTAAGGGGGGGGGGAGGCGCACCGGGTGGAACTGCCGGCAATTACTGGCAGCAACTTCAGAAGAATGGCATTACGACTAAACGCCAGCGAGCGAGCTTGAAAATTTTGACATTTTACAGTCCAAAAACTGCCGTTTGTAGCTATACTTTTTCGCTTTGGAAATTAAGAGGGGGCGGGAGGACGCCCGGTGCGCCCCTCCCCCTGGATCCGCCACAGGTCGTCAAGGGTGTCGGTTTATGTTCATGACTGGGGGAGGTATGACCAGCGAGGTGGCGTCGAAGTGACCAAGTATGGGAAGGATGTCCAAAATCTATGTATATAGTCAACACTGTATAGAATACACTTGCACTTATAGATAATTATGTATAAAATCAGTGTTGCCAGAACCAGGGGTGCGAATTGCTTTTGCCCACGATTTCTTTTTTTTTTTTTTTTTTTTTTTTTTTTTTTGTTGTCCCCAGTGCAAAATTTCCAATAAATAAATAAATAAATAGATAAAAAATGATAATCATTTAGTGTCCGGCGTTGAGGTCGCTCGCAGACTGAAGGTTTTTTTTTTTTTTTTTTTTTTTTTTTTTAAGGGTCTGAAGGGGGGTGCGTTCGCACCCAACGCACCCCCCCTGGTGACGCCCATGTAAAGATGATGTGCTAAATAAAAGCATGTTTTAGTTGTTATACATTTTGTAGTCTCAGATCCAGGAAAGTGCTGATATTTCCTGAGATTGCTAGCTAAATTACTGTGAGAGAGGGAGAGAGAGAGAAAGAGAGAGAAAGAGCTGTGAATGAACTGAATGCCTTTCTTTGACTGTGGCAATACCATCAACAAGATGTTGATATCAGCTATTTTTTTGTTGCACTGAAATATAAGCATACTGATGTACTGATGTTGGCAGCACAGATTTTTCTTGTGTTTGTAAAATCTAGTATCACTGGGGTTTGATTGATTATTCATGTTCTCTCCCCCACCCCCACCCCCATACAAACTGAACACACACACAAAAAAAAATTGAAAATCTGTTTTCATTTTGAAAATGTTTCCTAAGAAAGCGAAAAACTTTAGTGTTGTTTTCTGACTCTGTGACCTTATTCATTCAAAGGAAATGTTTGCGTCATGTATGAAAATCAAGTACTTGCTATTTTGGGATTGCCAATTTGAGGATCACATGCATTTTGATGAAGGACGTATGCATGCGTCTCAGCTAGCCGTCCTGAGGTCATTTATCCACGACAGATGGCGTCTCTTATTGGAGTGTACTTTATATGATGGTTCAATGACAGTGAGATGGGGATTCCGACTCAATGTGTATCCCTATGTGTGAAGCATAACTACTAGGATGGGGGCTGCACTTTGTGAAGATGCGTTATTTTATAGGCGCCACAACCTGGGCCCCCTTTCATAAAAGATGTTAGGATGACAAATCTTGCTGGAATGGCGACTTCCAATGGCAGCAGCCAATCAGGAAGCTGGATTCTTGTCGTTACTATGACAATTTTCATTCCAGCAAGAGTTGCTATCATATCAACTTTTTATGAAATGGGGCCCGGGGGGGGGGGGGGGGGGGGGGGGCCTTTCATGAAGCATTTTGTCCGACAAAGTTGTCAGACAAATTTGCTCTCAGCCAATCAGATGCAAGGATTTCAGAAGCTGGTAACAGTTTGTCAGAAAAATATCCTTCATGCTTCATGCTTCATGAAATACCCCCTTGAAGTGCTTTCTTGTGGTAAAAGCTCAAAATCTGTCCACAGTAGATTCTTGGCAGATAATGTCAGATCAGGTGATATTCATTTCAATCCAGATTTAAAGAGAACACACATTGGAAGTCCATTTGTCTTTGAGTCAATGTTTGGACACTCCATACATTGTTGTCAAATGTATTGAGAGAATATCTAGTATCATTCTACATTTTGTATGGAGTCTCTCAAGTTATAAGATAACCGAAATGTATGACACAATATATGCAGCATATGCTGTCGAAAGTTTGCGTTGACTGCTGAATCATGACTAGTCATCGACAAAAAACATCTAGGCATGCCCAAAAGGGCAGACTTTGATTAATTTTTTTCGAGTTATGGTGTCCCCAGCACGATGCGGGATTAGCCAACATTGCCCGTGGATGGCCTTTTGCGGGCCAGGCAGATGTCGAGAGAGGCACCGGAGGGAAATAAGAAACAAGTTTTGTCATGCTAGGAAGTCATGCCGCATCTGGATGGATGATATGTGTGTGCCTTTCTCACATATTCACAATCCGTCCAGAATGAACTCTCTCAAAGCAAACTTACATTGTTTTTCCTCCTTTCAGTCTTCACAAATATTATTTTGTGAAGAAATGTCACAATTAGTGATTAATTTTTCTGAACTGAGAATCATGTAAATCATCCAGAATGAAAGAAGCTATTTTTTTCCCTTGTTCTCTGAGACTGTGATCATGTTAGAACTGCAGATGATGGCATTTAGTCTGAATTGTCAACAATTTGCTTCATATCATGGCAATGGCATTCTGGATGCCCATTGCATGAGGAGGGTGTACAATTGATGCAAGTTGCTGTAGTTGCATACTGCAGTTACCATGCCAACAGCTGAAATACTTTGCTCCCCCAAACTGCCGACTATCGCAGCTTCACCAAATGTATGGCGAAATCGTGAACTGCTTTCAGAATTGGAACAAAAATGTGGACTTAGTTTTATACAGCACTTAGCGACCATAGTGATATCAGTTATTACAGTTTCTAGGGCAGTGGCTGTATAACAACCAATCAGAGGTGAGTATTTTCAATTCTTTTTTGGTGATGGTGTTTACTGGATTGTTCCAAGTTAAGATTATGGCAAATTTCTCTCTTAAACTGGCCCCAGGATCTTTCATCCTTAAGCATCAGAAAAGAGTGAAGGCCATGCATTTATTATGAGACATATATATCTCAGGAGAATTAGAGGTTGTAGAGTTTTATGGTGTCTGGATGGAGAGGCCTTTGAGTGGAAGTCTTTCATGAATGCCTTTTTTCAGTTCGTCCTGATTGAGCCCTAGCTCGCAATATGGCATTCCCAAAGTCTGCCGTCGTAATCGGATGAGTGAAACCCACCGAATTCGGTGCCCCCAACCGCATCTCAAAGAATCCTCCCTCAGGGATGGGGATCAGTTGGGGGGGGGGGGGGGGGTTGGGGTTAGATGCAAAGTGGTAGACCGGCGACCCCCATGCACCGGCATGAAATCTTTAGAAGTGGCGCAGCACACACGCCGCCGGGAAAATTGACTTCTGCATGCGGACATTAGCGCTGTTGCCGGAATGTTCCTCAGACAGTTTTAATGGAAGTCGTGGATTTTGTTAGCTTGTCGGGGGCAGTGTTCTTGCATTGGTACCCATGTCTGCATCGGCTGTCATCCTTCCAGGAAGGGGCAAGGAGGATGAAGGAGAGGAATTCTAAAGTATCTAGAACTGTCCCTCCCCTTCTTCTTATGGTTTCCATGGCAACTAGGATGTGTTGGATACAGGAGGTTTGATTTCTGTGTGCTACAAGGTTGAATTAAAGGAAGAAGTTAAGGGTGCCATTGCACAAAACTATGGAGACTTTACAATAAAACAGTTAGTGGTAACTGTTCAATCAGTGGCACCTATCAGCACTTTCTTGTGGCTCTGATTGGCTGTGGAATAGCATAGTGTTGCTATGTTTGTTTCCATTGATTGCAGAGTCACATTGATTTTAAAGTAACCATAGTTTTATGCAACAGGGCAATGTTTTATTTATTTAATATGTTCTTCTAAAGCAAAATAGTGATGAGATACCTGCTTTCGAGGTTTCCTTGGCTCTCTAGCACTTTGCAAGTTTGTGTCTCTCCTTTACTATATGATTTTAAATAAGCATTTATTAGATCTGTTAATTGTTTATGTTTTATCTGTACCCTCTTTTATGTTTTTTTTTTTCTGTTGCTGTTTTGTCTTTCTATCATTGTTATCTTCAATGTTATATTCATTCCTCTCTCTCTTTTTTTTTAGTGTTGATGGCATTAATTTGCCATAGAAAGTAAGAGACACAATTCTTGCATGAGGCTTAATGCCATGGGTAAGGAATGAGAGAAGTACAGAAGCACATGCATATTTTGTCCTCACCAAAGAGACCAAATGTAATTATTTTGTGAACCATAGATGTCCTCGAAACATTTTTTTTCAAAGATTTTGCTCAGAATTCTTTGCGATGTTGAGTAGATTGTCCCCTTTTTATATGAGGTCTAGAGCTCCAAACAACCTAGACCCATGATACGGTGTAGTTAGCATTCCACAAATTCATACATGCTGCGGTATACATGTACCTACCAGGTAGCGAGCATCCTTTCTCTCCCCCGCTAAAACATCCCTTGGTATTGCCTTCGTGTTTCAGTGTGTACACATCCCTTTTGTGTTTCCTATGTTATTTTATTCACCCATCCATATTCTCTTTTCACTGCTACCATCTCCTTTGCTGGAGAGGTGAAAGAGTCCGGATGTTTAGAGTCTGGTGCTTAGGCCATCTCTGTGTTCAGACACAAGAACTTGTCTGCTTTGAGACAGCTGTGCATGAGGTCTTTCATCACTACTGGCAGCCATTCTGCACAGGATGTGAATGGATGTTTTGAAGTTGCAGTGCTGAGAGAGTTAAAGCTAAGCATTGACCTGTAAATGTCTCCCCGCTGTGTCTATAAACAGTCTGGGAGTGGTTTCTACTCCTCTTTGGAGTGTTCAAATGGCAATCATGCCGAGAGAGTTCCCATTACCCTGTCACTCACCCCGCCTGCCTGGTTCTCGTGAAACCCCATCGTTAGAAAATTTTTAGTGCTTTGGAGAATTGAGAGTAATGACTGCTGTGGCGAAGCCCTGGAATCAAGCTCAGACCTATTCTGCTGCTAACATTTCTTTATGAATCACATGGGAGCCTGAAATCACTGCCTTTCACATACTGTGAGCAATATGATGGTGTGATAAAGATGTCATCAGATTTTTCCTTGCAAAGTCCACAGTATTGTCAGTTTTCTGATCATTGATTAGGTTTCCATTGTTGATTTCTCACGCTGAATGTAGTATGATGTATTAAAGGCGTTGGCATATTGGAAAGCTAAATGACATTTTTTGTCACTTTTAATGGTATACAAGAAAAATATGCATTCTAAACTCAAGAGTAAAAAAAAAAAAGCTTCCTATTAATAGGCTTGGTAATGTGATACCCATATCATATGGCTGCATGGACACAAATATAAACCCAGTAACACAGCAAGTTTCAATTTATTGATGCAATACTACTGCTATTACCTTATAGACTCATACCCTGTCTTTGTTGCCACTGATGTAGATCTTTGTTTTCCATTAGTGATCACCAAACAGCTGTTTGTTAAGTGTACCATAATATTCATGTTCACTTTGTTTTTGTGTTCGATCCTGCACACTTTGTAATGTACATTGACACAGAGCTCCCATGTAAAGCAGGCTTTATGGCTCTGAATGGGACTACCCTGCTTCTATAGAAGACAGATTAAATAAAATGGTGAAATGTTATGCAATGAATTACTGTTGTAACATTCAGAGTATTCTATTTTTATGTGTGAATAAATGCACATTTGTATGGTCTTCTCATAATGTGGAAACTGCATTATCCGTCAAACTGATGGTGCCACACGCACATAGCATGTTGCCATGGAAATGGAGGTACGTTGTTGCGGAAGCAGAGCTGGTACGTGTATATAATCATTTCATTTTGTAATTCATGCCAGATTTCATGGCCATGAGAGTCCGTGTTCATCATATAGGTAGTCCTTCCAAGCTTTGCCATGCGTGCAGAGGCCGTGAGCTAAAACATCCCTTCTACAAATCCCCGGCAATCCTAAAAAAAAAGTTTTCTTATAAATATGTATTTCCTCCAGTCTGTGCTGGAGAGAAGTCACCAAATGCTCAAATTTCCTGCAGATGAGGTGCAAATCCAATTAAGATGTTCTTGGAGGTCTCAAGACTTCATTATATGTACACGGGTTCAACAGCATCATGCGGTGCAAATAGAATTGCGCTGAAGACGTTGCTGATGCATTTTCTTGCCCAAATTTTGTCAGCAAACACATCTTTCTGTCCACTAGAGATTGCAGTGCCATAAATAAACATGTGAAGGATGATCTGTACTTCACCTGCTGAAAAACCTTTCAACTCCATCTTTTAAAGGGTTTGTATAGTTTTGGTTGAGACCTAACTTCTGGTTTCTAACATTTTTTGGTGAGATAATGAGAAACCTCTTATAGATTGTGAAAGAGCATCAATTCCAAGAGGAATTCAACGTTTATATTTAAAACAGCGCGATCCATATTAAAGGTGGGACCCACCTTTTATTACAATCGTTTTGTTTTACCTTGTTTTTGGATGTCTCAGCCATTCCAAAACTGATTTTCACCAAATAAAGTTTGAATTCCTCTTAGAATGGTATGCTTTGTACTATGGTTTAGTGGTTTCTTGATATCTCACAAAAAAAATTGAAAGCCCAATCCTCATCTCCACCAATACTATACCATCCCTTTAAGTTAGCATTCATCAGCAGTATCCTGTCTACTAGTGTACATTTAAAATAAAGATTAAATTTTGATCCATCTTACAGTTACTATTTCCAAAAACTTTCGGTCTCTTTTTTTTTTTTTTTTTTTTTTGGGGGGGGGGGGGTTGGGGCTAGGAGCATTGACATGTATTATGTTTGAATTGCCATGGTCATTCTAAAGTCCCATCAAATCAAACACTGTAGTAGTATTGTAATAGGCAATCAGCCCCAAGATATAGAGTCCAAAAATTTCAGCCTTGTATGAAAGAGCCTCTGGATAGAAATGATTTTAGTAAGTTTGTAGCAAAATGGAAAAAAAAAAGGGTAATGAGCTTAAGCAATGAGAGGTGTCCCCTTCACGTATCAATCGCGATCAATCCAGCCGCCACTCCCCGTAGCCCTCTTATGTCCAATCCAATCACTCCTACCCAGATTGCCTGACGTATCGCTTCTGCAGCCTGAAAGGAGAACGTAATCCTTTATCACTGTCAGCCCTGTCTGGTAGTCTTTGATCCCAGCCTTTCAGGTGCATTTTTTCCCCCCAGTAATTTCAAGAGTGATATTCTTTCTTTTTTTCTGAGTGAATACTCATGCATTCACTAGAGTAGGGTAATATACATAAAAGATGTTGCCTTTGGCATTGACTGTTGTTAGATCAAGTCCAGCAGCAACAACAACGACAAAATAAGGTGAACACCACATTTTATCCCGTGTAACGTAGATGTGCAACTTACCATAAGTTTGAAACATGCTGGGGAAACCTCATTTGCAGGGATAGCAGATGCATATTTCTGATGCAGTATTAAATGCACAATTTGCCATGATTGGAAGTGTGTGGTCTTCACTAGTGGCTCACTGCTACAGATTTTGCTGTGTTTTTGTTTATGTCACCTTTTGTATTGGAAAATGGGGGGGGGGGCAACAACAACCACAACATACAGCCTGCACTGATATCCTCTGTGATGACTGGGACAGTATCCTGATTTTGAATCAATTTGAAAATGATTTGAAGAATTGGAACAAAATATTCCATGTATCATGTTTCATGGTATCAATATGAGTGTCCATGCAAGTAAATAAAAGCAACAAATTTGGGGATGGAAGAGGGGGGGGGGTGGGAGAGGATCGTTTGCATCTGTTCCTAGTTCTTATCTGATCCACCAAAGCCAGTACATTCCCTTCTCAACATTTTTTTTTTTCTATCAGAGTACCTTCAAATGCCTTGCCAAAATGAATTATGCAGGACACACACGCCAGAAATGCGATGACACATTTGATAGGGCCCAGTGCAAGCTTGCCGACATGAAGTGGAGAAATGATTAAATATAAAAGCTGAAAAACAAAAATGGAGCTCGGTAAATGTGCCGAACATCAGTAGGAGAGGTTGTTGTTTTTCCTTCGAATGACTAACGTTACATTTTGTACGCTCTCACTGATGCTGTTGGATGGTCCATTTTGAACTGCATTAGCATTTCTTTATGTCTGAGTGGAGGGGAGCATCTTATTGATAATGGATGCAGAGCAGTAGGTATGCTTTGAGATCAGGTTATTAGTTTGATGAATTATGGATTCCCTGAAAAAAAAAAAAAACTTTTTAATCCAGTCATAACAACAAGAAAATTGGGTCAGCTTACTTCCGAGCCGAATGTTTCCGATCGATGATACTGGCACTAGCCAGAGCTAAACATGTATGTTGTTCTTGAGTATAGAATTTGGCTGGTAGCAGTCTAGAGTGGTTAGAATTATTATGGTCGAAACATATAAAATGACTAGTTGTGCTGTGGATGAGCACGAATGACAGTCACAACTATACTATATCATGTTACAAATTTGTGTTTATATATTTAGGTTTATTTATCTTTTATAGAGGGCAGGAAAGGGGGAGGGGATACAGAGTTTGGATGTAGGGAAGAGGGAAAAATAACTAAGCAAAAATATCATCACTTTCTTAATTGCTGTGGTGATATATTATTGATGTTATCAACATTATGATATAGGAACAAGGGAAATATTCATATCCATAAAAGGTATTGTGTGATTTGTTAGGTCCATGTAATATTCTATGTGAATGATTTTTTTTTTTCATTCCTCTGCCTTGTCGGATGCTAAAGCCATTACATTTTGGTTTTCCATCTTTCCCACATCTTGTTGAAATCACCAAATTGTGATTTCCACAAGATGAAAAGAAGGGGAAAATGCTCACGGGATTTTCTTAGTACCTGGCCCAGGAAAGTTACAGTGAGGTGTAGATGGGGCACTGATTAGAATTGGGGCAAATATCCCCAAGGTCAAAGGTAACTGCACTTTTGCTAAACATGACATTAAAGGGGAATGCTACCCAAATATGTATAATGTGGATTCAGTAGATGCAGCAGTATTTGCAGAAGACATAAGTGAAATTTGGGGGAAATCTGACATTCAGTTTAAAGTTAAGAATGAGACCAAAGGGGAATGCTATTCAAATATGTATATTGAGTGGATGCAGCAATATTAGTAGAACACATCAGTGAATTTTGAGGAAAAATTGGACAATCCATTCAAAAGTTATGAATTTTTAAAATTTCATTGCTGCCATTGCTGGGTGGGGACTACAACAGGTCATAGAAAGTGTCACTGCAGGGCAACAATGTAAGGAAAATATCATGAGAATTTATATTTTCCTTTTTCTTGCATAATGTTCCAGCTTTTGACCTACCTCCTTCAGGGAGAATGATATTACCCTTGATATATTGGAAAGCTGTCAATTCAGTGATATGCTTGTAGAATGTGTAACTGAAAGCAAAAGGCCATTACAGCCTCTTCCCGGTTTGCATTATAGCATCAAGGGCCTTCTACTTCTAAACAGATGATGCGCACTCCAGAAGACGGCTATCTTGAGTGTTCATCTTCACTTTGATTTCATTTGTGGACTCATACTCAAATTCAAGAAAATCACTCTCGTTTGCAAAAATGATCGTAAACACGGCTCCGAATTCTGGGGTTTTTTCCCTACTACCCTGGCATTTGCGGGGAAAGTATAGAAAGGTAACTCCGAGTCTGAAACGTTCACTGGCAGGAATTTAGGATCTAATTCTGTGTTTTAATTTGGTTTTGCCAATTCAGACAGCTTGATTTCAACACCGATACCAGCAGAGATGTTTTCTTCACTTTCCTGGAGGTGACTCGGTATTCAGGACTTGAAGTGATGGTACAGTATTGGTGGAGATGAGAATTGGGCATTTAACTTTTTTCGAGATACCAAGAAAACACTTATGAAATAGTACAGAGCATACCAGTTTAAGAGGAATTCAAAGTTTATTTGATGAAAATTGGGTTTGGAATGACTGAAACATCCAAAAACAAAGTAAAACAAAGCAATCGTAATGCTGTATAAGCTGTTATTTTCGCGAAGGTTTAATTTTTGCGAATTTCACGAATCTCAGTTGGACCGTGAATTGAACAACACGGGGAAAATGTCACCATACGCTAAGGTAGTAGTGCATTTATATAGGCCTCTGTGTCAATTCGCGAAAACAACATCTTGCGAAAATGTCAATGACCTCCTCATTCGCGAGAATATCTGTACGCGAAAATAACAGTGTATATGGTAAAAGGTGGGTCCCACACTTTGTTAGAATCGCTCTGTTTTGGATATCTCAGCCATTTCAAAATCAATTTTCATCAAATAAATGTTGAATTCCTCATTGAATTACATGCTCTTTCATATTTCATAAGAGGTTTCTCATTATCTCACCAAAAAAATGTTAGAAACCTGAAATATGGTCTCAACCAAAACTATACGATCCCTTTAAACTTGGTAAAAAGAAGACAGAGTAGGAGAGAGACAGAGACACGGGGGGGGGGGGGGGGGGGGGGGCGGGGAGCATGCAGATGAACAGAAAAACAAGACACCCAGATTATATGAGAATGTCCTCTGAGGCATGCAGACACAGACAGTTACAAATGGACAGAGGCGCAGATGATAATGATAATAACGACAATACTGATATAATGGTCTTCTTTATCCAGGGTAGCCTCTTCAGTGTTGCCACTGCTCTGCCTTAGGGCCCTGCCATTATTATTACCCTAGCATTGCCAGGTACCCATTTATACACTTTGGTCGAGAGGGACATTGTGGGTAAAAACATCTTGTCCAAGGACATGAGCACTGGACTGGATTTGAACTAGGGACCTCCAATTGAAAGTCAAGAGTCTTAACCACAATGCCACAGACAGACAGACAGAGAGAAAGAAAAGTCTCACATTTCTGAGATGGATAGAAATGCAGGTTACTCTATACGTTGAATGTATCACATTGCCTGTATTTTCATTTATTTTGTGAGTCTACTGATATTCAAGAAAGTATGACAACTTGTGTAAATATTGCCTCCAGCACCACAGCTGTGTTCTTTTGTATCCAAGGTGGAAATCACTATTCTCTGTTTTACAGAATAATGATATTTCTTTCTCATTCAAGCAAATGTGGATTCTTGATCGTGAATTCAACCACTATAACCACTTCAACCGCTATAAAGATTAATGTACAAATCCAAATGGCAAAATATACTTGCAAAGTATAAAGTGTAGAAGGTAGTACACCAAGAAAGAGAGAGTGAAAAGTGGAAGTAGAGGGAAAGAAAGTGGAACACTGTTTTCCATCATTGTGATTATTTACCATTTTTGTTGCCATGACAAAGTGTATTGTTTCCTTTTTTACGACATCATTCGTGTATAATGTACTTTATATTATATTGAAAAAAATCGTTTATCAGACGAGTGTAAGAGAAATGAAAAAAAATTGTATCACTTTGGATTATGTCAACTTTTTCTTTTCTTTTCTTTGTGATGATGGAAATAAATAAACTATTGAATTGAATTGAATTGAAAGATATAGATTACTAAAAAGAGGCAGATTTTTACAAAATGGCATACAGATACAACAGAGAGAAAAGAAGGTGTAAGAAATAAGGAAGACAAAGAAACTTCTCAAACTAAATAGTCTCCATGATCAGAGGAATTGATTGCAATATAGAGTTTATTTACTAAACTGCTGCTACTATATGATATATATTTCATTTTGCTAAATGGGACTGGTAAGTTGATTTTGCAAGACGTGGCTGAATTCATGATCTAGTACCACAGCAGAGGAATGAGATGTGTCTGTAACCCTCTTCAGAGACAAGATATATACTTGGGTGACCCGCACCTCGTCATAGTTAATGTTTGCACATATTTGAATCACATTTCGCCACTGAAATTCTTTGAAATCCAACTCACATACAGGAAACATGCTGAAAATTCCAATGGAATCACAAGTTCACCGATCAATATAGAAAATTTGCAGCTATCGTCGTCAAACGCGAACGATGACAAAAAGTTGCACGCTAAGGAAGGGGCCCGCAACTCGTCAACCGCGCTCTCATAGACAAAGCACGTAAAAGACGTGTGCTGGTGACCGTGATGCCCCTGTAGTCATACACGTAAAAGATGCGTGCGGGGACAGTGGTGATACATATAACACATATTCCGATAAAAATTTCAGATTTTTGCGAAAAACTGTTTGGTTTTCACCACAATTTGCTTGGTTGTGGTAGTCCTGCCAAGTTTCAAGCGTACCGAACACAGTCCCGGGCATAAATTTTTGTTTAGTGCGCTTAAAACAATTTTAAGCGGGGTGACGGTATTCGGGCCCCTGACGAGGTGCGGGCACCTCACTATACCGATTTCCCATCATGGTGATGATAATCATACTTTGCACTTTTTAATTGAAAATGATTGCCCTTCATTGATATCAATAACCCCCAATTATTCACTTGATATTTGTTATTTTGAAGGTTTGTTAATCTGAAAATTAAATCATTATTCTGAAGGTTCTTATTATGAAACACACAAATTCCCTATACCTAGGTGTTTGTTAATCCAAAATTAAGATAAAAAAATAAGATTAATCCAATCATTTATGGCATTATGCTGAAGGTTCATGGACCGATGTGTTGGCTCAGTGAGTAGAGCGGCTTCCCTCACAATCGGGAGGTCGTGGGTTCAAACCCCGGCCGCGTCATACCAAAAGACGTTAAAAGATGGGAGTTGCTGCTACCTTGTTTGCCGTTCAACAGTTGAAAAGGTTAGAGCAACGTCGATCTGGCGCTGCTCAGTGGCTGCCGGGCCCACGATCAATTGGGCAAAAAGAATTTCCTTTCTTGAACAATAAAATTTGGAGTTTATATCCAAAACAATTATTATTATTATTATTCCAAAGGTTCGTTAGTCCAAAGCTGAAAAAAGGCTCATTATTCCAAGGTTTGTTAATCTGAAAATGAAAAAGGTTCATTTATCCAAAAATGAAGTAAAGTTGGTTATTCCAAATATTTGTTCATCCAGAAATGAAATTTGTGGAATTTGCTCTACTATAAAGACCACTATGAAAAGTTCAGTGTATACAGTAAAGCAAGAATGATTCATTGTGTGGCCACTCTGTGTGTGCATGTGTGTGCATGTAAAGAAAAAGATCAAATCCATCTGTACACGCAATAATAGATAATAATAATGCAATAATGGATAAGAGCAGGTAAAATATGTTTGACAGAGAGAAGACGTTGAATGATGGTCAGAAATTATTTACGCATACACAGTGGTATATTGCAGAAACCAAGCAATTCTATAATGTCAAAGTTATATTTTTATTCCATATCTGGCAATGTCCTTAACTCAACAAGGAATTGAAATTCCTTGCAAAATCAACTGGTTGTTTTTTTCCCCCCCCCCCCCTCTTTGTATGTGTTTGAAATGCTGGGTATGATACAAGATGTTCGTGAACACTCGTGTCAGCTTACACCCCGTGGGAATGAATATTACTCCGAAGGGACAGCCTTCAACAATTATCTACTTTTCCTTCCCTGCAGGGATATCGATATTGCGTGAGAGGGTTTTTGAGGAGGAATCTAAATGTGAGAAGACTTTGTAGAAAGAATGATATTTCGTGGACAGCTTGCTCGTTACATATTCACATGCATTCAGCTTGTGGACTGTGATGGATCATTCTGAGCATGGCTGTGGAGCTAAATACTGAAAATGATGAATAATATGATTTGAGATATACATGTATATGCCCCTGGGTAAGTTCACTTGCTCATCCATTACTTTAAAAGTAGTTGTCCTCTGTTTAACAAAAGAAACATCAACAAACAAATTTGTATTCATTTGATATAACCAAGGAGGTACTAGTACCTCCTTGATATAACAAAGCATTGCAATTGATGATCCCATCAATGCATGTTGAATATGGAGGGTATGGCATATGAAGTAAAATATAAAGTAAAATATACCAGCCAGAAATCTTTGATCCTCCTCTATATTTTCCTTCCAGTTGTACCAAAGATCAAAATCAGATCTTATGGGATCAGAGGTTTCTGAAAAGAAAGAGTAAATTTTTACAAGCACAATAGGGAACATTTGATGAAAATCTAATCAAAATTAGGAAAGTTATGAAATTGTAAAATTTTGCTAATTTATGCAAAGCAGATCTTGAACAGTTGATGCAAGTACGCAGATCATGTGAGCTGATGGCGTCATCACCTTACAGTTTTCCATTGATTAATAATAATAATAATAAGGTCTTATTTACCCAGGGTAGCCTCTTCAGTGTTGCCACTGCTCTACCAGAGGGCCCTGCTATTATTATTACCCTAGCGTTGCCAGGTACCCATTTATACACCTGGGTCGAGAGGGACATTGTGGGTAAAAACATCTTGTCCAAGGATGTAAGCACTGGGCAGGATTTGAACTCACGGTCCTCCGTTCGGGAGTCGGGAGTCTTATCCACTATGCCACAGCGCCCCCACACATGCATGCAAAGGAAAAAAAGAAATGATACAGATTAAGATTTTTAGGAGTAAAGTGTAAAACATAATCATGTTATCCCATTAATGAATGATTTCAAAATAATAGTCAGTCAGATACATGTACATATAGAATTTGAGACAGGAGCATACATGTGTTGGGACACTAAAAAAAAGAATGTAATTTTTAGATTTTGTGTACAAAGTAGATGGCAAGTTATTTGGCAATGACTGTATCAACTCTCTTGCATATATTCATATTGTTTGTTCAAAAACCATTTCGTAAAAAAAAGTGAAACTGGACCATTTCTTAGCTTCCCTGATTTTTATCTGATTTTGATCAAATTTCTTACTATTGGGCTTAAAAATCTTTACTCAAATTACTTTTTAGGCAATCTCAGCTGGTACAGAGTTCAATTTTAAGTCAGGACAATACAGTCAACCTCGCCTAAGTCGAATCTATTGGGACCGGCGAAAACACTTCGACTTACGCGAAATTCGACTTCCGCGGAAGTCGAATTTTTCTTCGACTTGTATTTCCAGACGAATTTTCATAATGCAGCGTCTTATCATGTTTTTAGTGGCCGTAAAATTACAGTAGACGGTAGTATTATGTTGTAATCAGTATTTTTGTTTTGTTTACGTTTCAAAAAAAGAATCGTGGAGCTCAATTTTTGGACTGTGATAATCGATAATCGCACGTAATTTCTGCAAAAGATCGCGAAATGCACGCGGGAGTTCGGGGCGCCGTTATTTGTTCGGGGATGTTTTTACTTCGGTAAGAATTTGAATTAGATACATATATATATTTTTTTTCACTGAACTTTTCCGCACAATGAGTCATGATCTCGTCGTGATTTGCTTTTGAAAATGTCTTTACTGTCTCGACATAGCGCTTGACCTTCGCCAGACGTGCGCGATGTTCGCAAAATCTTCGTGAAACATCGAACAGACCCCGAAGCTTCTTCGGAGAATGTCTCGTGCATGTTTCCCGATATTCTCTGATAGATTTTTATAATGCAGTGTCTTTTTATGTCTTTATTGGCAGTTGAAATACAGAAGACGGTATAGCAATACATATAGTATTTAGTGTTTTTTGTTTTGTTTTGAGTTTTAAAAACTCGAGAAACTTAAGTTATTGGACTGTAATAATCGAAATGCGTTTCATGTACGTCAAAGGGATCATTCGACATTTATTTTAGTATATCTTCCGTAGCTGAATGTTATTGCTATTTATTTTCGAACATAAAAGCAAACATCCGGCATTTATTTTATCATCATACGGAGTTGAATACTATTGTTATTCATTTCCGAACGTCAAAGCAAACATCAAACGTGAATTTCCGCTGCGCCATTGAACGCATCATTTCGAAATTTAAAAGCAAACTTCCGACAGTTATTTTAGCATCGTATGGAGCAGAATATTACTGTTATTCACCTCCGGACGTAAAATCAATCATCTGACATTTATTTCAGCATCTTCCGGAGCCGAATGTAATTGCTATTTACTTTCGAAAGTAAAAACAAGCAGCCGACATATATTCTATTTAATCATGGTACAAAATTTAATACGGTGTTGAATATTATTGTTATTCATCTCCGGACGTATAAGTGACCATTCGACATTCATTTTAGCATCTTCCGGAGCGGAATGTTATTGCTATATATTTTCGATCGTAAAAGCAAACATCCGGCATTTATTTTATCATCGTACGTAGTTGAATACTATTGTTATTCATTTCCGAACGTCAAAGCAAACATCAAACGTTAATTTCACAATCGAACGCATCTAAATGTTACTGTTATTCATTTCAAAATTTGAAATGTATTGAATCGTATGGAGCAGAATATTACTGCTATTCATTTCCGAACGTAAAAGCAATCATCTGACATTTATTTCAGCGTCTTCCGGAGCTGAATGTTATTGCTATATTTACTTTCGAAATCAAAAACAAGCATCCGACATTTATATAAATCATGGTACAAATACGGAGTTGAATATTATTGTCATTCATCTCCGAACGTCAAAGTGACCATTCGACATTTACTTTTATGGAATAGCAACTTCCTGAGCTGAATGTCATTGTTATTTTCTTTCGAACGTAAAAGCAAACATCCGGCAGTAATTTTATCATCGTACGGACTTGAATACTATTATTATTCATTTCCTATCGTCAAAGCAAACATTTGACATTCATTTCAGCATCTTTCGGAGCCGATTGTTATCCTTATTCATTTCCAAACGCAAAATCAAATATCTGACATTAATTTCAGCACCATGCGGAGCTTAATCTTACCGTTATTAAATTCCAAAAGTATGAGCAAAGATCCGACATTCATTTTAGTATCATACGGAGTCGAATATTACCGTTATTCATTTCCAATATTAACAGCAAACATCTGACATTTATTTTAGCTTCTTACGGAGCCGATTGTTACTGCTGTTCATTTCCAAAAGTAATAGCAAACATCCGACTTTTTTCGCGGGCCACCAAAATCTTCATTTCTGAGATTTTGGTTTTTATGTTCTTCTCAGCTGGACATCAAGGATACAAGGGATATTAGGGTTAACTTGTATTCGACCCTTGGGAGTATTTTATTACAAAAGTAGTGGGTTTTTTTTCCTTCGCTTATTTATCGAAGAATGAAAGAATGCTTCACTAAATGTTTGAATGACGTGCGGGAAAAAAAAAACTTCGACTTGTGCGATGAAAATTACATGTATTTACACAAATCTGGACTCGAAATTATCTTCGACATAGGCGAAATTCGACTTGTAAAACTTCGACATGTGCAAGATTATTTTAAAGAAATAAGTAAAGAGAAAATCGGGACTTTTCTGGAGCTTCGACTTGGCCGAGTTTTCGACTTATGCGAGGTCGACTTAGGCGAGGTTGACTGTATTTCCATTACAAGGGGTAGCACATTAGATTTTTTAATGGTATCTAATCATGTTTGTATGTATGTGTGTGTGTGTGTGTGTGCACTTGTGTGGGTGTTTGTCAGTCTTTCCCCCTCCCTCTCTTTGCAAGTTCTTGGCAATAATCTAGGCAAGACAGGTATCATTGATGATTTCATAAGAAATAGTTTGATTCTAGCAGCTTACATAAACATAGCCAGCATGCCCATGGTTGATTGCCTGCCGACAGCACAAATCTCAAAGCTTTCACTGTCTTCCTTCGGCATAGTTTTCGTGTAATGGACTATTTTTGTCATCTTTCCTCGGGTGTCGCAATCATTTCCGTCATGACTAGTTTCCATGGCAACCCCAAAGCTTGTCAGAGACTTCCTCTAGGCTGTGGAGAAGTAGGGACAATTGGCATTTCCAATTTGAATTTCACCCCTAGAAATGTCACCATTATAGACAGGTTAATTGGATTGCTTGTTGTTCATGCGATGTGTGAAAAAACACATCAATAAAGAAGAAAATACCTATAAAGAGGAAAATATCTTAAAAGAGAAAAAACATATGAAGAAAAGAAGACATTATCACTCCAAACATATTTTATATATTTCTACTTGAGTGGCCAAATACATAGCAATCATATATTGGTGTTGAGAAGTTGAACTTCCAAATTCTGTAGAAATATTCTAGCTTCTGTGAACACCACATCTCATTCTTGCATATTTTACGTCCTTGCCTTGCCCTTGGTGCATACCCCCACCTGTACCCTTGCATAATTTGTTTGTGTTTAAATCTTAAGTTTTAAATGTGCCTGTGAAAAATAACAACAACAAACCAGTACATTTTGCCTCATATAGCTGACATATCGCTCCACCCCTCATCTCATTCACCCTCTCCCCAATCCCAGTCAGCCTTAAAGCTCACATCACCAAATTGGCACATTGATGGCTCCCTTTAAATTCTGTGCGACATTTGTTGTATATACCTAAAAAATGTTGTCGTTTCAGTTTCTAATGTGTGCGATCCATCTTCCAGTGTCCCGCCTCGAGAGCTCGCGTCACCAAGTAGTCATGTTTAGCGCAGCCCCTGGTACCAATTGTGTCTCTGGAAGCTGTCACCGATCTCCAATCACAACTTCGTCATTCCCAGTGGTTCTTCCGAAAACACATCCCTTATGAATGTTTATATGCAGCATTCTCACTGCCAGTCTGTGGGTGGATATCCCGTTTCTTTGCTGTTTACGATTTAACCCAGCAAAGATCGCCGGTGCGTGGTGATCGCGGAGAGTCATATTTTCCCCCCGGTAATCCCGGCAGAGAGTTATTCCAATTTCGGACTAATCAGCAACGCTCACTTTCTCCCATTAGAATGTGACTTTTCGCATTTCATTCCCTCGCGCTTTGCTGTGATGGATAACCAAAATTGGTTTGCAGAAAATGTCAAGGGAAGTAATTTTTGCCTGCAGATTCAATGCAAACTTGAAGCCCCCCTTTCTGTCATGAAAGAATTAGTCAGGAATTGTGCATGGATTTTGATATTCTTTGTATACAGGCAAAAGCGTTCAAGATTGTTTGTGAGCTTGAACTATTGAACCATGAGTGAAAAAAAAAAAATCAATGCAATCAGGTTGGTTAAAGTAACTGCAACTTTTTGTGCCTTTACTCTCGTAGTGTGTTGGAAGCATTGTGTTGTGTGGATATCTTCCTGTGTGCCTGAGATTTTTTTTTTTTTTTTTGGGGGGGGGGGTGGTTTGCACAAGAATTATGTTTGTTAGGCTTCTATAAGAAGATCAACAATATCTTCAATGAGAAAATAAAAAAAATACCAAAATAAATTTACGCACATTTACTTTATTCTTAAAAGGAAAAGACATGCAACAGAGTTGATCGACATGTTCAAACCTTGGCAAAATCGGGTATCCATACTTCCCCTTTCATATATAAATAATACTCCATAGAATGAGCTGGATGTGATTTGTGTAGGTGTGTGTATGTGTGTGTGTGTGTGTGTGTGAATCTCTAATGATGAAATTATCTTAGTGGATTCATGATGATATAATTTTACCAACATTTTGTATGAGTAAAATACGTCAAGTATTTGCAAAACTTTGCAACCTTCTACTCTTATATCTATCAAGGAGAAATATTAGTATTAAGCAGATAAACTTTAAAGAGGAATTCCAGTCAAGTTGTAAGTTAGTCTGATAGAGTAAATTAGTCTAGGTAGAGTAAGAGTAAAATCCCACTAGTACAACAATAATGATTTAATCACAATTGGATAAAAGTTAGGGAAGTTATGAAATTATGAAGTTTTGCCAATTTCTGCAGAACAATTCTCATACAGATGATATGAAAATGCAAATGATTGAGCTAGTGATGTCATCAGCCACCATTTTCTGTTGATCATGTACAAAAAAGACAAAAAATCAATATTTCTGTTATTTAAGTGTAAAATATGATGTTAATCCTGGTTGAATTACTTCAAAATAATGATCAGATCAATAATATAAGGATTTGAGACTGGGATGCAATCGCATTTTAGTGGAAAACTGGAATTTTGAAATTTTACGTAGAAACTGTTTGGCAAGTTGTGAGGGGATGACATCACTTCACTATTTGCGTATTCACATTGTGTGTTGAACAGTTTGCTGAAAAATTTACAAAACTTCAAATGTCATAACTTCCATATTCTTCATCTGATCTTGATCAAATTTTCATCGTTGTGCTAAGAAATTCTTACTCCTTCTTTTCAGACTAACTTTCAACTGCACTGGAGTTCCCCATAAATGGTCGCATGGCTTTAAGGCAGCTGTATCAAAAAGCACATGAGATGTCTTTATAATCATGTGGGCTCAGCAGCACTCTCTGGACAGTTACCATGTCCATTTTTGTCAAATCTCCTAACCACCTACTGGTTGTCTTCTGGAAGATGTTTGCTATTCTGAAGGTTTATTAAACCAAAGGTTTGTTATTCCAAAGGTTTTGTTAATCCGAAAATGAAATAAGGTTTGTTATTTGGAAGGTTTTGTTATACCCCCGCCAAACGAAGTTTGAAGGGGGTATATAGGAATCAGCGGACGGTCGGGCGGTCGGGCGGTCGGTCGGGCGGTCGGGCGGGCGGTCGGTCGGGCGGTCGGGCGGGCGGTCGGGCGGTCGGTCCATTGCAAATCTTGCGTCGCGAACTACTTCCTCAGTTTTCAACCGATTCCCATAAAACTTGGCACAAATGTGTGCCTTGGGTTGTAGATGTGCAAGACATATTTTTTGACAGTACCCAAAAGTACGTTGCCATGGTAACGGCATATTATGGGCAAAAATGGGTACAAATCTTGCGTCGCGAACTCCTCCCACAGTTTTTGATCAATTTTTATGAAATTAGGTACAGATGTTCATCTGAATATGTTAATGTGCAAGACACATATTTACGCAGTGGCAAAAAGTGCGTTGCCATGGTAACGGCATGTTATTGGTAAAATATAGGGCAAAATGCTTCATGGCAAAACTGCTTCATCAGTGTTCTTCCAATTCTCATGGAATTCATATTGAATGTTTGTCTTAGGATATAGGTCAGCATGACACATTTCTTGACAGTGACAAAAAGTATGTTGCCATGATAACAGCTCACATATTATGAGCCAAAATGATGGAAAATTTTGTGTTGCAAACTACTTCCTCAGTTTTTGCCCAATTTCCATGAAACTTGGTACAGATGTGTGCCTTTGGTTGTAGATGTGCAAGACGCATTTTTCGACAGTACCCGAAAGTACGTTGCCATGGTAACGGCATATTAATGGCAGAAGATCAAGGAAAGATCTTGCGGATTTAACTACTTTCTCAGTTTTTTGACCAAAGCTTATGAAATGTTGTTTTGACCAAAGCTTATGAAATGTTGTTTGGCGGGGGTATAACCAGTCGCTGTAGCGACATTTCTAGTTGGTCCAAAAATGAAATAAGGTTTGTTATTCTGAAGATTCGTTTTTCCAAAAATGAAATAAGGTTTGTTATTCCTAAGGTTTTGTTGGTCTGAAAATGAAGTAAAGTATGTATTTCCAAGGGTTTATTAGTCTGAAATGAAATAATTTTGTTATTCAGAAAGTTTGTTAATCATGAAAGGAAACAAGGTTTGTTAATCCAAAAATGAAGTAAAGTTGGTGCTAGTGAAACTTTTTTCACTTTCAAATTAACAAACCTTTCGAATAATGAATAATATTCTATTTTTAGATGAACAAACCTTCAGATTCATGAATCTGCACAATAATGGACCTTCGGAATGAACCTTTAGAATAACGAATTTAGTTCACTTACTGTTTGAACTAACAAACCTTTGGATTAACGACCCTTTGGAATAACAAACCCTAAGAATTACAAACTTTCAGAATAACAAACTTTAACCATCTTTTTTTGTCATTACGTCACATATTTTTCCCTTTTAGTTACATTTTTCTGTTAGTTTTCAACCAGCACTATACTTTACTAATACTCAGATGTATGCCAAAATATATACTGCATGTTAACCTTGGTTGCTTTTTTCCCCTCTTTATCATTTGTTCAACTGTCATGCACCAGAAACCCTGCCCTCAGCTGTTTTGCCTGCATCAGACGGATGTCCCGAAGTCATCTTAACACCAAATTGTGTCACTTTACCTCTCAGATGACATGCATTATGCAGACACGACTGCATTATTGTTAGTATAGCCTGGGGTGGGATTCAGATCAGCAAAAGATTATCAACCAGCAGCTAACCTACTTTGCACAAAAGTTTTCAATTAACCCCAAAACATCGTCCAGAAATTGATTCTCGATTCTTTCTTCTCAGTTTTCAATCATTTTTCTTTTTTGTTGTTGAAATATCTTGAAATACTAAGGTTGCTGCTTATTTCTTGTCAAATTGATAATTGAGAATAAAAAGGGCCAAGTGCAAAAATGAAATTTTCCAGAGCAAGGCAATAACGATTCTGATGTAACTGCATATATCCACACAACCTCCCTTCTGCCGCCGCTGAATTTTTACTGTTTTTGTGTATGAGGTACACATTAAAACTCTGCCCACTATACAGGTATGTCTACCTGCTAGATTACACAAATGTGAGAAATATCCTTGTTTCAGAGAATTGGTTGTCAAATGTATGAGGTTTGTTTGTTGTTGTTTTTTTGCTGTATTTAAGATAGGTTGGTGAAGAAAACATCATATTTTGTATTGACTCTTTGTGGTATTAAAACAAGATCTGCAAGCTAAGTTGATAGCTGTACTCACTCCAAAATTAGAAGAAAAGAAAATGAATTTGTACTTCATGCCTCTGAAGTAAGAAATTCATTTTTTAAGGACACCTGGAAAAAAAAAATTGGTAGTTGATACTCCCACGTTTACTTGAAAAATAAACTAAATCTCCATATTTAAGGCACGCATAGAAACAAAAATGGAATTACCATGTTAGCTGTATATATTGCTGAATTTGGAGCACAGCTTCCCTACTTAAGTATTCTGCACCATGCTTCTGATATTTTTGTGACCCGATTCCGTTATCAGTTTTTTGTTGTGGCAAAAATATGATCAATATCCGTAGCAGTCTCTTGGACCGTGGACAGACGCATGTTGGGTTCATTTCTGGGGCGGGAGGAAGCTGTGACCTTTTTGCTATTCTGACGTGACAAATAAGACCTGTGAGGGTCTCTGTACTCGAGGAACTAACTTTTCTCCATATAATAGCAGTGATGAACTGTTTTTCAGTCTAATAAGTTTGTTTCATGAGTTAATATTTTCATTGTCTGGTACATACAACTCAAAAGTGTTTCCAATGCTAGAATTTTTCTTGTGTAAGCAGTGGAATGAGTAATTCTTTGCGAGCAGCATCACTGTAATTCACATGTGAATAGATAACGTAAATTTGAATGAATGACAGTGTGAGTATTAAGGCTTGCATGATGAAAGTGGAACTACCATACAAGCCTGTCGTATGCTGTTGGCTTGTGAGTACAGCTGCAGCATTAAGTATTCGACAACATGATTCAGATATTTTTCTGACCTGATTCTCTGAATCCATTTTGGCAAATCATGATCAAAATTAAAACCCTGGTGCACTCTTGACGTACTTGTTTGAACAAACGGGAAACTTGATGGATCTTTTTTTTCCCATCTAATTGCATGAGATCATGAGACCAAGTTGAAAATCCCATGTATGTGGATTAAGGGAATGCAGCAACATCAGTAGAACACATGGAAAGTTTAGGTGCCGCCTTTACTGGATGAAAAGGGTATGTCATTTCATGACATCACACATGGACACTGATACAGAAAATATAAAGAGAATTTAACAGATTTTCATTTTTCTAGCTTAATGAAAAGGCACTTGACTTAACTCTGTCATTAAACAGGGGAATTATATTACTTTTCACAATCAGTACCAAGGGAGGGAATGTGTACTTCTAAAAAATGAACTTTTGCGGAATTCTCTTTATATTTTCTTTAAATTGTTGTCCATTGCATGACATCAGGAATGGTTGTAGTCTTCTCATCTAGTGATGGCAGCACCGGAACTTTGAAAAGTCATTACTTTGGAATGGAATTAGCAATTTCCCTCCAACTTCACTGTCATGTTTGACTAACCTGCCACGTTTGACTAACCTGCCACATTTACTCGATCCACATATTTGGGTTTTATTCCCTTTAAAGGGATGGTTTAGATGAGGATTCAGCTTTTAACTTTTTGTGAGACAATAATTCTAAGAGGAATTAAAGGTTTATTAAATGAAAATCAAGTTGTAAATGGCTGAGATATTAACAAAACAAAGTGGTCCTAATAAAAGATGATTCCCACCTTTTATTGGGACCTCTTTGTTTTACTTTGTTTTTTGATATCTCAGCTGTTTTAAAACTGATTTTCATCAAATAAACTTTCAATTTCTCTTAGAATTGTATGCACTTTGATATTTCATATAAGTGGTTTCTAATTGTCTCACTAAAAGTTGAAACCTGAGTCCTGTCTAAACCAAATTTATACCATCCCTTTAACTGAAAATCGAGCAAAGAACTTGATGTGATCATAGAGCAAGTGACATTCTGTACTAAGAATTCCTTAACTTAGGCAGTAGGGTATGGTGTCAGTGATGAATGATGATTGTCATGAAGATATCTTAAATCTGATTGACATTCCTCATGATGGGTATTTGTCCCATGAAATCCAACACTTATGACATCTCTCAAATCACTAATACCATGTCTCCCCACACATTTATCACACAAAAAAAGAGATTTGAGACAGCTGCCATACAACTGTAGATATATCTCTTCTAAGTTAGAGTAAAAGTTTTAACTTTTTTTTTTGATTGATTGATTTGCTCCAGGGGTTGTCTCTCTATCATTCTGAAAACAAATTCATCTTTCAGTTCATCTGTCATTCTGGGTCAGTGGGGTATAAAGGAAGATCCCGTTGTTTATTTTGAAAGTCACTTTTGTGACATGTCGGCCTTTTACAGGAACTCGGCCGGCTGAAGGAAGGAAGCCACAGAAAATGTATTGTTTCTTGTCCCTTTAAACCGCTGGATGCTCCACCTAGAGCGTGAGAAATTTCTGTCGTGTGTATGCCAATATGCTTTAATGAGCATTTTTAAAAAGCATTATGCATCTGTGGTTTAATAATCCGATCAGAAACTTGTGATGTATGGCAAACATTATTATATGCATACTGATTTCACTTGTTACGAGAAACTGTATTATTTGTCCAATTTTGCTCATTTTTAATGATTGTTACTGTTGTTTCTTTGTCTATGTTGCATAGAAATTCACCATTTAGCTTACCCTTTAGGCAGGGGGAAAATGTAGGGTTATCTACGTATTCATTTGGAATGAACTGAGAGTGTTTGTATTGAGAAACTAAGGTTGGGATTTGATCCATGGCTGTGTATGGATTGGCAAATTAACCTCCCTCCAAGGGGGCGCCCATTCGTAGAGCACAGTCTATAGGGTCACATGACAATAACAGCAGTGTTGGTATAAAAAGACAAACAGGGCAGAGAGAGTTGCACTCTGGTGCATTCATGCAGGCAGTGAATTTCATCACAAATCCAATTAATGCAAGCAGTCTGATTGTCTATTAACCCTCCACAAAAATTGTTCGCCAAATAACTGTGGCACAAAAACAGTAATAGGAAAAAAAAAATTAGGGATAAAATTCATGTGGGATTATTTGATAACTTTCAATCAAAAAGTCTAATCTTGGGAACGATGTCTAAGCAGAAAGTTATTAGAAATTGATTCAGTTTTTTTCCCTACTGGATTTGGGAGTCGTTAGAGGTTGCAAACAAAGCTGAAAAGAAGCCGACAGAACAGTTCAACATAAAATAAGTAGGCTACTGGGTCGTATTTTCATGGCAGCCAAATTTAATTTTGACCTCTTTTGATGTAACAATCTGGGCCATTCTTTTATATGCATGAAAATTGTGATGTTAGAAAAGATAGATATAAATCAGCTCTCAAGTTTGAAGAAATGAAAACAATATAAGAAAACACCTACTTAGCAGTCCTGCTTTGATGAGCCATTATAAACTTCTCAAAGTTTTGCTGTGATTTTCATTTTTCAGCATTTTCAGACGAATTTAGAATTCATTAAAGAGGAAAAAATGTCACAACCCTTCAGGGAATGATATGGCCTCAAAGGGGAAGTTTTCTTAAATATATACATATTTGTGGATCCAGCAAATGCAGAAATATTAAAGAGATAGTCTAAGAGCTTGAGGTATTGGACAGTCCATCAAAAACTTATGAAGTTTGAACATTTTGGTTAGTTCCATGAATTTTCCTCACTAGATGAGAACGCTACAGCGATTTTTGATGTCGCAGTAATAGCGTGAAGTAAAGAAAGGAATTTCACAGTCTCCCTTTCTTATTGAAAAGTATACAGTCACTTAAACTGGTATCCAGTGCCTTTTGGAAGGGCTAGGTCAAAGTCCTCCATCAACATCATTGAAAAAAAACAAAAGGAATTCTAGTTACCAGATGACTGTAACAAGATGGTGTTAACAACGCTACAATTTCCCCATACTTACTATGTGAAATGGCATTTCAAGTATGCGCAGTAGAGTATATCATTATAGTAGCTGCGCAATATAAATGTCCTTTAATTATTATACATTTGTCTGCCATCTCAATGAGAACTCCTCTCAGTTATAATGATAATTTTTGTTGGATATCCAGGGAAGTGATCAATTTTTTTTTCCATCATGTGATTACTCCACTCTGTGGAAGTACATACAGAGAGTGAGTTTCAGAATTATGATGGCGCTTTGTGAATGTGATGAATTATGAATGTAATGAATTATGAGATATTTCTCTATGCATATCAATTCCCTGACCTTTTTAAGAAGGATCCTAGATAGCTGAATTGTCACATTTGATATTTAGAATGCATGATAGCCAAATGAAATTTCCCACTATTTCTGCTCGAAGTGTATTCATTCAATAGAGAGGCTAAGCAAGAAAATACAGAGATAAAAAACAAACAAACAAATGTTATCATCTTACTGTTTTCTTGAATAGTCTGTGTCTAAATGTTTGTTTTCTTGTTGGTCATTTTATTCTTGACTCCAGAACAGACCTCGAGCCAGACCAAGACCAGACCGCGGTCCAGGTCAAAGGTCCACTTCCCGGAGGATGTCTCTGACCACACCGAAATCCTCATCTCGCGGGAGATTGACTCGGCTATCGATGTCAACCTGGGATTCCTACAGACTGACCACAGATACCAGATTAGGTGGGTGGAGTGCAGACTATGCACCGCTTTCAATGTTTGTGTATAGAGCTTGAACTATAGTGGTAGAAGTAATTTTTTGTGTGTGTGTATAAAACAATGAAAACAAAAATGGATGGATTGCCCATTTTCAGCCTCAGCAACATACAATACTGGTCTTCCATGGGGTGCATGTAATTATACATACAAGCTATTACATACTATTACAACAAACAGACAGACTGACAATCAAATTAAAAAAAAACAATCATAGGAATAGATCATAAAGGGCCAACTGCAGTGAAAATATTACCAAATATTCACATAAACCGTTTAACAGAAATGAAATACATCAAAGTTACCATAATCAAATCATTGAAACCATATATGAAAAGACAAATGGTAAAAGTGAATAAGATAATCTGCTTGAATAGGTAAATTAAGGAGAGTATAAAGGAAACTGGCATATTGCAAATAATCCATGGATAGATCTTGCATATTAACACAAAGAAAAAACATCTGAAATTTATGGCAAGCCAATTATCAAGACATTTGGAGGTTAAAGTATATATTGCATCAAAGGTAAAATCAGAAAAAAAAAAAATTGTGGAACTTTTAAATGAGATTTGGCCGAGAAAAAATCCTATTCATAGCTAAACAGCTAAAGGGCTCTGATTCCAGTAGTTCTGTCCAGAGACAACCATTAACGTGTCCATTAACAACCTTCTGTTTCTAGATGTGTCATGCTCTTTCAAATAAACGCAAATCAGATTGGATAGGCAGAAACTGTCCCATCTTTCTGTTTTACCAGGTTTTATTAGGATGGCTACATGGTGAAATTCTGATGGAAATATAAATACATCCAGTCAAAATGATGCCATACAGTGCGACCTCGATTATCTGGCCTCCTTTTATCCGGAAATCTCTATTATCCGGATGCGTTCACGTAGTGAAGGACTCTTTTTTTCATCCAAAAATTGGGAAAAAACAGTGACTTTAACATCTTTTCATGGATCTGTTTCACTAATTTCATAAGATGTGCATGATAGGTTTCTCAATACCTAATGAGGTAAAATATGTATGATTTTCACATAAAGATATACTTTATTTTTGTGAAGAAGGGACTACAATTTTGCACAGGCTAGCATAGATCACACCACCGTTGCGGGGTACGCTACCTGCCTAGCTGCCAGTGCACTGGGACGGCAGCTTGGATGGCAGCTATATACATTAACATTGTGTCTCCCATATCCGGATGAGCGCCAGTCCCGATATGGCCGCATAATCGAGGTGGAACTGTATATCTCTTTTTTTTTCCTTTTCCTTATTGTCATTTCTCACCATTCTGCGAAAATCAAGCTTGAGACATATTCTTCATATGTTTTTTTCATCATTTATTTTTGCGAGTGTCTCCACTTTTGTTTCAAAAGATCACTGTTCAGAAATCACGGAATTTCCACAATCAATAACCTGTTTAATTTTCTGTTCATATAAAACAATGACTTCTTGCTTTATCTTTCTGTGAATTGAAAGCCAGAATGGAAAATAAGGCTAAAATTTCTAAATTTGTTGTGTTGCTCTGTAGTGCTAGTATTTTGTAACTCTTTATGTTTCTTTTTTACCCACTGCACAGGTGTACAGTGATGGACACGTTAAAGGGAGATATCATAGCTAAGGAGAATTCTAGTAGCATTATCCAATCTGTAGAAGCGCATCAAAGACCAGATGGTGAGTTACCACAGAAACCTGTCAGTCTTTCTTTCACTTTAAGCAACATCAGATGGAAACATCTCAGTATTAAGACTGATCGTCAATTTATCTTGATTGTCACTCGCTTTGTCTGTTTAGAATAGGATTCAGGCATGTGAAGTAGAAGGTTTATTTCATCATTGCACACTCAGTGAAACAGTCATTTGTACCTGTTAAAGGTGATTGCCTGAGCTGAATGTAAACGGTACCCCTCTATCAACCAGACTCCATTAGCTTTTAGTTTCACAATGTCAAACTCATGGTTGCTTTATTTGAGAGATTAGAAAATTCCTTCAGGTAAAGGCACCAAAGTGTTTTTCATAGTGCTACTGTAGAACAAGAATCATTGTTTGACAACGAAACCCCATAGTTTGTATGATATAATGGCCAGTGAAGAGTGAGGTTGTATATCTGGTACTGAAATCATATGACTCTAGTACAATTTACTCATATAAGAAAGAAATAAAACTAACATTAAAATGGGCAAGATAATGTGACAATGAATTCCATTTACCTGTATTCATCCACCAGTATCGTTCAGAATGGGTTGCACTTTACGCAACGTTGAATGCCTCGTGACTTTAATGTGCTCCTATGTGCAACATTCAACTTGCCAGCAAAACCTGTTAAAATTGTGGATACCCCTGGTGTAGTTTATTTATTTATGCATTCATGTGGGTTGCCTTTGGGGGGGACTGTTGCCAGGGCAACCCGCTGATGTCATGCAGTGTGTGGGCTGAATGGAAGGCTGCGTTTGAGCAGCGACAAGTGTCTGGAATTGACAGACATTGGGTGGGGGTTAAGATGCTTTGTGCTTTGAGTTATTAAAGGCAGCGACTGCTATTTTTTCACCGCCTAATCCAGAGTCAGTACCTTCGATTCCTCCTCACGGCACACACAGCTCTGCTGATTTGAAGATTCCTAATGAGATAAGATTTATCATCCTTGATTGCAATTGAGCTCGTGATAAAACTGATGATAAAACATTCTTGCTGTATCACTTTCTGGCTTCTCTATGATATCCCATGTTCAGGCCATCCTTACTTAAAGGTGAATTTTCCCCAAATAATCATGTGGATTGAGTGAAGTCAGCAGTATCAGTAGAACACATCAGTAAGAGTTTAAGGAAAATCAGACGATCCGTTCAAAAGTTCAGAATATTGAAAGTTTTGATGCTGCCATTGCTGACTGGGAAGCCTACCACAATTTGTAACATCAGTACACAACAATGATATAAACAAAATATAAACTGAATTCCAAGTTGTTTTTTTTAATTGCACATTTCCTTGATTTATTTTAATACTGACATACATGTATTCTACTTGTAATATTATTCCCCCTGCTTTCTAAACGAGGTTTTAAGTCCATTGCTTTTTCATTGAAGTCGATTTTGTTTTTGTTTTTGCTGAATTATCTGTATCTGCAGTGATATCATGAACTACTAGTATTGCATCCTCCTCATCCAGCTATGGCAGCACCACAACTTTAGCAATTCATAACTTGCGAACAATTGTCCAATATCCATCAAACTTTCACTGATGTGTTCAAGTAATATTGCTGCATTCACTCAATCCACATGAATATTTTAGGAAACTTTTCCTTAAATGCACAGGTCCTCTCCCCTTTTTCACATCTCAGTCAAATTAAGGTGTTTTTATTTCTGTAGATTTTGTTTTTTCTTCTTGAGTTAGTTTGCTAGGTTGCTAGGTCAGATGAAGAATTGCTAGGATTGTTCACACCATGCTTGCCATCAGATATTCTTATTATGCTCTCTTATTGTGCTCTTGGTGTTCTAACATTGGTGAAGTGATGTGTGTAATGCACATAAAGCTTTTACTGTTTGGAGTGCATTGGGGCCAGTGTCGTGATGATCCCTCAAGCTCCGGCGACAAATTTGTGCAGCGTCTGCAAGTTCATTTCTCATCCCTGGTTTAACATTTGTCCCCCGCGGGGGGTCGGAGATATGATCCATCCGTCGGCTGTCCATGTGCATTTATTCCTCCGCCCGCTGGCGTCCATACCTCCCCCACCTTGTTAAGATTATTTCATAGCCCGTAACTCCAGGTCTGGTGAGCCTCAGATGTGCTCATAAAAAAAAGATGTACCACTCCACTGCATGTCTGTTGCCATGGAAACTAAAGAAGTCGAAATGGCAGTCATCAATAACATGGCAAGGATGAGTAATGTGTCTGAAAGAAAATTGCGGTAGCTTTTCCGACTTCCTTTTCTTCTCCGTGTAATGATGTGAAGACAGGATTGTGCATCTGAGGATGTAAAATCCCAAATTTCAGGTCAACAAATGGGCATTGTAGCATTCAATTATAGCATTTCTGAAGATTATTCTGTTTCCTCTGAATGCCTAAACATCTCCCTTTCATTAGATTGCAGAAATGACTAGTTTATGGAAAAAATGCTGTTTGTGTAAATTTTGTATTTGTTGTTCTCATATTTGTTTGTTTTGTTTTGTTTTGTTTTTTTTGTAAAAATGTATTTACCAAATGAGGTGGGATTCTAGCTTGGTTCCAGATTTCTGCTCAACAACTAATTTTGTTATCATACCAGACCTCCCAACCGTTCTGAATTTGGAGGAAAGAATCTGAATTTCTATCATACCCAGCTCTTGATTCAATAGGATTTTCCTATTTTTGTTGATAATTTTACTACACACTCCTATGAGAACTACTCTTTCTGTCCTACTTTTGTGTCAAACCATCCCTATTTTTCAGTCTGAAAGGTTGGGAGGTCTGTCATACATTCACTGTTTTTTTTTTCTTAAAATCATTTTCTTATCTGTCCCACTGAGGTCAGGTTAATAGTGTCGTTGGAAACATGTTGGAAATATTTTACAGCAGCAAATTTGAGCAACAATTTCTAAGCAGAGAAGTGGCACTTCTTGTAACTTTTCTCACACCATTACAACAGCAACAATTACAATCAGATGCCCACTTCATGAATTTCTTTGTCACTATTTCAGTGTGCTTTCACTGTAGTGATGCGATGATGAAATGATGGTGTTTCAGACAAAAGTAGGTGGAATTGATTACAAATCATATAATGAAAGCAAGTATGAATTGCGAGGCTAAAAGCAGTACTAAGTAACACAATGTAGTGTCATTTAATGATACAGAAGGTATTCCTGAATACAGAAAGAGTGAATAATGATTTTAGACAGATGTGTGAGTATAAGTAGGATGTAACGCTGACAGTTGATGTGTAGGGAAGTGTATATCAGAACCATATTTGTGAAGTTGTTGCATGAGCTGAGAAAATGAGAGAGGAATATGATACTACCTTATTTCCCAAAGGAGATAAATAGGCATCAGCAGGTGTCTTGTTGCCATGGAGATATCCAGACCAGTTTTCTGGGAATCTTGCATGGAAGGTCAGTCTATACTGTGTGCTGCATCACAGCGCTTCTTGAGAGAGATATGATATTAGAAAGATAGAGAGATAGAGATGCGTGTGTATGTACTAGTACCTGTGTGAGTGTTATATGTGTGTGTGTGTGTGTGTGTGTGTGTGTGTGTATGTGTGTATTTATCTGAGAAAGAGAAGAAATATACACTCCTGTGGGATTACAATATTTTACTGCCATATTGTAAACCCAATGGATTCAAGGAAACATGGCCAATTTCAAGACCTGGGAATTTCTGAGAGCTAAATTATATCAAGTGGCTGGAGAACACTGTGCTTGATAGAATACCTTCAATAATAAACAAGTAAAACGAAAATAAATGCATTTTATTAGTATCAATTTGTTGTTATTTTTGCTCTAGCCATCATGCCCTCAGGAAATATGGCATTGTGATCATTTTGTGTGTGTTTGTGTGTGTGTTTGTGTGTGTGTGTGTGTGTGTGTGTGTGTGTGTGTCATGGTTATGATTGTCATTATTCATGTCATAACTATCATCATCATTTTGCGGCACTGAAAAATTGATGTGTTTTTACATCCTGGCAATAAGTCATCAACACTTCAATGTGTATAAATTATGTAATTATGTTTTCATAGGCTCATGTTAGATACCTTACTATGTCATGTTATGCTGTCATTTTTTTTTTTAATGTAACTGTTTGTCATTCAAGATGACTTGCAATAAAACTTAAGATGAGTACATGTATGATGCCCAAAATCCACATGAGCTGTTTGTTACGAATGTAGAGACAAATAGGGGAACTAGCTTCAATTGCTACATACAAAATTTTGTAAGCCAAAACAGGTTTTTCAGTCATATCTGTTTTTGGTATAACAGCAGAAGGACATGATTACGAAATCATTTCTGCTGTGCCATATTGCAATCTTTATCTGTCATCGCATCTCAGAACCTGTATCATGAAGAAGCCCTCACAGGAGGGAATTATTTTGCATTCCCTGTCAACACGCTCAGCAGAATCTAACACAAACATCTTTTCACCTTGACTACCGGGCAGTGTAAAAGATTGCTTGGCTGTGTCTTCATGTGTCAAATTTGCAGGTCCAAAGAACAATTAACCTGTTGAGGACAGACTGATTTTGCTACAACACGCATTTCTCATAGACACCTGCCTGAGTATACTCGGGACTCGTCCTCAATGGGTTAAAAAAGAAGATGCTTTTCTTTCGAGTCGTGAAAGTCATATTTTTTTCTCTCTTTTTTTCCTCAAAGGCGAAGTGGTTCATTATAAAATTGACATGATAAATTCATCAAACAGATCCTCCACTCAGACATCACTTTGACCTTTGAACTTTTGGTGTATATTTTTGTTACAGATTGCTGCTTGACCTTAGGCACTGTAGCTATTTCTGGCTGTCCAGCATATTGGAGCTTTCATGAGATTTGTTTGAAGAGATTGAATGGCTCCTTCAAAGCATACTCTCCTTACTAACAAAACAAACATGTTTGAAGTAGGAAAGCACGCAATCTTTGCTGTCTGAAATGAAAAAAAAAAAGAAAGAAATGAAGTAGACTTTGAACCTGACTCCATACATGTGAGTATGTGCTGGCATCTATGTAACTTGAATTTGCATGAGGCTCCCTCAGAGATCCAACATTTCTCTATATTCAGTGAAAAGAGAAACATATATATATATATATATATATATATATATATATATATATATATATATGTATATATCTATATATATATATATGTATATATATATATATATATATATATAGATAGATAGATGGAAAGATTGATAGATAGATATATAGATAGATAGATAGATAGAGAGGCTCCCTCAGAAATCCAATATTTCTCTGTATGCCATGGAAAGAGAAAGTAGATGGATAGAGATAGATAGATAGAGATAGATAGATAGATAGATAGATAGAGAGGCTCCCTCAGAAATTCAATATTTCTCTATATGCCATGGAAAGAGAAACATATATTATATATGTTGGCGTTCCATGCCAAAGACCCAGGTTCGATTCCCGGCGGAGACCAATTTTTCAACTCTTGCGCTTTTCCGAAAAGGAGGAACAGTAAGAGGAATAATGATGTCAAAGCTATGCACCGATTTCTCCTTCCTTTCTCATATCTCACATATATATATATATATATATATAAATATATATATATATATATATATATATGTATATATACATATATATATATATATATATAAATAGATGGATAAAGATAGATAGATAGATAAATAGATAGGGTGTGCAATAAATGCTGCATGTGCTCAAGTCCCACTCTGCTCTTGCTTTTAGCTGTAAGATTTAGCAACATTGTGATGAAGAATATATTGTTTAAAACTGTACTTATAGATATTTTCTTTGCATTTTCTTTCTGAACCTTAGTAAGCAATAAAACAGTGAGTTTGTGTTTGAAATGATGCTATTATCGAGGAAGGACAATTACCTGTATCATGGTATCAAACTGTCACATTGTATGATTTTGGTCATCAAGTCCTGAAGAGGTTCTTCGCAGTTTTGATTACCAGGTAACCGTAATTATTTTGCCCTGGCATGCATTGCTCCTGTGTGTGTGTGTGTGTGTGTGTGTGTGTGTGTGTGTGTGTGTGTGTGTGTGTGTGTGTGTGTGTGTGTGTGTGAGTGCATGTGTTTGTCTGTATCCGTGTGAGTATTTGTTTGTGTGTGTGTGTTGCTGTTTGTGTGTCTGTAATGTGAACGCTAGGCAGTCTCAACGGGGAGCCAAACATGGCTGTCACGTTATCGGCCGTACATGGGTTGTCTTACGATGATATTGCCGTATCCTGCTGTTTCGATCACATGGGGTGTTGCTAAGTGGCCTTTTATGAGACAATTACAGGGTAATTTCCTGCAGCCTGCACAGCCAGTTGAGAGGTGGGCTGCTGTGTGCAGTGAAGGCAATTAGACGCAACACTTTTATATTTGGCTGCACTCTCGAATTCAAGGCGGAAAAAAATCTTTTACGGCCAGTAATGTTTTTTAAATCGTCTGTCACCTTGGCAAACAAACAACGGAGGAGCACTGGCTGATGCCTGGGATCTTAGACTGGAAGTCCCTGGGTTCAATGCCTGCTTCATTTGGATGTCCTAAAAAAAAAAAAAAAGGTGCTTTCAGTCCTCTCAACCTTGTTATCGTAAAATTAGTACCTGGCAATGTATATGATATAATCTTGGCCTTCAAGAAGATGAGCATTCATTACTGTAAAGATACCCTGGGTTCATAAAGCTCTGATATTTTAGAGCCCACCTTTATAAGTGTAAAAATACATAATTCTTTTATGTGGAAAATATACAAGTAAATCTTATAATTTGCAAAAAATTCAAATACATTATGTCTTGCCTTTTGTTCAAAGATTCCACCATTTGATGACTTTGTACACATTACGTAGAAAACGTGAAACTCATTACCACTGTAATTGCAATTTTATACCTTTGTATTATCTTTCCTTTTCTTGGGACATAGGGACATATACAATATGTGTTATGCACCATATAAGCACTGTTAATAATTAGGCCCTATTGTTGTTATTATTCAAGATAAATGATTCTTATTCTAAGTCCATTTAGTGAGGAAGGAACCATTTTCCATCAGACCTATATTGAATGCATGCTGCTGATACTTAAGTCCATCGTAATCATCTCGAGTAGATATGAAGATATCCAGCTCCAGGGCAGTATCTCTGCTTTCAGCTTCATATTTCAATACCTGTGATTCCATACAGACCAGACTCTGTGTAAGATGTCAACCATAGATTACAGATTATCCTGTCCAAGAAGCAACAGGATTCACATCTTTGGGGCATATTCAGTCTGTATGAAGAAGATGTTGAGGAAATGAAGATTATCTGGAGAAGGAACAAAATTATTGTACAACGTACTGGTGCAGAAATATAGAATTTAAACATAACAGGCCTCCAATCCTCTGATGCTGAAATGGTTTATCTACATTAATTGAATGCCAAAAGCAACAGACAAAAATTCCACTAAGCATTATTGAGTTCTGTATTACTTGTGCTGGTGTGTTGAAATCTTTCAGATTGATAGTCATTTTTTGTTGTTTTTTTTATGGCTGAGAACAAATTATTATTTCTGTGGTCATTTCTCTTCTGATGTGGTATATTCTCTTTCTGAATGCTGTTTGTCACTTGTTATCTCCATTGTCTTTCTGTCTGTCTGTCTGTCTCTTTCTCTTGCTCTCACTTAGCTGCTGTATAAACTGTTATTTTTGCAAGGGTTAGTTTTCATGAATTTCGCAAATCACCGTTGGACCGCAAATTTAACAACATGCGATAATAACACTATGCGCTAGGGTATTAGTACGCTTATGATAGCCTCCATTTCACATGGTATAAACAACATCTCGAGAAAATGTGTGAGACCTCCTCATTTGCGAAAATATCTGTACGTGAAAATAACGGCTTTTACAGTATATAGGCCTACCCATATTCTTCCCATGTCCCAAACACACACACTTCCACACACACATTATATCTATGCACACTATACACATAGACACAGACAGACCCACACACACACACACACACACACACACGCATACACAGGTAAGAACATCGGCATTTTTTACCTCTCCCTCACTTTCTCCTTTTTAATTTCTCTCTTTCGTTATGCTTCTTTTCTTTCCAATCTTGAACTCATACAGATAGCTGTTTTTACTTGACCTACATGTACATCATCCTCTTTTGAACTCTAGAAAAGAAAGCCAGCCTGACTCGGGTGTTGTTACACAATGTAACTGAGTTTTCATCCCTCGTGGCAGTGAATTATTCATTTCTAATCAATCGTGTGGGTATGATACCAGACAAAGAGATACATACACCCAGTACTTTGCAGTCAACCATTTATCGATGATGTGTTTTAGACAGACAAGCCACTAAACTCCGCTAAATGCTGAATGCAGTGAGTGTGCATGCACGAGGCATTGTTTAGGGATGACAAGAAAGTCTGAATGTCAATCAATTTTTTGCGGTTCTTTTGACATTACATCATGACGAGTAGATTGTGATATGAATTGCAAATGTCCTCATCATGCCGTCAGCTGAATGCCATTGTGGGCTGGAATCATGTGGGTTAAAGCTTCTTATTGTGCGAGATCGCTTACTGCCTCCAGCAGCGCTGTAGAGCCTAAAAGGAGCCTTTCATTCAATTGATTGGACACGTATCCATTTCGAGCCGCCATGAGATTTACGTCGCAGCTAGACTGCTTTTGCTCCACTTCTGTTTGTTGGGTAAGATTGTAAAGCATTTTGTCAGCAATGTGAAACTGATACAAAGCCGCCGGAGAGATTGATGAAAATACCAGTTTCAATTAAAAAGAAAAAAGAAATATGGGGAACGGACGGGGGGCTAGGCCCAATTCTTGGCAAGAAAGTATTGTGAAGACGTACAACACATAAATAATGGATGGGGGTTTGCGTCAAGGAATGACAGGAAAATTGATAAGGGATCTACATATTTTGGGGGTTCACTGCACTATATGTTGTGTGAGGAACTAATGAGAAATTTCTCTGCGCAGTCATTCCTTTGTTTTACCATTCAGGAGAATATGGCGGTGCATGTACATGTAGATATGTCATCAATATGCTATCAAATGGTGATACGTAATTGAAGCCTGCTATGCAATTTATGTTCTGTGCAATAACTATGCTTTTGTAGCTGTCAAGAATCATTGTTTCATTATGCCACCATAATTTCTTTGTGTGATGAATTAATCCTGTCATAAAACTTTGATAGAGCAAGTACGCACGTTTTATAGTAAACCCAGCTAATGTGTGGCCCATGTGAGGCAAAAGGCATTAACTCCATAGGATGTGTACTGTATCAAAGGCCTTCTGGTTTTCAACGAATGAGATTGTTGTACACATATACATTGTACCTCTCTTTTAAAACTTGAGAGTTCTGGTTTGGATACATACAGTGTGTGGATATGGGGCAAAAAAATAAATATGTGTCTGAATAGCCATGTTAAATATTGATATGCCTTGTGAATGTATATTGTATATATCAAAACATTATTTTGAGCGTCATTTCAATGTACGACATACATTTATATGACATACATTTGAGTCTGATAGCTTCCGTAGCCATACGTCATGCAAGTGAGCAAGGCTTATTCAGAGCACACAGGGCTAGGGTTCGTGGGAACTGCCAAATTAATGCAAGCCAATGAAAAATCACATCGCACCAAGCCCATACTAAAGTTCATCTGTGCAAGGGAGCTTACAGGAGCTTCTCTTGAAAGTGCACAAGGTCTGACATTATGGTTACCAATACAATCATCGTATATGGGGACGTTGTGTCTCAGTGCTTTTGTGTCAATACGTCGCATATCCATACGTCGTATGAATATACAATAACTCAGTGTGTCAGAGAGCCCCATATGAGAAAAAGCGTCTGGAGACACTGAAAGAATAATGGGCTAGGGACGCTTCACACCTCATGTCAAACATGAATGGCAGTTGAAACCAATTGATGTGAACATCCGTCCCCTCAAGAAAGAAGCAAACAAACGAAGAGACAAACATAAAACAATCCTTGTATTTCTGTCGAGTGTAGGCAATTTCCTTGAGCTCCCCATTCCCGCTCCCTCTCCTTCTAATAAAGCCATTTGTCCTTCTACACCTGTAAGCAAAAGACTGATGACGTTGTCATTACCTCTCTCTCGTAAATCGTGACTCGGTTTATCAAGCAACGGCAGGATGCTGCGGAGGGATGTAGTTGTTCGGAGGTGAAGATGACGGGTATTTTTAGTGTCCGAGATTACTGGACGCTGTGCATAAAAGAGCCCTCCAGTGTTAAAGGCACCATTCAGATCTTTTCAATAAGGCATCCTTCATTTCAACTGTGAAACATGCTGATACCGGTACTCTCTGCTGTTACTTTAATATTTGCCTCTCTGTTCTAGTATGTAATATAATTTTAGATAAGAGAGAGAGTTGAGTATGTTACTCAGTAATATATATGCAAAAATATATTATATGTACGCTAAAGATCTTGTCTACACCATATGCATTGAATATTAGAGGCAACTCGCAAAGTTTTCATGCTACGAAAAAGCCTGTTGGCTCCCATTCGTGAAAATTTCATGCCGCGAAAATATCGTTTGACAGTACACGTATCTATAAAAGCAAGTACTGTCATTAAGGATTGCAACACACTTCATTATTTATTGCTTTGATACACGTTGTAATATAAGTCCTTGCCGATATGCTGTGGTTCAAAAGTGTGATGATAGTACCAGGATGTTTTTAAGGAAAATTAATCATTTCACCCACTCACTTCCCTGTCCCCCGTGGCAAAGCAGTGCCTCAGATTGTTGACAAAGTTATCCAATAACAACTCGTGGCATTATCTTGCACATTTTCAGTGTATAATTTTCAGAAAGTAGCAGCCATGTTAACATGAACAGATAGAACAGCAAGAGAATACACCACCAAATTGAATATGGCAGACTCACATGCAAGTACTCCAGATGGTATACAAGGAAAAGGTGCTTAAGGTAGAGGAATAAAAAACAAGTGAAAATGCAGAACCATCCAAAATATGGCATTCCTTGAAAGAGTGAGAGAACACAAAAATGGTCCTATATTCCAGATGGTGTGCATGTATGTATATGCTGCCATTGATTAATGTCGATTGTTGTTATTTTCTGTGGGGACCATATGGTAATAACAGTCTTTTAGGGCTTGATCAGTATTATTTTTATATCCCCAATTACCTTAGCAGCTGCACTTGCACAAACGTAGCGCCCACAACTGGAGCTACTGCCCTGCTCGTTGTTTGGTATGCGTGTGATATTGGCGTTCCTTGTCATCTTGATTAACCTCCAAAACACAAACAACCTAAATTGATACGGAGGCTTGGGAATTTGCATATGTGCACAGCTTCTTTCTTTCTTTCTTTCCTTTTTTTTTTTTTTTTTTGGTGGGGGGGGGGGGGAGGGGGTATCTGAAGATAAAAAGAAAGGGAAATTGGTGTTTCCATGGTTTGGATATATACTATTCACTGACATTTGGAATAATTACATTTCTTTATGTTACAGTATTTGGAAAAAAAATTACTTAAAAATGTGTTTGTTTATTTGTTTATTTTTGCAGTGATAGTAAAATTACATTAATCAGATTTGATTCTGACATGATAAGGACAATGCCAGTGACAGTAATGGTGTCTGAATTGACAATGGCATTGTTCATTAATAATAGTGAAATTAGCTGTTGACATTCCATTGTTGAAGTCATATCATATTATACTGGAAAGAACAAAAATGGCAAGAAGAGTAATTTTGTTTGTGATTGTGGCAAAGAAAGGTGCCTATGTATTTGTTGACAATGGTGATATGTGATATTTGGTTGTAATCATGTTTAAAATCAGGAGTGGTAAGTGAACTAAGGATGATAATTGAAAACAGTCGAGGACAGTGAACTCCTTATGTGCCACAGTATAAACCCCCCGTGTGCCACAGTGTTTTGAGACCATAGCGCATGAGCATCTGTAGAAAACACTCTGTTTGAAACGCTGGAACTTTTTATAAAAGCATTTATGCTAAAAATGAAGTGCAGATATACAGCAAAGTTGTAGAAAAATTGCAAGCTGGCCGTGATGTAAATTTTACGATAAAAAGGGCTATAGCTTAGCTTTCAATGTACTGTGGTGTATTGCAATTTATCTATCACTTTGTGTGCAGTTGTTCATTGAGCTTGGCATACAAGGAGTAAGAGAAATGCGAAGCAGAAGTTGACCTCTATCACTTGATATTTACGATATAGGTGGTGAGTTGGCTCAGTCAGTAGCACGTCTGCCTCTGACCCAAGCGACCTGGGTTCGATACCCGAGTCTGGACTGAGCAATGTTGTGTGTAATCATACCATCCCCTCTAGCAAGAAGCAAAACACTCTGTCCCTCGGATAGGACATGAAATGGAGGTCCCGTGTGTGAGAGAGTCACAACTCATGCACATAAAAGATCCCGCTTCATTCATCCCAAAGAGCAGGTACAAGTATTTAACCCGGTGAAGTGGTCCTGCTTCACATCCAACTGGACCCCATGGAAGACCAGCTTATTGTAGCTGAATATGGGCTATCCTGCCATCTTCTCAGATGGAAAATGAACAGACAAATTTTCATTGCCTCAAAGTGGTCAATCTCTTGATATTTATGTTCATTACATCAAAATGGAGCCGTAATATGCTGTCATTATTGCCAAATGGAAATCGTGCAACAGGGCATTATCAACTGCGAAAAAAAGAAAAAGAAAAAAAATGTTTGTGGAGTGTCTGTTTGTATGAGGTGAAAAAAAAAATAATGTGCGTGCTATCTCCTCCTCCTCCTCCTCCTCCTCCTCACTTTCACTTAGCAGAGTAAAGGATCCAAACAGATGGCCTTTTAAACTGTCAAATCGGGAGAGCTTGAGCGGACAAAGCGAGAGTGGTTATTGGGTCATTTGGCGGAGCTGCTATTTCACAGTCCAGTGGAGCGTGGTCTCTCCCCCCACGCATTGGCTGCCATCATCTTTCTTTTATAGAGAGGGTAGCACTCCGCTGGGAAGCCACCTGAATTTCTGCCAAATGCGAAAAATCTACGTGAGGATAGTCTGCGTGAGAGCAACAGAGCGGCTCAATTTGAGATCAAAAAGAGTACTCTTGCCAGAAAAAATATTCTTTGTACAAAAACACACAAACAAACAAACAAACTCTCAGTTTGATTAGTGCTGTAACATGCTATTCATTTTGCAATGTGAGGAATTTGAATTGATAAATGGGACTCGAAACTCTTTTACCTGTTGCAGTACTTGCCCTTCTGATACATGTAACAAGATCTTGAAGGTAGGGTGGTGCAGAGTTGTGGTTGATTTTGGAGAAGAAAAGGAGAAATTTGAAGATTATTCTGTCTCGGATCTGTAGCCAGTATAGGGACTTTAAGATTGGGTTGATATGATCACACTTTTTAGTTCAAGCGACCATGTGTAACTGCAGCGTTTTGTCTTTAATTTTCTTTGAAAGCTTGAAAGCTGAGAAGTGATATATTGATATCACTGTCATGTAGAAACCTGTTATGGTGTCCCATAGATTGACTTTTTGTTTGTGAACTCAGAATGAAAATTTGTGATGTATATCTCATGCAACACTGTATCAATTTAGAGTGGCCATGTTTTTGTTCTGTGTCTGTAATTTTGCTGCAAAAATTATCTCATTGTCCATGTTTTATCGGCAAGTCTAAATTTTACAGCCTTTCCTATCATCAGGGAAAGATTAGGTAGAAGTGAATTACAATGTATGTCATATTTAGAGGAGGATTAACAGGAACTTGTTAAGTTAATCAAATCTCCACAAATTGAAAAACAACAACAAACCTTGGCCAATTCGAGACAGAAATGTGTAGTTTAATCTCCTGAAAACGTGTTGCCAATGGAGGAAAGAGCTGTAGATTCCGTGATTAAGAGGCTTTGGATAATTATGTATCAGAAATGAATAGGATAGTATATGACCGATATCATGCTCAAATGAAACATTAAATTTTCATGCTACCTCATACAATATTAACAGCACATTAGTTTGTAATGGCAATCAACAGCTGGGTTGCAGTACAACACTATCAGTATTAGTCATACTACAAAGACACTGTGTACTGATTGGGATGTAAAAAACCAAAGGGAATATATTGCAGTTGGTTGTATTGCCTGATAATGAAGAGTACGATCTGTATACGGCCCCAGTTTCTCTGTGTAGGATTTTTGTCGCACAACGTGCAGACATATTCATGTCGAGGCACGCAGGTCGTTGTGGAGGATTAGGAGATTTAGGAGGAGGCTCAACGTGAGCAGCTTCAGCTGAAGTGCTGAGGTGAACCTCCGAAAAGATGTTTGCCGAACGCTGGCAGCAAAATTGGAGTGCAAATATTGACAGCAAGAACTGGCACAGAAACGAAAATACAGATTTGGGTCTACCATTTCAGTGAATGCATTCCTGCAATATCCCCACGAGTGCTGTATGCAACTGTGATATTTAACAAAGAATGTTCATTTTCATATTTTTCTCTTTTTTTTGGGGGGGGGGGAGGGGTAATAACATGGAATTCAAAAGGTTATGGAGAATATCACAGTACTATTAAAATGTTTGAAATTTGTGCTCCTGAAATTGTAACATCAGTTCAAAGTATTATTCTCTTTTGACCCGAAATGTCACAGCAAATCCATTTGAATAGATTCAAATGGAAAAAAAAATGATAAAGGTTTTCAAGATGACCTTAACATGCAGCATGAACTTCTGCAATATTTTTCGGCAATTTTTTGCAATTTGTGCACAATGAATATCAGATATTGTATTGTGATGTTACAATCAAATCGTTTGGAGAAATGTGTGGATATGTGAAATGCACATATTTTGATGATGAAGGCATATTATACAAATTTTTGGGATAAGATGCACCTGGACAATTGAAGGCATTGTAAAACAATACCCTGCAGTTTGAGGAGTCTGAGCTGCATGATATTATGTGATACCAGTGTCTATAACATTACATTAACCCGTTGAAGGCTAGTCCCGAGTATACTCACGGAGGTATCAAGGAAAAGTCTGTTTTATGGCAAAAGCAGCTTGTGCCCAATGAGTTAAACTGAAGCTATAAAAAGAAATTACAGCTGAAATGATGATGGCATTGCTTACAACAACAACAAAATGCAGATTTGTGAGTGTTTGGACTTGCCACAGTCAGTAAACTATAGATGGTATAGGAGTTTGATTGAACCATGTGCAACATACGGATTAGCTTTGTGATATTTTTTTTATGCCTCCGCCACGAAGTGGTGCCGGAGGCATTATGTTTTCGGGTTGTCCGTCTGTCCGTCCGTCCGTCCGTCCGTCCTTCCGTCCGTCCGTCCGTCCGTCCTTCCGTCCGTCCTTCCGTCCGTCCGTAATGAATTTTGTGGACAAGGTAACTATCGAAACCTGTTGAGGTATCCTGATGAAACTTGGCATGTATGTGTATTAGGGGGTGAAGTTGTGCCTATCAACTTTTGGGTGCACATGCTCAAGGTCAAAGGTCAAAAGGTCAAGGTCAAATACATAAAATTTCACTATTTCCACCATATCTATTGAATGCCTGAAGATATTTTCTTGAAACTTAGTGTATACATGTTTTACCCAATTAAGATTCTCTGGTGAAAGTTTGGGTCATGAGGTCAAAGGTCAAAGGTCAAAAGGTATGGGTCAAATACATAAAATTTCACTATTTCCACCATATCTATTGAATGCCTGAAGAGATTTTCTTGAAACTTAGTGTATACATGTATTACCCAATTAAGATTCTCTGGTGAAAGTTTGGGTCATGAGGTCAAAGGTCAAAGGTCAAAAGGTCAAGTAAAAATATCAAAACTTCTTTTTTTTCTCCGTACCTTGGAAAATTGTTCAAGGTATCTTCATGGAACATAGTATACAAGTATACACGTACTGACTGGAAGTGATTATCTAGAGAATGTAGGGTTCATGGGGTCAAAGGTCAGGGGTCAAAGGTCAAGTGCAAGACTTCAAAATTTTACTATTACCCTCATATTTATGCAATGCCAGCAGGGTTGTTTTTTTACACTTGGTGTATGCGTGTGTAACCTACATGTAATAGAAATTCTCTGGAAAGTTTTTTTTTTTCTCTTTTTGCCTCAAAGGTCAAAAGGTCAAAGATCAAGTGAAAGTGCTGAACTAACTTTTTCCTCCATATCTCGGAAGTGGCTCAAGTTACCTTGAAACTTAGTACATATTATGCATGTTCTACCTGAAAGTAATTATCTTATGAATTTTAGGGTCAAGGCCAGATGAAAATGGTAACAATTTACTATTCAATTCAGAAATTGCACTTTTTCTCCACACCTGTACCTTGAAAATTACTCAATGCCTAAATGTATGAATGGGTCAAAGTCAAGTTAAAGTCCTTAAATCCCTAGATACATGCTCTCCTATTCATCCAATTAAACCTACGTCAAGGAAGGTGAACATTCAACACATTTGTGATGAACTTGTCATTCAAATATTTTGCCAATTTTGTGAAAATGTAATCACACAGTGTCCACATGTACTATCTAGACCTATTGGGAAAATCATGCATTATGGCGGAGGCATACCAGTCGCCAAAGCGACATTTCTAGTTTATTACTAGTAGATATTTTACTTTCCTTAACTTTTGTATGCCTGAATGTTTCTTTATACATTTGAACATCATTATACAGCTTAGCAAATGTTGGCAGTTTTTTTTTTTACATTAAGCTCCCCCCCCCCCCCCCCATTCTCTAAACAGTGCCAGCACTTTGTAAAAAAAAAGGGGGGAAGGAGGGGATGGGGTGGGGCATTGTAGACTTTGAGCCTTATGCATCTTAACATGAAAACCATCCTTTTAGATCACATCATTGGTTGAGAACCAGAAAGCAGCTATTGCAATTTTGGGATATAGAGTTATTGGTATCACATTGGAGAGCTCGATCTCCTCTACATTATGGTTTCAATTTTAAATTGTTTCGATTGTCAATAAAATGTAAAATTTCAGTAAAATCAATACCCCAAGGGCAGTATTAGCCAATGTTTGGAAAAAAGCTTATTAATCTACCCACTTCTGATTAAATAATCTTTCTGTTTCATAAAATTCTATAGTTTTGTTTTTATTTATGCTCAAATCTTAGAACGTTAAAGCGCCCTACTTGTTCTCGGCAGACAACATGATTAAGACAGATTTATAGGGAGAGAGGATGGAAGCTGATATAAAGTGCAGACTCCAGCACACATTTCTCCATCTTTTAACTTTCCCTTCCATTTCAGTCTGCAGACTGGTGCCTAATAGCACAAAATTTGCCCATCAAGAAATGGCATCATCACAGATTAATGTTTTCCGTCTCTCTCGCATCCTTCAATTTTCAGCAAGATAACTTGATCTCAGGGAAACTGTTTCCCTTTTTGCGTAGGCCCCCTCTTTTTTCTTGTCTTTTCTGAGCCAGGTTAGTGTGTGTGTGTGTGTGTGTGTGTGTGTGTGTGTGTGTTTGTGTGGTGTATTGTAACGGGAGACAACCTTTCTCCAGTGATAAATGTGGAATGAATAGAGGTTTTACCACTGTCATGAATGGACCACATAACCATCATAGAAAAGGATGCCATGTGTAATGACAGGGTGTATTTATCATCTGGTTTGTGCACTAAAAGCATCATACAGACACTGTTCCGCATTAACATGTATTGAGTGAATGTCCTAATTACTGTAGAAATGGACATTTTCTTGGTGTTTAAATATTCACGCATTTCGTGCAACCAGACTTTAGCGTGAAAATAAACGCATGTGAATATCTTTGCTTGCTGTAAGTTCCAGTAGTCCATGTCTTGATAATTCTGTGGAATTAAAAACATGCAAAACTCATCGTACTCGGCTGAGCAGGAAAAATTACTCATGCAAAAATATCCACTTTTACAGAACCATTTGTGCACTCAACAACCACCTTTTTGAGATTGTATAGATAGAAATAAACAGGATATATTCTTACTACTCTTTGTAGTAAATGTACCATACAACCATCATCCACAAAGTTGACACTGAATATTCTGTGTTCTTCATCAGTACAGAACTAGAGCTGCCACATTTCCATGATTCTACATGAGGCCCCCTGAAAACAATGATTTCTTCATGTCCTTGCTATAGAATAAAAAAGCAGCCCTGATGAGATTGCAGGGTAATTTTGGTCTACTGAGATGCCTGAATTACACAAGTATTTTCCAAATTGCTCTTTTTAATCTTTGTGAGTTTGTTTCATGAATGTTGGCCACGCTACTGTACATGTACATGTACAAAGGACCATCGTTAAAGCTTTAGTTGGAATAAATATGGATATCAGTATGCCTTGTCTTTTTTTATTTAGTGTTTGCAACTTGTAACCACTGCTTCAAATTTACTTTAGATAGATAGAAAATAGTGTTATTAGATAGAGATTAGTGTTTTTGTACTGCTGTTGTGCACCAGGGCCACAGAATTACAAAAAAAAAAAACATATGGTGAAAAAAACCCCAAAAAAGTAAGAGTTTAACAAAAAGCCAGAAAGGACTGTTAGCTGATGCTTATCTGTATTGTACCCCTGACATCATTTCCTGTCGGGAGGGGGGGTCCCTGAAAGGGGGGATGAGGGCATATGTGTCAGCTGACTACTGACAGCTGAAGTGTTGTTGATTAAGGACACGGGATGACTGTTCTCTGAAATATACTTCCATATCTTCAGTAGATAGCCTCAAAATGGCTTGACATAAATAGATATGTTTACATGTATAGGCCTATATTTCTTTCATTTGACATCAGTCTGTTTGCCTCCATCTTGTTTTCAATACTTCTACAGTCCCACAAATGCTCAGTAGTAAACATGTCTCACATACTCACATACACACACATACACACACATACACACACATACACACACATACACACACATATGCACACACATAGTAATGCATTTATATACATTAATTGTGTTAAAACGAAATGACCCTAATACAGGTATAATCTGGCTTCGTGTGTTTGAACATTCAAGTGTTAGGCCAACGAGCAGCCTTTTTCTAGATTTTCTGACATTAGCTTTCTTTCAGATCAATACCAGGGTGTAAAAATAAGACATAGACACTTGTGGATAGCATACCTTAATTTTTTTCCTTTCTTTGGGGGATATTGTGCAAAAGACCTTATTTTCGTCAAAGTGTAACCTTAAACCTTAAGCTCCCATGGTATGAGTATTGGATACAGGGTCATGGAATATTAGGTGTGCAAGTGCACATCATAAAGCCTGAAAGTAAGTCGTATTTACGATAACCCAGTTGTCTCTGCCTTTCCATTTCATCAAGCCTTTCATCAGTGGACTCCTGCCCCGTGGAGTTAATTTGCGCTGTCCCAATTAGAAACGGTGTCACGTTAAAGGATCCATTGTCTGTAGCAAAAAGGATTTTCATCCAATGATCCTATTCCATGATCCTCTTCCTCAGGTATACCGATAGAGCGCCACCCGTAGTACGACTAATGGAAATATGATCTTCCACGAGATATCCAATATGAGTTCACCCTGTGGCAGGAACGCGATGGCCATCTTGGTCAAGTTTTTGTGCTGACCAATCAATCCACCTGCTTGCGCTGCGCTCGAGAGTTACTCAGAACATGTCGGCGTAATTGAATTTCGTACTGGAGATGAGTAGTTTAGGTTCCGTAAGGATTTGTTTGTTTGATATTTGTAGTTTGTGACCAGAGAACTGACAGGCCCAAGTCGATCAGTCTTGTAGTGTCATCTTTTCATGGACACCAGGTATTTAGGAATTTGCTTGTTTACTCGGCGCTGTTCTGCTGATCGAAGAGCTGATAGCTCAGCTAGCTCTAATACCTCACAGAAAATTTGGTGTACAGCTGTGACCGAAAGCCAGACACGGCTCAGGAAGTAATCAGGTTGCACGCATAATGTCTGTATCTTGACGCTCGATGACTGAAGCTTGTCGGGTTGTCGTTACCATGATGTCATGTTGATGAGATACGGCATGAAGGCAACATGACAGGTGAATGAAGTTTGAATGCTGGCTTCATTTGTGATGGCATCATGACTGAACATTAATGATGGAAATCTATTCTTGGTGACCTGTCCTTCAACTACACTGTAATCAATCCGATTGATTGGTGATTGGTGATTGCATCGTTTTGCGAGCGCATCTGTCTTATTGGAAAATTTAATCAAGGAGATGCAGCCGCTTTGGGTTATGGGAGTATTATTTTCTCCTGTTTGTGGTCAAACCGCCCCACACTGTCTATCATCTCCCCTCCGAGGCGTAAGCCTTGTTTTTTCCGGGGGACCAATGTTTTCATCCGCCCACCTGCATCTCCCTTCTCAAATTTGCATGCCAGATATTTTCATGACATTTTACAATTATCTGCAGACAAAGATTGGGGGTAAACAGATCCAGGGGAGAAAAAGAAAAGAATATTCAGCGCTGGCAAACTCTGAAAAAGGTATATGAGCCTCTCTTAATTGTCAGCTGCATCATGGAAGCCTAAATCTAGGACATAGAAAAAAAAAAAAAAAAAAAAAACCTAACTCCTAAAATATCGAAATGGCCTTCAGCCTATTTCAGTGCTTGCCTCAAAAGCATTATGGTAGTCAAGATTAAACCTTGATGCATAGGAAGTGGAGACCAGCCTGAAGTATTTGAGTGTAAATTAGTTTTCTGATGGAACACACCTCTGGGTACCAGTGTTAGCCTCCATATTCTATTTTCCCCATACATTATCGATTGCAGATTTCTTGCACTCCATTTAGCATTGTGTCAATTATAGTTTTAGGGGGCAAAGGTATTACTTCTGAGTTGTCTTGAATTGAATAGCGTTGAGTGTACTACAATTTGTATTCTGTTATACCCCAGTTGTACTGCTTAGAATGAATGCACACATTTGTTATTGCTCGATAGTGTTTCTCTTTTTTTTAATTTCATCTCATTTAATTTCATTTCTTCATTTCAAATAACATAAACATAGATCTGCTTGAGTTACAAACTTGAACCAAAAGAAATTGGAGCATGATTTCAAATAATTGTATGAAACAGCACAAACCAATACATTTATCATGAACCAATCATTTATCGAGCATGTGATTGTCTATCATAATATTATAGGTAGATGTTAAATATTGCTGGAGATGAGTCTCTAGAAGAGATGTAGTTTGACATTGATGATGGCTTCTGAAGACACACATTATATATATGTATATATATATATTTACATGTTTATATATATTTATATGATATTGGCACTTACATAGAAACAGAAGATATGCTGATCACTCAAGAAAGAGGATTTTAAAAAAAAGTTAAGACAGTGAGTCTGCAAAAGATCCACTGCCCCCCCCCCAATAAAAAAAAAACCAACAAACAGCAACAACGAAACATATAACTGTGAACAATCACACAAACAAATGAAAAAAAAACTGTGCTACTATGCAGGTCTTAGACACTCTCTCCTTCACATTCATTGCTCATCATTATTTTGCAATGGAAACCATTCTTCAGGGCTTATGAGTAAAGACAACAGATTATTGAATCAATATAGCAAAACAATGAGAAATTTGATTTTTAAAAATACCCTTATTGTTAACATGTTGTAGATTTTAAAATATTTTTGATACCCATTTAAAGGAATGGAGGTTGTCATTTCATTTCAAGAAATTTGACATAATCCTCATAAAATCTTATGCAAACAAAATAACCTCTTCACTATAAAGGTCAATATCAATTCCTTACAAATAGGACAGAAATAGAATGGGAATTTAGAGTCTCGGGGTCTTTTCATACGGTATGTGGCAGTGATACTAAAAGCCCTGCATATAAGAAAAGGAAAAAGCTATAAACAAATTTAGGAAGAGTGGTTGTAAAAAATAGGGGATTTTTTAGACTCCCAGGAGGACGCGTCTTGATCTAAATGGAGGCGGGGAAAGCTTGCTGTAGCTCCACTGATGTTGATGGTGGTAAGAACCCCATCAGACAGGGCGCTTTTTTCAGTCACCCAGTAACTTTGGTTCGTCTCCGCTCTTCCTGAAATCTCCCTGGGGTGATAGAACACATCAGCGGAAGAAAACTCAAATGTGTCCTCATCAGCAAATATATGTCTCTGTCTCTCCCCTTTCTCTCTCTTTCCACTTTCTCTCTGTTTTACTTATTTCACCCATTTGTTTGCGTAATGTTGTACCAAAGGTTTGTGGGGCAGAAAGTTGAATTACTTTTCTCTCATATGCCTTTCCTCTTTCTCTATTTCTGTAAGCGCATTCTCATTAGGAAATATCACATATTGCCCCTGGGGGTTAAAAAACAATGTATCTAAAGAAAAAAAAACACACACTCTGAAAAACATGAATTTTCAGGGGAGTAGTAAAACTTTTTTCAGTTTCATAAACATTTTTGCAAAATAGCATTAATGTTGACGTCACAGCTGTAGAAACATTGTCTTGGATCCCATTAACATTTGTATTGTTTTAAAGCTCAAATCAGTATTTTTGATATAAAAACTGAGCTGTGTTTGAATATATACCTACTGAGATACAAAGTCTTGTTTTCCCAATGATGATATACAAATCATCCCAATTCAGTGTTCCATGCACACTGCAATGAAAAATCATGAGGCTATAAAGGTTATGCTATAGTAAGTAGGTCAAGTAAAGTAAGCACTGTGATTGGTTAGATTACATCACATGATCTTGTGAAAATTTCTGTATAGTGCATGCACCTACGCTTTACTTATCTACAACCACATGTATGCAGCAGGGGGACGTAAGGTAAAGCCTACTTTCAACACATGCGGAAAACACAATGCAGAATGCATGCAGTTTATATGCCAGTCTGCTCAGCACTACATGGCTGTATATAAACAAGATTATCATTATACTCTGCGTGCACAAAATCCAGTAGTATATCAAGTAGGACGTAGACCAACAGAAAATTCATGTAGATTGAGGGGTCCTTTACTGTAACAATTTGTGCATGTTCCATTGATGCACCAGTACTGGACTATAGAACTCCAAATACTAAATCAGTATCTTTACAGTTCTATTTCACTTTGGCCTGCTACTTTGATGAAACAAAGTGGCACTCGGGACAATTTAGTATTTTTCGTTTTATTCTCCAGTATAGAGCATGATGGAGCATGCACTAATTGTATAGTATTACACATCATAATAGTATATGTGCATTTGGGTCAAAAATTTGCTGCATGTTGTATACTCTCATCATGGTGCGACAAAAAGCCTGGCTGGCTAACTGCTTTAATAATTCATATGTGGAAGCAGAGAGTAGGAGTAGAGGTCACATGATCAACTGTTTGTTTGTTTGGTTGGTTGGTTGGTTGGTTGGTTTTTCTGCAATGGGCATTCCCATTGCAAAAACTTTACACACCATCTTCACACAAACTTCACACAAAGATAGAAAAATCACCCTCTGGTTCACAATTTTTTCTGATGTTGTTTCTGATAACATTTGGTAGGCATACAGTTACCTTGCATCACAAATTAAATCATATGATTTTTGTTTTGTGACAATTTTTCATCCGGAAAAGTGAATATCACTGCAATTTCTGTCTGTCTGTGTGTCTGTCTCTTTGTCTGTCTGTCTGTCTGTCTGTCTCTGTCACCCCCTCATTCTCATTGGTATTCTCCATCTCACTCACATGTTTGCATTTCATGGAGCAGAATATACAGTGAGCCAGAAAGATGCATTCCTCTCTTCGTCATTGTCTCTGTCTGTCTGTCTGTCTACCCTTCTCAATCTCTCCTTCTTCACCCCCCCCCCCCCCCCCCCCTTCTCTCTCTCTCTCTCTGTCTCTATCTTCATCCCACTTGTTTGCATTTCACGGACCAGAAGTTAATGTGGGCCGGAAAGCTAAATTGCTGAGATGCCTTCACTGGCACTCTAATGGTCCATTGCACGGGACAGTGATTTTGTTACCCGTCCCGTTCCCATGGCGACCGTCTCCACAGATCAGGGCAATCTTTCCTCTGACTTCTTTGAGTTCTATGCTTATTTTCTCATCATTCAGTATGCACAAACATGTCTTGGTTAATTTACTTAGTTTACAAGTTGCATTTTCACGACTTGGAGATGTATCTTCAGGAAAATTGCTTTGTGAGACATGGTTGTCTGCTAAAATCTATGTTGAACCAGCCAAATTTCTACCTGCAAAAGACCATTCAAGACAGATTTTCATTTTCTCTTTACTGAAATAATCTACTTTTATTGAGGAGAGGTGATGTGGTCACACTGTAGCATTTTACAGATGATCAATTTAGTGAAGTTTTTTTAGGCCCGTGCAGTATCCACAGAAGTGTTCACAAAGGCACAACCAAGATGGGTATAGACATTGTTCAGATACCTTTCGTTATCTCCTTTAATAGGACATGTAGAAATAAGAGTTACATTAAAGGTGCTTCTCTTGTGAACATTCAGTGGCAAAGTGTTTTTATGAGCATTAGTGGTCCTTTTCCCAAGTAGTTTTAAACACGCTTGCCAATCTTTCATATTTTTTTTTTCATTTAATGTATATTCTCATTTTAATTAAATAGTGGTTGTATTACAGTTTATGTTTTTACCTGTTCTTCTATTTTTTCTCATATTCTTCTTCTCTCTCCCAAACAAACTGTATTATTATTGTTTGATAGGGGTTAAATTATTAATAAGTTTGTTTCTTTCTTAAGGTGACCCACTCTTCTCAGAAATGTGTACTATAAAACACAATATATTTGCAGCATGACATTTTCGCGGGTTGCCTTTAACATTCAATGCGCATAGTGTAGACATGAACTTTCATGTGCATTTTAATTTCAGGAATCTTGGCTCTCACAAAATTCGAGATATCAAAATGCACACAAACATTCCTCGTTTTACAGTCTCTGCGCTGTTTTTCACTCTGGTAATGTCTCATTGCATATGCATGATTACATCTGTGTTAATGGTATGTTACTACTGCACAAATGTTTTGCATTGTTTTTGCTGTACAAATGTTTCGTGTTATACTAATAATGAATTTATTATTTGCCTAATGGAAACCGCCAGGGCATCAAAGCTCCTATAAATTATAAAACTGCTAATCATAACAATTACTTCCATCCTGTGTCACTAAATTATTCACAGTCAATGCAATATATAGCAACCAATCATTTAAGAAGAGTGCCTGATTATCTGTAGTCTAGTGTTGCAGACCAGAACTGAAGTGGTATGGGATGAGTTGGGGATAGTCTCATAGCAGAAAGCCAAAATTGAATTCATTATGTTTTTCTTTATTTTCCCCCAATTAGTAGCTAGAGTGTAAGCCTCCCATGAATTAGGCAGAAGCCCATACTAAATCCAATTTGCATCATCCTTGCCACTTCATACAATGAATTCACCGAACCGTAATGAAGCCTGTGCCATAAAGATTATATGTGGGTATGTGAAATGAATACTAGTACACTTGCATTGTTCCAAAGTGAGTTTGTAGATGGGCTTTCAAAATTTATGTCACCGACACACAAACCTTAATTTTGTCAGTTGTTGTGTTGTTCCAACTAAATTAGGCTTATACACTGTAGTAACAAAATGCTACTGTCTACAAAGTAGATTTGAAGCAAATTTGGATGTGAATGCAAAAATTGTGTACTTTGGTAATTATTTAGCAATATTTTTTATTCATCAAGAGCAAATAAATCCTACACCAGGGTTTGCATAAAAGCTGAATAAATGAAAAAAAACAACAACAACAACAAAGTCTGATTATCAAAATATCATTTTAGACATTTTTTCCTAATCAGTTGAGAGCAATTCTGTGGATTGTGGAAACTATATAATAATTTTCTCCAAAACTTGACTTCTCATCAAAATTGCACTTTTGTTTTGAAGATTGAGAAATGAAGAGCAATTTTGAATTCCAGAAAGGTCTATGCATGGGTTGCAGCATTTTCTTTTAGTATTAATGACGGGAAATGGAAATTGAGAAAGTGAAGACTACTAGCTTTATTGTGAGTTTATTACAGCTCATTAGACAGTTGTTGTGAAACAGGAGTTGTTTACAAAGCGCTCTTTGTTGAACGTGTTTGGTAATCACAGTCAGGAATTCGGAGTGTTTTAGGTATTCAAGATGACCATGTCACGGATGTATCAGAAATTTATTGTCTGGAATTAATGTAGTCCCTATTTGTGATACGCAATTTGGTATATGTAGTTGGAAAATGGAAGGTTGGATTGGTGTGTTTAGAAATAAGAGTGAGAAGAATAATTTTCATAATTTTGTGAAATTTTGCTGTAAACAGAAATAGAGAGTAGGCAGATGAATATTAGTCATTTTCCAGGGGTTGAGTTGCACATGAATGCGCCCTTTGTGCTGGTCGTACTATGTACCGCGGGAAATTTGGACACTTGCACTGCACACTGCACGACACACACCTCACTTCGCACTCTCGCACCGTAGGACAAGCAACCTGCCGCAATGGGTTGAGTCTGGCTGTTTTCTGCCTGTTATGATGTCTTTTGGTTTTTGGCAGTTTCTTTTGGACAAGACAAACTTGTTCATGGGTGAGATGTTCAGCCATCCGGTACTGGTGTTCTCATGTCTGAGGATGAGGGTTCATACTTCCAAAGAGCGAGTTGCTACCTGACTTAAAGATAATAAAAAGTTTTGGTACCTCAAAAGTGTCCTTGAATTTCCTTGTCTTAGTTTGTGTTTCAGGTTAAAGTACCTTTCATATAACTAACACTGTGAGACTTGCTCGCCCCAAAGTGCTCTCATGTCTTAGTAATCATGCAATTAACTGCGATCAGCAGCCCCATACGCATAGCGACCAGCAGTCCCATACGCATAGCGTAATCGAGCTTCGCATTGTAGCATTCAGGATCATGACAGATTTAGTATCGCAGGGTAAATGTCAACTTAAAATCCCATAAATTCTTCAATTTGAAGACTTACCAATTAACTTGAAGTATTGAAAACAGGCTTCGGGCAACGTTTGGTTCTGCCTGTAGTCCCTTTCTGTTCGAATTGATGACTGAATGTGACTCGGTCGACAGGACCTTGGGAGAGCTACATACAGTACACTGAATACTACAGCCAGTGCATGCGAACACATCTGTGCACACAAATTTCAAATCCATGAACGGATAAGATGTTTGTGTGCGCATGCGCTGGCCATGGTATCCAGTGTATGTAGCTCTCCCAAGGTCCTCTCGACCGAGTCACATTCAGTCATCAATTCGAACAGAAAGGGACTATTGGCAGAAACAAACGTTGTTTGAAGCCTGTTTTCAATACTTCAACTTAATTGGTAAGTCTTCAAATCAAAGAAATTTTTGGATTTTAAGTTGACATTTACCCGCGATACTAATTCTGTCATGATCCTGAATGCTACAATGCGAACCCCCATTACGCTATGCGTATGGGGCTGCTGGTCGCAGTTAGCTATGCGTACAATGGGCTGCACGCTGCTGGTCGCAGTCAGTGGTTGCGTACAATATTTATCGACGCTGGTCAGCGTCGGCTCTGGTACGAAACCATTATTGCATGATTACTAAGACATTAGAGCACTTTGGGGCGAGTAATTCTCACAGACAACGTACTTTAACCTGAAACACAAACCAAGACAAGGAAATTCAGGGAAGCTTTTGAGGTACCAAAACTTTTTGTTATCTTTAAGGGTTTTTTTGTGTGCGTTGATTTACTAACACCAATAAAGTCAAGTGAACTACAATCCTGCGTCCACTCATTCATTTGAGTCCTGGGGTCTATCACCACATCATCACAGCCCCCTAATGTACCACCTACCCATGACATTAAAACAAAAGAAAATTATAATTACCTAATACCAAAAAACCTCTGCTGAACAGATGCTGGAATAATTTGAGCTGGAATGAAGCTACAGGTTCCCTTCTGCAAGTGCAGTTTTATTTCTGTTTATTTTTGTACTGCAATTTTAAACAGTGGCATTTAGCTTCTTCCCCTGTTCCATCAGATTCACTCATAATAGTTCACCGACATGTGATCAAACACAACGTTGTGAATTAGGGATTAATTTTTTACCAGACACATCTAACCTTACCTTAACCCGTTGAAGACTAGTCCCGAGTATGCTTGGGCATTTGTCTATGGGAAATGCGTCTTGTAGCAAATTCAGCCCTTCCTCAATGGGGTATGTAATAAGATATTGCAACTATCAAGACATACGTGTATGTTATTTAATACTTGCATTGTCCTTGTATGTATTATTTTTTTACTTCTGCTTAAGCAAATACTGAAATGTGAACTACCTAACTGGTCCGAGAAAAACCTCACAGTGTTATGGTTATCACTCAATGATCCTAAAGTCCATAGATTTTGACACAGGGTGAATACCCGTTTCCCACCTGGCGATACATTCTATAATACTTGCTGGTACTGGGGTGTGTCTCAGGTTTCTTTTTCATCGTCAATGCTGACAGAAGCATGTTCATGTCATCATCATCACATGATGGTACCAATAGTTCTATTAGAACAAATGGTACCATTATGTTTATAGGCAGCCATGCAGAATGAGTGCGAGATAGAAGTAACTTCAATGATATTGATCAGAGGCAAGGATTAGTTATTTCCATCATCAGTGTCATTAAATGAAAACATTTGTTACCTCCGCCAAGGGAGAAGGTTATGTTTTCATTACCATTGGTTTGTTTGTTTGTTTGTTTGTCCATGTGCAAAATAACTCAAAAAGTTGTGCACGGATTTAGATGAAACTTGCAGGAAAGGTTGAGCATGACACAAGGAACAGATGATTACATTTTGGTAGTGATTCTGAAATTTTTACCGATTTTATGAAGGATTTTCGATATTTTGGCAGGTTGGGTCAGTGAACTTGGGAGTTCAAGCTGCACATTTTTGAGATTTTCATATGCGCAGTAAAGTGCATGCTCTAGTTTCTGCTAGGGCAAGGTGTGCCGCGCAGCTGAGGGTTTATGATGTAACAAAGGCTTCTATATTGGGAAATCGGGCAATTTTTCAGTGGGTGGATCACTGATCTCTATGGAAGAGCAAGATCATCGGCGGAAAGTAGCTGCTTGGAGGAGGTCTGCGCTCTCAGAGTGCTTTTTTAGTCTTCAGCATGTGTAAAAATGAACAGATCTATGCCTACAGAACAAAAGCAATTCTATAAGCTGAAGACAAAGGGTTGAGGAAAAATGTGAGTGTTTGCTGTTTAGAGAGTGGCATCTGTCTGTATTATATCTCATGGTGCTACTCTTTTGTCTTGGTATTATGTGAAGATACAGGCCTGTAATGTGCCTTGTCTTTGAAATATTTCCCACTTGCTAGAAAGCATAAGCAAAAGAGCATTGATTTAGCTTAATCAGCCTCAAAAGTGGAATCTGTTGCATCTCAAGGCAGTGAAAAAAAAACAACAACCACAAAACAGATAGAGACAAGCCTCACATATTGATGTTAGTGTCTTTATAAGGTCTTGAACCCAGGATCTGCATGCACTACTAGTTGAGTGCATCAACTACAAGATCACACCATCACATGATCCCCATTAAAGACACTTTACAGCAAGCACAATCTGTTAAAAGGAGCCTACGGTTACAATGTAACCATGGCAATAGCTTTGCAGTAGCCAATCAGCTTTCAGCATGAAAGTTGCTTCTATGGTACCTGCAAAGCATTCTAAACATCCTTTTGTTTGTTTGGTTATCTCATTTGCATAGATGATGGTCATGACATCCAGCTAGAGCTCCTGTCACACAAGGAGGGCATCCTCTCAGAACCGTTCACCCTGCAATCCCTGGAGGAAGATGGCAGATCAGTCAAGGTTGTTCTCAGAGCAAGACTACTAGGTAAGGTCTGATGTGATGGCAAATTGGCCTCTGTGCAGATAATGATATCAAGGATATAGTTTACGATGCCCATGAACAAGATCTGGACATCAGGGCAGTACTGTTAGTTGTGCATCAGTGCATTGTCAAAGACTGGTCCGCTGAAGAATCGATACCAAGAAGCATGATATAAGAAAGTCGTGAATTCACTACTAGAGCTTCTGAAATGGCAAATGTAAAGCAAAACTTAAGAGAGTATTGTAACAAAAGTGATTTAAATAAATTGATGTATTACCTTACATTTCATGCTTTGTCATATTCATACCTGCATGGCATCATTCTGTGCTTAAGTAAAGAAAAGGCAAGATTTATCTCATTAATGTATGTTCTAGAATGATTATTTCCTTGAAACCAATGCAAATTGTAGACCTTATTTTCATGTTTTATTGTTACCCATTAGTAAACACTTGATTCAGATATATGAGAGCACAGTATGACAGTTTTTACACAGTGACTGCCAAAGTCAAGAACTTTGGGTGGTTAGTCAGAGACCTGCCAAGAGGGGGCAGCAAACACTGTTTGACATAGTAGTAGCATTGAGCAATTGTTACTAGCTTTTTGCTGAGACACTGCCGTGGCCTGCTATGTCATTACCATATGAAATATCTACACAGGTCTACATGGAATCTAGTTTCTCTATATACTCCCATTCTTATTGATGTCATATTAATGTGTCTCAGTTCTGTCAAATATCTTAACATTGAGTGAAAGCTCTTACATTTCAGTTTCATTTTGATGTGGGTTTTTTTTTCTACCTAAAATTTGTTTCAGTGAGTAATGACTCAACATCTTTCAACCAGAATTATGACTTCTTGAGCTAGCAATTAATAGCAACAATTAATGCATGCAAACAGAACTTTTTAAGTTTTAAAAGGCATCTTACATCAACAAGTGAATTTGATTAGCCGTGCTACCAGGCTTGCAGAACGAAAAAAAAAAGTGCTAAGTATCTAACTATTCTCTTATACACCCCTTGACAATCTAAATGACAGGGAAGGACCAGGGTAGGCCGATGCTTAAGGAAGGCATCACCAACATGGGTCCGGAGGCGGAGGAGAGCTCGGAGGAGGAGAGCGACCGCGACACACACGATTGATTCCGGCAAACCGAACGTCATTCCGTGCCCCCCCACATACTCCAAATAATCCTCAGTGGCCTGAAACGCAAGAGATTTTAACGTAGGAGGAACTCTTTGAAATAGTGTCGCCTATGGTGGTATTTATGTGCAAAAGAGAAGAGGAGAGTTGCAGAAAAAATCAGGATGGAGAATATGTGTAATGACGTTGCAGGATACAGTGTCATGCAAGTTTTATTCACATATGATATGCAGGATTGGTCCGAAGCACATGAAGAACAGAGATTAGATACCTTTATATTTGCAATTCCTGTCTAGTTTTTTCCTTGTTAGCACTTGCAGTTGTGATGTATACAGATGGCTAAATGTTGCTTTGATAGCAGGTAATATTACTATTTTTAATGTGTTTAAATTGGCAGAAAAAAAAAAGAATGAAGTTGTAAAAACGTGTATGCATCCACAGTTTTATTCTGTATTCAAGCTGTGAAGTGACAGAACAACTGGTACCATGTGTTTGGTACATTTTAAATGGAAATGTATATATTGAAAAAAGAGTCAGGGTGGGTGATGAGTTGCTTCCTACCACAGTTTGCAGATTTGAAAGATGTTTTTCATGCAGCAGGTTGAGACAAAGCCTGAAAATCACGCAGAGGATTAAAGGCACATTTGGCTTTAGTCAAGATTAATCATGAGGCAGAATGTAGAATTAACATTTCAAAAAAACCAAACAAACAAACAAACAAACAGATGGCTTGTAACTTGGATGTCTGATTTGATTTATCTTGTTTTAATTCTGATTTGTAGATATTTACGCACTGATGGTGTATATGTCTTGCTCCAAATTTGTTATCATGATTAGTAACAATATGAGATCTTATGATTGAGTTGCAATGCCACTGAAATAAAAGAGTTGAAGATGTTTCGTGATCATGTAGTCGTTTTTTTTCCCAATCATTGCCCAATGTGGATCAACATTTTGAAGTTTCATAAAGTCAGTTTTCCTCACTTGATAGATCAAAAAAATAATTCCCAACACAGAGCAGACAGGACTTGTAGCAATGGTCTCTTGTCTTCTGGTATGCAACAGTAATGTATTGATGCTGGGAACATTATCATCAGCACGAAGGGATTTGGGATAATGATATGGTTGTGCAAAAGGGTAGCATTTCTGTGCAGAATTGGGTGTTTTGCAGGGGCAGATCCAGGGATTTTGTAAAGGAGGGGGGGCTGCAAAGTAGTTTTTATTTCTGGTGCGTTTAATCAGCTGAGAAGCAAAAAAAATAAAAAGCAAAAAAAAAGAGGCCTTAACAGGTATTTTCCCATACCAATTCCTAGGTTTGTCGGCTGACGAGCAAAAAAAAAAAAAAGCTTCAGTGCAATTTGTTGCCACTTTCGGGTTTCATCTGTTGACAACCCCCCATAAAAAAAAAGATTAAAGGGCGGTGGGCAAACCCGGTGCGCCCCATTTAAATTTTTCATTTTCATAAAAACAAAATCAAAAGGGGGGTGTGTGCCTAGTGCACCCCCCCCCCCCCCCCCCCCGATCTGCTACTGCATTAAGTTTACAGACCCGATAGTGAGGATTCATGGGTTTCCTGATTGAAACGATTGTCATTTGCTGCCCAGTGGGAGTACATTCGAAAACGAAGAATAGTTCCCATCAGTGAATATGCACATCGAAGCATACGCTCATCGGAAGCATGATGGCCTCCAGTTGAGATTCTGCGATTGTGTGTTTACGTACATGTATGTATGTACATAGAGATGAGTGATAAAACTGCACGCAACTTGTCACATGGATTCCCAAGTATATCATTTTCACATTACTTGCCTTTTTTTCCAACATAATTTATTGTATTATATCAACAAAATACTTGTAATAATACAAAATTGTACATAATATAAAAAAAATATGATTTGTATAAGATTTATTTGCTAGCAACTCATGGAATTCTGTGCAGAAGTGAAAGCATGGTACAAGTGACTGCTTTCTTATTCTTCCCTGAGAAAAATGGGATAAATGTGAAAGTGAGGGTACAACATTCACATACTCCCTTGAATTTTGCTTGCACTATTAAAATGAGAATAATCAAGTAGTATGGTAAGAAAAAGTGTGGATGTTTTCATTCTCTGCATACCCCCAGCATACAGAGGAATTATATCCACAATCTATTTTCAAAAGTGCTTAGGCGGACACGTAATATTTGTCTCCTTTGCATTTGATATGCGACTGTTGTTATCAATTACATCTAACCATTCTCATTATAACTACCTCCTCCGAAAATACCTTGCGTACATCCATGACAGATATCGCACAGAAAGAGATATTTGAGTTTCTGTTTGTGTATTTATGTTGTCATGCATATAAAAAAAAATGTTGTATTTATATTTCGTAGTGCTTTCATTCAGCTTGCGTGACAGATGATAGATATATTTTCTTTCTTTATGTAATTGGAGAAGCAGAACTGTGAATTCTTTGTTTTTATCACCGTGATTTTGTATGTTTTTCTTCTTGAATGTACAGTGTCGTCGTTTTTGGATTGATTTCAGCTCATTCTTGGGAGTAGATCAATTATACCTTTGTTCACAGTGTTCAGTTGCTTGTTTCAATGCATGTATTTCTCTGCATCGATCTGGATGTCATCATTATGTCGAAATGATGCCCAGACTAGTTTGAGCACACCATCTCAGCTCCGGTTTCATTAACTGATAAGAAATTAGGACTTGTGTTCATTGCTCTTTATATAACACGTAAATGGTCCTAGTCATTTGATTGGTTGTTTGATGTTGATCATTTCTCCCATTTTACTTTTACGTCATCATTTGTGCAATTGTGGCTCCATTTACCGTGCAGTCTTGGATCCATGCGATTTGCTCCATTTGCACTCACGCCGAGAGCCTGGCACACTATGTACACAAAACGCTTGCGTTTGCTGTGTGCATGTGATCAAGCATATTGACAGACAGCGCGCTGGTGTGTAGTGCTCAGCACTCTCATGATCTCAGATCTCCCACCATTTCTCTTGTTTCTAAATTCATAAAACACCAGATGACAAGGATCAATTTTTAGGTGTTATTTAAAACAAATAATAAACATTTTTTTTGTTTGTGCAACGGACAGAATGTTTCAATCGGGGAAAGATGAAATTATTGATCCATTCAACTTGGCTGCACCTCGTTGAATGGATCATTTCATCTTTAACCTCATGAAATATTCCGTCCATTGCACTCATAAACATTGATTTCATTATTTGTATACCATTCATATGATAGTCTGCAATGAATAACTGGCAGATGAAATCTACCTGCTGCACATTACAGTAAAACCAGCAGAATTCGCAGCATCAAACTTTCATGAATGGGAGCCAAGGACCTTTTTTTGTGGCATGAAACTCTCGCGTATCACCACTGGCATGCAGTCCATTCTGTAAACAAACACTTTAACATGCATTTTACTAGTGTGAATCTTGGCTCCCTTGCAAAATTTGTTAATGCACGTGAAAATTTCTGGTTTTGCAGATTTGCAATGCCTCTTACATAAGTCAGGTTTCCGCTCAAACTCCGGCAATGTGGTCTGCCAAAAGATTCATGGACCATCAGCATTCTTCATCACACAGTGAGCAGAATGACTGTCATCATATAACCCTCCTGAAACCTTGTGTTAGAGGCCTTTTTGGCCCAGGCAAAACTAAATCAATTCTTGAGTTAGGTTGGAGAGCTAAAAAATGTTGTCAAGCAAAAATTACTTCTTTAATGCTTAGTAGAATCTGTCATCTGTTAAAAAATGTTTCTGAAAGTTGTGTGTGTTTAAAAAGTAAAATATTAATGACATTTAGACATCCTGTTGGTAGTTTTGTGGTGTGGAGAAACTTGCAGAGTGTCCTATAGAAAGTGAGACAACTTCTGAATCGTGCAAAGTGGACTCATGTGCAGAAAATCTGTCCACGAGTTGAATAGGTTCCTAAGACACCCAATCTCTCTGAGTGAAAAACTTGGTAATGTGGAATATACCTTGCCATCCTATAAATGTAATGGGTGCCACACTATGCCTTCTCGCCTGAGCTAGATGTGCTCAACGTCTCGGACGAGTTTTGAGATTTTTCGCAAAGTTATTAACATATGCAACCAGATCAGCAGACGAGATTGTGTGATTCCGTCTCAGTACCAGCTCAGTTTGATGAAAAGCTAATATAATTTTGGCATCGAGTAAATGTACCCTCCTACATCCTGCTGGAGAAGAATTGAAAGAGAAGACATTCACGGGAAATCATGTGTAAAAATGATGATAGTTCTTCATCATGTGACCCATGTCTTTGGAAAAGGCACAGTTTTTAAGATAATTAAGTCTCTAAATGCCATTATCTCCATATGGCATTGACATCATATACAAATAGGTTTTCCATGGTAGTGACAGAATTAAGCCTCTTGTGAATCGACAAATGTGGCTTTAAATGCAATGCAGTGTTTTGATTTCCTGTAATGATCCTCTTGGGTTTTCAGCAGTTGATGTCATGTTTCTCTCTTTTTTAATGTAATGGGATTATCAAACTCTTGATCCATCCCTACTGGACATGCCCACTGAATTACAAAAAAGAAAAAATTCAAGAAAGCTTGGTAATTATTATTGTTAAAATATTGTTAAAATAGGCCATACAAATTGATGGATCAAGCATGTGGACTTTGTAGGGAAAACAAAACAAAAAAAGAAGAGGAAAAAAGTAAATTTAGTAGCTTGTTTCCATGTCATCAATTATTATTGGCATCATAGGCAGCAATGTTCGCGTTTCCTGATGCAGAAGTATGTGTAACAACACAAGAAACAGCCTTTAACTTTTTGCGAGATAATCAGAAATCATGTATATGAAATATTAAAGAACATATAATTCTAAGAATACATGCGCAGTGTACTTCAAAGTTTATGTGATGAAAATTGGTTTTGAAATGGCTGATATATCCAAAAAACAAAGTAAACAGAAAATGGTCCTAATACTGTAAAAGGTGGGACCCACCTATTATACGGATCTCTGTATTTTTGGATATCTCAGCCATTTCAGAACTAATTTTCTTCAAATAAACTTGGTAGCTGCTCAGTAATATTTCATATAAGTGATTTCTAATCATCTCGCAAGAAGTTAAAACTGCAATCATCTCAACCAAAACTGTATCATCCCTATAATCAAAAATGATTTTATCCTGTTCTTGAGGCAGGAATGAGAAGATATTGTACAAGAAGGTATGATTGATAATAAATGAGCTACTGTAAACTGAGGAATGGTCATGTGCATTTGAATTTCGTGATAGCCAAGATTCGCGGGATTTAATTGCACTTGAAAGTTCTTGTCTTCACTATATGCACTGAATATTAGAGGCAACTCGCGAAAATTTCATGCCACGAAAAAGACCGTCGGCTCCAATTCGTGAAAATTTCATGCCGTGAAAATATTGTGTTTTACAATATCTCATGCCCATGTGTCAAGTCAAATTCTGATTGGCTGACAACTGACATGTCTTCTGATCCATTGCAACTCTGTAATCAGCACAAAGATGTGTATGTGTGTGTGTTTGTGAGCTCAAACTTTGTCAGTTCAGATTAATTTGCCGTGATCTAATCTCTTCACAGCACTTCTCATGTCTGCTTGACTTGTAAAGATCTATTGCAGAAAGTACATAGATATTTTTAAAGTATTTCTAAATGATAGTGTATTGCTTTTGTAAGATATGTTATTATTGCAAAGCACTGTATTTCATTTATATATATGCGTGTATGAGTATTTTTGCAAAGTGGTGCATGTGGGGAATGATGATTAAAAAAAAAAGGAAGAAAAAACCTAAACATATAAAGACTGCTAGGAAGTGGATGAAACTGATGAAAATTAATTGGAAAACTGATTCTACAGGTAGTAACTTTGGGATCCAGATAGATTGTAGAATAGACCACCACCCCCCCCCCCCTATTTTGGGATGAATTTATAGAATATGCATACTCGCTTCCTTCTTAGAATGATGTTGACCCTAGCTTCATATTAAGACAAGAATGACAGGTACAATAGGTAAGTGTCAGACTTTTAGTTAAAATGAGTAGAATCAATGTTTCATGGATGAGACACACTTTGAATGAAACTAGATCATGCAACATGATAATGGCAAGGACACGGAATGATACAAATCGGGCTTCACTCCACCTTGAATGTAATCAGATGCCATTTCCCCGCATCGTTGAAAACACAGAACTATTTTAAGATTCAATGTAAAGGAATTGTTTGATGTTATCCACTGTACAGAATCCATTTAAGGCAGTGAACCAAACAGGATACCCGTAGTAATGTAGACAAAAGACACAACGGCATGCATTAACATTCTGAATATAGGAGCTTGACATGGGTAGATAAAAGGGGGTCATGTTATGCACAGTAGTTTAGTTATGTTTTATCAAGGAGATGCAAATAAAGCAAAAATTGAGACCAGCACTCCTCAAAGTTTTGAGTTGTGAGTGAAGTTTGCCAAGTTTTCACTCCAAAAGAAGGCTCTGTGGATGCAGTGTAAATGTTGTATGCTATAGAGAATGTTGATTTATGACACACAAAGAGATTGTTATGCAAGCATTACCAACTCAATTAAAAAAGATAAAATACTGCCAGATATATGTCTGAATCATGTGGAAAAAAAAATCTTATGCCCTTCTCTTTATTTATTCATATTTTTTGCTGTGTTTGTGTGATTCCCTGGTACATGGTCGATGGTTGGATGGAGGTGCATTATTGAAAAGATGAGTCCTGATCAAGGAAAAAAAAGGCTGTGCTTGTACTTGTTCCATAAGTAATGTTTGTGGAAATAATTGTGTTAATTTGTATGTATATCATCTATTAGATTAGTCAGGAGTAGAAATCTTCAATGTAAGAAACTTTGGCTGAAATTCAGAAGACAAAAAGCACACCATTCACTCTATTTCAACAGAATGCTGTGGGGATCTTGAACAGTTGCTTGTACACATTGGTCAAATTTAGTGTGATGGATGTTGGATTACTGTAAAACTGAATATTTTTCTGGGAGTAGTTTTTCACGCTCACCCAGGTGAGATGAATATCTTGTGTTTTTAATTCATGGAACCAAAATATAAAATAGTATTACATGCAACAAGCCCCCCCCCAAAAAAAAAAAAAAAAATACACATTTTCATGTTTGTGCTAGTTTTATATCGCACTAGTAAATATGTATTATGCAAAGTATGCACAAATTTCCATATTTATACAAATCAATTACCACAAACTAAACATTATTTCTACAGTGTGTCAACTATGCATATGGTTATTTCTAAACCACCAAATACTACTCCCTAAAACATTTCCACAAATACAGGAATGCTACCTGATAATTATCATTATGATACTTCTGTTAGTGATGACAATAATGTGATAATGAAGATAATGAAGATAATAATAATAATAATAATAATAATAATAATAATAATAATGATAATGATAATAATAATAATAATGATAATGATAATAATAATGATAATAGTAATAATGATAATAATAATAATAAATAATAATAATAATAATAATAATAATAATAATAATAATAATAATAATAATAATAATAATAATAATAATGGTATTATTATTGTATCATTATTGCTATTATTATAATTATTAATTATCATCATCATCATTATAATTATCATTATCACTGTTGTTGTATAGTTGCTATCAGCATCATCCTTGACATTCTGTGCTCTTTCACTTTATACGACTTCATAATTAGGCTGCAAATACCTGATCCTAGACATGGCTGAGACCCCAGTCCAACCTGCTTATCAATATAATATCTGTTCATGCCTTGTCGAGTAATATTGCTTACAGACACACAAACTAACAAACAAGTGCTGGCAAAGATGATTGCCCTCTCGCTGGGGGTAATAACGACAATGGTTCACACGTGCCGTGGACAAAAATTCTACCATTTATTCTGAGTGAACGCTCAACAGCACAGAAAACTGCAATTTCATTGGGTGCAAAATGGTATGAAACTCAATACAATCAACAATAAGACTTATTTGAACCTGTCTTCAGTAAATCTGATGAGCTTTGATTTATTAAACAATGTGGTAGGTGCAATTTAGATTTACTCACTTGCATACCAGGATATCGGCTGTCAGCTTACAAATAAATTCATTGCTTATCACCACCAGTGGGATTTGTTTGTGCATTACCAAGCATGGGACTAGCTCACAGAAACAATTCATACACGCAATGACGTAATTTAAACACACAAATGTGTGACGGCCATATTTTCTTATTTTCGTACGAACAGTCTATTAAACAACCACTAGTGTGCAGCGTGTGGTGACACATCCAGTGCATTAAGCTCACTGTTCCCATAGGTATTTGTCACAACCCATCATTCTGAAACCATAGACAGCTACAGTAATTAATACAAGTTTCCTACAATGGTATATGTGTACACTCATTCACATTACAATATTTTGAGGGACACAAGGGAAAGATTTAAAAGGGAAAGGGGTTGAAAATTGATATGAATGACATATTTCACTCGGATGAAGTGAGTGCCTGGCTGGTTTGATGTTTCGTCCATAATATGTAAGGAATGATTACTCATTTGAAATGGTTCATGATATATATTGATAAGCAATTACAGTGTACTAGTAACATGATAGTGTGTTTTTGAAGTCATAAAAAAAAAAATACACAAATTTTAGAAAGTTTGTCTTCCTAATCATGATTCCATTCTCTAAATATTCTAATCAAATTACTTCCAACTATTCGTCTGTGAAAATCTACCAAAAAAGGAATATACCTATCGAAAAGTAATATACAACATCATTACAAAAAGTTCATTCAAAGTTGGAAGCCATTCATACCTTTGTTCAATATCAGAGATATCTGGTTTACTCAGTAATGCACCATTTCCTGAATATACATTTTTTTTTTTTTTTTTAAAGAAGAATACTACTACTGTGGGAAAAACGGAAGGATTTCTTTAGTACAAAAGCTGCAACCATGCAATCACTACAAAGTCCACAGAGCTGCCATATATTCCTACACAGTGACTTAATTTACCTGACATAAAGATAAGATTAAGCTACAGGTCTATCTATCAATTTCAGGAAGGAAATGGGACAGCACACATGAAAATCTTCCTGTAGAGCTTATAGGAAGATTCTGAGTGATGGAAATACAGATTAAGTGGTAGCATCTTTTCCTCTGAAAGAATATTCAGATGTACAGTGTGTGTGAATGAGAATTTCTTAGCCTTTCCAGTTCTCAAAAAACACCAAACATAATTGGTCAATACTGCATGAATCTTGTCTTGATTCACTTTCTTAATACATTCATCTGGCTGGTCAGTATTTCACTAATACCAAAAAAATATTCAGTGGAAATTTTACGTACTAAATATCAGGGTTTTCACCGATGGAAGTTATAACAAGCTTTACAATGTAAGTAAATTTGTCCAGAAACTTGGAAGTTTTGACAACAAGCGCACAGAGAGGATTAGTGTCATTCATGTTTGGTCCCATCGTTTTAAACGCGGCAAATCCACACCACATTGTGACAGATCGTTGGGATATATCACTGCCGAGTTTTTGCTATGCAAATGTTACATGCAGATGTTTCAAAAGATCCGTTCAGTTTTGCTGTGATGTCATCCTGCCTATGATGTTTTCTACCCAGCATGCATTTCACTTCTTATCAGATGGCCAAGGCTGATCAATCTCATTACCTGCTATCATCCTCAGAGTTTAGTGAAGGTTTAACAGTAACAGAAGACCACATTAGTCCTTCTCACGCTGTTTTAAATCTTGGTCCATCAAATTACATGAATGCATCACAGATTAAACCACCTGCGCTCTAAAAGTTGGACAATACTTATTCACCAGTTTGCGAACCTCAGATTGGACTCTTGCAACACTTGAAGAATTGGTATGATTAAGAGTGATTAAATAAAAACACACTAAAATCTGAGTGACAACCACAGAATAGATATTACATAAGCAGAGGAGTAAAAATACCAGATTCCACAATATTGCAGTGAACTTCATAGCATGTGAGTTACGAGGCACAATATAACACGCTTCACATGGACTCGTACTGTTATGCAACAGAGAAATATCAATGAGCTTTGAGGCACTCCACGTATAAATAGTTGAAAAAGACAAACAAAATGTGAACATGAAAAAAATGTGTAACAGACTGAAAATATACCTAGACACCCGTGGGCACATTGTGTCCATTCTTCATCTTAAATAATGAAATTTGAAGAAGGGTTGTACGTTAACTTCAGCATGTATTTCGACATGGATTGGAGTAAATTTTTGATGTGGTAATTGGCAAAAGATAGGACAGTTTTATGCACACCCCAACAGGGAAGTGTTATGAATTCTACAATGGAGTAAACTCTTAAAAGTAATTTGTTATCATAGGCTGATTTATTGAACAGAGTGTGTGATTAACTTTTCTCAAATGTAATATTTCATAGTAATTAGTCTGTAGGGGGAAAGGAATATTAACATATACTGTATGTTGTTACAAATAACAAGTGAAAGTACAAAAATTATATTGTTTTGAATGAAATTATCACAGCATGTTTCATACTGTTCAGAATTCTTGCATACAGAAAAAAAGAGAAAATCGTAGCTTGCACGACATATGTTTTATGTACAAAAAAGTCAACAAAATTCTCAGAACACCATGTGAGTACATTAGGTGGTAAAGTCAAGTAAGTAAACAGGGTAAATAAGGACAAACTTAAAGAGTAAATAGGATATATTACAGCCTCTCTAGAAAGGCTTAAAATAAATACTACATGGAAGAGAGAAAAAAAATGACAAGAAATGGACTTGCAAATGATTTTGGAGGTGGACTAAACAAGCAATACATTGTACTGACATCTTGCGAGCTTAACATACATGTACTATGCATATATGACGCATCCATAATCCCATACAAAGAGCCAAAACCAAGAAAAGAGATTTCCTATTTGTCATTTCACTTCAAAAAGGAGATTACACAACCTCAAGCTTTTCTAGACATTTCAGAAAGAATCAGAATTATGACTGATTTTTATTCTGTGGCAGCAGCCAGGAGTGCAAAGGATTGCTGTTATTGCTCATAATGCTCATCAAATTGGCAGCCTGGCATGCTGATCATCACACATGGTCAGCAGTAGGAAATACTTTCCACGCAGAATGTATAGCGGGTACAGTATTTGTTCGACACATGGTTTGCTATTTGCATTTGTGTAAATGCATCGGTCAAATTCGCAAGTGGTACAGATCCGACACGACGCACGGAGAAATGACACCTTTCAATGGAATCAGACATGATCAATCAACAGGACTGACATCTGAAGAATTCTGAACTCCTCCCTATCAATGTGAACGCATCTTGTGCAGAAAACCTTTTACGACAGGCACAACCACACTTTTTCCTTCCATGTACAGCTCAGCTTGCAAGACACAGCGACAATACAGTGCTCGTGCAAGAGCAACTCCGAAAGAAATTTCAAGCATAGCAGAAGATTATCACAATATAGTCCGGCAGTTACGGTAAAGAAAAAAACTAACAAAAACTTTTTTTTGGAAAAAAGGAGAAATTGTGGGAAGGAAACAAGCGAAGAGAATACATGAGATAGATATAGAGGAAGAGACAGACGAGAGACAGAGAGAAGATGAGACACTAGAAGGGAAGTGAAAGTATGTTTTTTTGTTTTTTTTTCAGCGGCTGACCATCCCGGGATGCGACTAGAGCAGTAGGCACTTGCCCTTGTCCTTGTAGGGGTTCTCCCCGGTGGGTGACATTCCTGTGAGGAGCATGTCGCTGGAGTGGTGCTTCTCGCAGTAGTCCCGCAGGCTCTGGGCCGCCTGGGACACCAGCATCGGCTTCACGTCGGCCTCCATCTTCAGCTGCTCCACTACCTTGCGCATGTTCTGGTGCGAGGACATCTTGCTCTGCCTGGATGTGGGGTGGGAGGGGGGAGGGAAGGGAAGGGGAGGGGGAGGGGGATGGGGAGGGGGATGGGGAGGGGGATGGGGAGGGGGAAGGGGAGGGGGAAGGGGAGGGGGAGGGGGATGGGGAGGGGGAAGGAGAAGGGGAGGGGGAAGGGGAGGGGGAAGGGGAGGGGGAAGGGGAGGGGGAAGGGGAGGGGGAAGGGGAGGGGGAAGGGGAGGGAGAGGGGGAAGGGGAGGGGGAAGGGGAGGGGAAAGGAGAGGGGGAAGGGGAAGGAGAAGGAGAGGGGGAAGGGGAAGGAGAAGGGGAGGGGGAAGGGGAGGGGGAAGGGGAGGGGGAAGGGGAGGGAGAAGGGGAGGGAGAAGGGGAGGGAGAAGGGGAGGGAGAAGGGGAGGGAGAAGGGGAGGGAGAAGGGGAGGGAGAAGGGGAGGGAGAAGAGGAGGGGGAGGGGGAAGGGGAGGGGGAAGGAGAGGGGGAAGGGGAGGGGGAAGGGGAGGGGGAGGGGGAGGGGGACGGGGAGGGGGAAAGGGCGGGGTCGAGGGTGCGGTCAGTGGAAGACAAAGAGAGGAGAAGAAGCATAAAAGCGATGTCGCTACATAGGTCACATATTCATTTTGTGGAAGCACTACAGTAGAACAGAGGATAAGGTTTTTGGCTCTCAGTCAAGACCCATGGTTCACATCCTGTGTAGCACCTACAGTGCAACCGGTGCACCCACATCCTTGGACCCACATGTACTAATGGGTACATGGCAATGCAGTGGTAATGACAATGTGTTTTTTTAAGAGTAGGGAACACTCTTGCAACAAGTGCACGATAACATGTTTACAGTGGCTATAGTCAGTGAGGCAATGTGCGGCTAATAAAAATCGCCACACAACTCACGACAATAAAGATTGCAGAATTTTGTGACCCCTTCTACATAAGGTATTATTTACAGTGTACCACAGCCATGGTACAATTACATCTTCTCTACGAGAATAGTGCCTACAAATTACTATAATGGTATTTTATTCCACCGCATTAAATTCAAATGTGAAAGCACCTACATGTAGCTCAAGGAGTGTGCAGACCAGTCATGATACGCTGACATCTAGCTTTCTTGCGGAATCACAAGATTTATGCACCTCAACCCCCGCACATCAATGGTGGACTTTAATCACAGGAACTATCGACACCATCCGCGGGGGAAAACCTTCTTCTCTGACCTTGTGCATTAAATATCTTGAATTGTTTTCCCCAGAATTACTAATGCCAAAACCTACAGCCTGTAGTTTGACCTCAAAGAAAAACATGTACGTATACTGTACATATTATGTAGTGCTCGAGTCATATCTGGGGCCTGTCTTATAAAGACTTGCGATAGAAATCAATCACAAGTTTTGTGTGTGCTCCAATGCAAGTTGCGATTGATTTGGGGACTTGTGATTGATTTGAAGGCTTTATAAGACGGGCCCCTGAATTCTTGCAAAAGTTTCTAAAACTACAAGTAATCAATAAAAATTATGCTTTAATATTGGAAATTTATAAATGGACTGCTTCCCTAGGTACTATTGTGGCTAAATAAAGTGGAAAATATCAAATTTCCATGGGAATAACAGAACTTTACTTATTGCACTTGTTGCTATATTTCTTTTACACAAAAAACAACAAAAAAGAATCTAAAATGTGGGGCTCATGCATGTAAATTGGTATTTTGCAAACACCATAAGTTGTGCATATGTGCAATGTGTATGTACATGTATGCATATGGCTTTCAGAGATTTGGGGAAAATCTTGTTTTAAGTTGTTTAATTTTGTTTTACTTTATACATTTTGTTGTACTAAGTTCACTACTTTACATTCACACAATTGAGGGGGTCGGTGCAATATAGTGCTAACCCACACTCTTGTCAAAATTGAGTTACATGCATTTTCATAATCCTTATCCTTCACTCTAACCTCCGTGAAAATATCATATTTGAATTCAACCAATAAGATGGTAAAAAATGCATGCATTCATGTTTAATTAATGTACAATGTATGGACTTTCCAAACATTCAACAGCAATTATCTAAAAATGACTATTGTGTGGGTTAGCACTATATTGCACCGACCCCCTCAATTGTACGTACTGTACTACAGTATTTATCATGTATCCACACCAGAATACATACGTGCTACAAATAATGCAGCCATCAGCAAATAGCCAGGCTGCTAATTTGGGGAAATGAGAAGAACCAAAGAAAACACACTAAAAACAGAGGAAGTCTTATGACAGGAAATATGAACCAGCTTAACAATGGCACAGGTAACAGGACTCCTGATGTGATTACTTTCCCATTAATACTCATAAAGCTGGGCTGTACACACACACAAACCCCAAAGACACTCATATTTACCTGCAATTACAGCATTTGCTCTGTGAAGAAGCAGTATCACCATAAACTGTCCCTTTAAATTCATATACTGTCCCTTTAAATTCATATACTGTGTACGCCATTTCGCGAGTCTAAATTTTCACGAATCGGGAATTCCCGACGATTTCGTGAGTGGTTAAACTTGCGATCATGGAGTCTTGTACTGAACGGAGAAATGTACACATGTACGTCACATCCACATGGGGATCAGAGTCAATATTTTTGTGTGTCTTTAATTTTGTGACTAGCACCTGACTCGCAAAATTCGCGAACATAAAAACCTTGCGAAATATTTAGCATATACAGTATTTGTCCTAATAATGTCGTGCATTTACACAAGGGCCTAAAGGATGCTGCTTGACTCATTATTGTACCGTACTCAAAATAACGTACAACTGCACAGAAAACAATTTATGATGGTTTGAATGACTGTGTACTACAGTGGCATACAGTACAATTTTTTAAAATAAATTCATTACATTGATTACATGTATGCACATTTTTACAAAACAGAGATATTCATTGAAAAAAAAATGCACACATGCAAATTAGATGAGGCAATGAATGATGTCATCACTCAGAGACACGTACCATCAATGGTTTAGAGACACTTCACAGAAACGTCTACGGGTGTGTTTGTTTCATCTCAATATTTATCATCTACTGACAACACCTTGACCACAGAGTGTAGTTTCACTTCCAGGACAGGACAGGAAAGGAACAATTACGTCAAAACTTCCTACAACCCGCTCAGCTGACAGGGAATAGGAACTACAATATCCATAGAAAAGAAAATAGCTCAGCTTAACCCAGACTATACTAGCAAACTAGACTTTTTTTTTTTTTTACTATTGCTACTGTTGAGGTAGTTTATTGATAAAGTTTACAGTAAAACATACGTGTAGCAGCCAACAGGCTGAATCGCTGTTTTCACACTGATGTTAATTACACACTGAAAACTCTCAATTATAAACTATTTTATACTATCAAGCAAACATTGATTTTCTATGCTGCAAAACACACATTATGCTTTATGCACACACATGAAGAACAAAAAAAAATCACGTGCAAAAAAAACAAACACAACACACACACACACACATACACGCAGTCATTTAGAAAAACTTACCAATCTCTTGACGTACAATCATAATACCCCTGATAACTCATGGCACTAAAAACCAATTAATTACGGAGATTGAGTTCAAGTTCACAGCAGCAGGCTTCACAAGCCCCTTCACTACGCGTCGTCCAAAAGTCCACGAAAAGTAAAAAAAAAATCAAAACTGGAACGAAGAAGAAGGAATTAAAAAAAAAGGAATCTCCCAGATTTACGTAGAAAGTGCAAACGGATAATTCCTGTAATAAACTCCTCTTGCTACTTGTGTGAAACGCGTGGGCACATAGGACTGGTTGAGGGTTTCGCCACTGCCTAGCACTACTGCACACGCTCTCCCCGTGTTTAGCCACACAGGAAGTCCAGGGGAAATAGACGGCCTGTCGTGTGTGTGTGCTGAGTGGTAATGGTGCATGTGTTAACTACATAGGGCTTCCTCTCTCCCGGTAGCCAACAACTTTGCAGCTCTTGCCTTGGTGTACCTACAACTCCTACACTGCCTTTTGAGTGGCAGGAGCTACCTACCTTCAAGCACACACACACACACACACACACACACACACACACACACACACACACACACACACACACACACACACACACATGCACACACATACCAAACAACACAACAACAACAACAGGAGTATGATGTCACTGCCACTACACTATTCTACATCCTGATTTTTTTTTTCTGTTTAAAGGCTATTAAGATAACATCATGGTTGTCTCGTATTTCACTGGCAATCAATATCTCAACTACCAGACAGTTTTACTTCCTCCATTTCACATACACTTGTAGTTTTTAAAATGCTAATGACTGTACATGTACGTTACAAAGGTCAAAGCATTCTCTTTCCATTGGTCAGAATTTGAAACTGTAAGCCCATAGTTACATGTACAATACATCACAGGGAAACTGTATATCTTCTAAATTCTTCTCATGTGTCTGACTGGATCAATGCTAACAATGCTTTTCAGCTTGGGCTTAATATGCTGTTCGGGTCTATTAAAGTTCTTGCATTGTTGCTACTGCCTTTATGCTGCAATCACTAATTACCCCATATCTCCAGATTTTCTTCTATTTTTTGTCTCTAAAAAGTATTTCCCTGCATGTTCTAGTCTTGTAAAACTGTGCAAAATGATTCAGCAAACTTCACACAAACTTCACAAAAACAACCCCGATTGCAATTTTTCTGATGTTTTGGGTGGCAACTGGTAGTTACCTCACAATGTTTGCCAAAATCTCATACTTTTTTCCTGCTCGTGCAAACGGCTCATGATGAAAAAACAAAACAAAACCAGTACTTCCCCCCCCCCCCCCTTGAAAAGTTACTGAATAAAGTATGTACTTTTTCATTTGCACACAACAGAAACACTTCACATTCTCAAAGGGGAATTAGACCAGTTGAAAGTTAGTCTGAAAAGATTTGGTTTTTAAAATAAAAATTAGATAATAATTAAGTTAGGAAATGTGGAGTTTAACTTACACATTGTATCCTTACAGACTAGTTCTTGAACAGTCAATATGAATGTGTATACTATGCAAAAAGAATAAAATGTCAACGATCATGAACATTGCCTAAGTTGGGATATATGAACCCTAACCCTAACCCCCTACCCTGGGGCACCACCATTTGCAATAGTGACAATACAATCTCCTTTCCCCACTATTAAAGGACTTTTGCCAAGCTTGGTCAAAATCCAGCCACCAGCTTTCAAGAAGAAAATGAAAATATGAAATAGTTTATGAATGACAAGATGACAGACACAGCACGATGGATGCTGAACGATCACAACAGCTCACTTGAGCCATTTGCCTAGAACAGGTAAGCTAAAAAAAAAAAAAAAAAATGAAGCCAATACATGTTAAACAACAAGCAAATGCTGTGTTGCAAGAGCCAAACCTAGTTGTGTCTGCAGAACTGACTCATTTCCTTATGAGAACACTACATATTATTGGTCCACATGGGTCAAAACTTAGTTGAAGGTGTAATAATGAACAGGCCGAGAAAATTCTGCAAATCTCATTGGTCACGAGCTGTGTGTTAAGTTTACCAGCCACACGTTCAACACCAAATTATTACAATCTCTGATGGGAGCCATGGAAAACATGCATATCGCGTACTTGTAGCAAGAGTTTGCGCACCTAGCAAGAGATGGCAATTGGCTAGCTAAACTTATTTACTGGATGAATGGTACGGCTAGCCATATATCTATGGCAAGCCAAAAAGAAAGGCGTCAACTAGATTTGCCAGGCATCAGTATTATTTATTGTTGCATACACGATTTTAAACAATGGATTTCAGATAAAATTTGTCCACTGTTCAATAAAACAGATAATGCACATACTACATGTCTTTTTGTGTGTCGGTAGGGTTATTGTGCACGCAGTAACTAGTCTACACCCACGTGGGAATAAGAAGTCAACAGGTTCCTCATGCACACAATTCCTACTGATGCAGTCAGACTTGTGCACCATTTTCATGTTGACTAAATTCTTTAATTTACCTTTTAGTTCAAGTCTGCAACGACAGCAATCAATCACCTCCTGATGTCTGTGGGAGAAATCCCTCTGCTCTTCTAGGTGTGTGCGTGGAAGATAGTCTTCTGGAGTGGGTCAGGAAATCGTAACACTATGAAAGATAGTAAATGTAACACAAGATGGAACAGTGATTCATCATACTATGTACAATGTACCCCCCCTCGACGTTTTGCGCTATAATTCTGTAACGCGAGAAGGCCTCGTCCCCAGGCTTCTTGACTTTGTTTGTTCCAGTGACAATGTTGTGACAATTTCCAATGAAAAAAACAAAGAAATACATAAGAAATTCTAAAACAATAAAATACTAAGAATGGAAATGAGTTTTGGAAGTTTTTGTGATGTACAATTGTTGAATATGCTAAAACAGATTTACAGATCAAAAATTAGACTCTCAATGCTTTTGATTAGGCTAAAATATGATCTTGAGCTTAATTTGCATAATTAATTAAAATTAGAAATTGATTGTTTCAAAAAATCTTACGACACAATCTTGTAGATTATGACATGGGTCTCACGCATGCAAAATTTCATCGCGAGCCAAGATCTCGGGGGGGGGGGGGGGGGGGGGGGGGGCAGGGGGAATCCATCTTTTATTAGGCAGAATGACCTCCTGCCAGGTATACTGCACATGATGGGCATACATGGAAAGTATAATACAACATGTACCTTGGAGGGTCACTTCCCTTTAAGTTTGATGTATCTAATGACACTGATCTACAGGGTGTCTGTAGTGTGTATCATAAACAGGCACAAGTGGAATATGAAGCCTTGAGATCCAATTTCAAAACAATTCATTTCCTGATCTACAGGCAGCAACAACTGTGTACAAATCAAGTGGTCAAACAGTGAACAATACCGGTACTACTGCAAACTGATTGACAAATTACCCTACATCGACGTATATAAATAAATTTGAATAATACCGATACTTGTTCACTCTAATGTGAAACTACAAATTCCTGATTACCGTACTGCATATCATAGACTTTACCACAGGAGGCATGGTATTACGTATATAAAATGAATTACATACAAAATTGTAGCAGAGTGACATTTCAGCCTTTTGTACAGGAAGTCATTAATATTACACACTCCCGGATTTATCCTAGATGAAGCCAACAGGTGGAGCCTGTACATCCCCACCCCTTTCTGTTCTTAGTCATGCATACATTGCAAAACAGCAATGAAGAAAAAAACAAACACAAACATGTAAGAGTTTTGATTCTTGTTTCCTAAAAAAAAAAAAATACTTGCAAAAGAAAATAAAATTCACTGTTTCAGTGGACATGTTTTGTGTGTGTTTCTTTGATATCATTTTCTTACTGATCAAAGCCCCTATTGTGTTTAAGTGAATTCTATTTGAACTGTCAAAAGAAAAAAATTGTACCCAATTTGGCTATTGTCAAGAATTTTCCACCACATGCCAACTTTTGCGTTACTTCTCGCCAGATATGTACCTCAATATCACATGTTTCACAGCAAAGCACAGAAACCAACTTCCATGTCAAAAGCTAAAAGAATGATTTATCACCTAGGGATCACCCATAACCACAAGCTCTTCTTCATCTAATTTACAAGTTATCAATATACATCCTTGCAAAGTTTTACTGATGCTCATGAAAACTGCATAGAGGAAGCTCCTTTGAAGGGTGTAATGGAGCGCTTCGTTTGACTCAAACATAGTACAACATCGTTAACACAGTGCCAGACCACAAACTAAATGCCACTCAATTTCCAAGGAAGTGCAGCAATGCGCCAACACTTCACGTAAGGTAACACTGCCGCTGTCATGATTACATGATAACCGACTTCTGGCAAGTGACTGGCACGCTCGAGGTAGAAACTGAGTACGACCGTGACCTTCGCACACACACACAGGATATTAAGCCGGCCCATGACTTCCAGGTTTCTACTCAGAGAGAGAGAAAGAGAGAGAGTTGATAACACACGACTCATTTGGTGGAATCACGACAGCTCGATGCTAGCACCATGTTACTTCCTTGGATGAAAACACACATAAAAACAAAGCAACATTTTGTAGTGCATTGTGGGATTAATGGACATCCTGTTGAAATTGTATACATGTGTACCAGTTGGAAATTGTTGTGACTGAGGCATGGTCCATTTTACAGAGTCACATCTTCATACCTACGTATGTAATTTTGGGTCTCTGAGAGCACTGTAAAAGCTATTATTTTCGCAAGGGTTTAATTTTCGTGAATTTTGTGAATCACTGTTGGGCCGTAAATTCATCAAGTGGCAACAAGCGAAAATACCGCAAACGGAGAGGTATTAGGGCACTTAAAATGGCCTCTGTGTCAAATCACACACACAAAAAAGCATCTCGTGAAAATGTCTGTGACCTCCTCATTCACATGTACAGTGAAAATACCAGCTTTTAGAGTATATGTATAAATGATTAGTCATTGAGAGATTTGGTGAGGTCCATATCCAGAATTCACAGGCATGGCCTGCTGGACACTATGGGATATCCTCATCAAATTTTAACACTGACCCATTTACTCTGCACTGAAGTGCAGCATTCACATAGATACTGTACATGTACCTGGTACAATTGTAGTTGTACAAGTATGCATGTACAAGTGAACTACAATGTGTGTCAAGACAACAGCTCAATATACATGTAGTCAATAATTTTGTAATCTCCTCTTTGTGACAAAATCAACAAAATTGTCTTTCTCTCTACAGTGTTGTACTGAACAATGATTCATAGTTCAATGCACTTCCAATCCCATCACGATGACTGTGATAATGTGCACATGTACACCACAGGTTGCAAACATCTTGTTTTCTATACAATCAACACAATAACACTTAACAGTTGAGCCAGACAAAATATTCTCTCTCTCCATTTTGTGGTACATGTACTTGCCTATGGAGGTCTGCACACAAAGAGTACAAAACAAACCATACAACAGATGACTGCCTGCAGAAACAATACTTTACCACTGCCAAAGAGATGCACACAGACCAGCTCCCAACAGCAAAGAAGCTCATAATTGCCAAAATACCAGCCAATGTTACATGTGTACGTGATAACTTCCTTCTCTGTTCAAGACACACTGTAGAAACTTACTGGATATGCTTGCTATGCTCCTGCTAGTGTAAACGGCAAAGCATATTTGGCACCAGACCATGAACTATGTACATCGTCTGCTCTGTAAAATACGTACTGCGCTTCCTTGTGGGTCATTTCATACGGAATTTCCAGACATCTCCACCCATTCAACATCTTCCCCACCCTCATCGATCCACCTCCACCCCATTCTAACCTGCCATCTGATTTTCACATCATCCAGTCTTTTCATGCCTATGGAAAGCGAGGGAAATCTTCGACCGTTTTCACACGGGCAGAGACTGCACCATTTTAATGATGATTAATAGCGATGCTTCATTAGAATCATCATTCTGAAGACAATTTTGGCCATGTGTATGCAAACTAGAATCATGAACGCTAAACTGAATTGCGCAATTCTAAGGACGGTCCAAATTTGTTTTTGTTTTTTTCAAATGACAATTCACCCAGAATGATGGCACAAAACATTCATTTGACCCCAAAATTGTTCTTTTTTTTTCCACGTTTCAACTATTTTTGTTAAAAAAAAAACACACAAAAAAAAACACTCCCCTCAAATGCACGCATTGCATGTGAAGCTATGCAGGTGTGATGTAATATAAGGCCTCGCAGGAGGCCGAGCCTGATATTTGGTACCATCCGGTGTGTATGAACATTTTGTCAATGGAAGAAGCCTTTTTAGTACCTTCCTCTTCACGAAAGACAGGATGAACACAAGAAGTAATACCACTAGTATCAGTAAAGTCAGAGACCCCTCGTATATAATTATACTGCTACTACTACCAGTCCTACTGAATTCAGCCAAACAGCAAAAAGAGAAATTCAAATCTGCCGCTCGTATCGAGTCCGGAGCTCTGTTCAAGAGTAATTGATGGGTACCAAGAAAGAAGTCACTCCACCTCTCAGTGAAACTGCAGAATCCCTGACACCTTTTTCAGTTCCTGTGTACAGATGATTATTCTAATAGCATAATTGTCATTCAGCATTGCAATATGCAGGCAATACGTTTCTTGGCTCGTGTGAAAACATTCTTGGTCACAGCTGCAAGCCCCCTCTGCTCTAACAAAGCTGTAAAACGAATTACACTGATATGTACAGAAGAGATAGCAGAGGTTTTCATGTACTCAAATGAAGTCTCTCATACGATTGTAGATAGTCCCCTTCAGATGTAAGACAAGAAACTGACTTCTTGTGTACATACAGTAGGTGTACATGATGCACAGTGTAGCAGGAAGACTGAAGAACGAAACTCGCTTGTCATACTTGTGTACACTGAATATAATGTACACATCAAATTCAGTGGAGCTTTTTAAAGAAATCTCACATATTCTGATCCTCTGATACAGAACAAAGAACAAGATGTACTACAGTATACTTCTTTACAAAGGAATCCTTTGTGTGTGTGTGTATGTATGTGTGTGTGTGTGTGTGTGTGTGTGTCTTTTGGTACGATATTAAATGAACTGCTGAAATGTCAAATTTAGGTTTTTGTGTTCAAAGAGCATCTTCATCAATATTATACACAGTATTTTTACACTTTCTGACATGTGAATGCTCATTGCTTAAATATTATGTATGAATCATAGTATGAATGAGTATTCCATGCACTTATCATGGCAAAGCTTTGACTGACTCTACCATTGATCTCTCGCATCACCCCCCCCCCCCCCCCCCCATATCATACCATCGGTCATAGTTGTACGTAAAGACATTACATAACCTACACATGATGCGACTTTTGGTACCCCGGGGTACCAAACAGAAATCTGTCACTTTGTTGAATTGCTACATTTTTGGGGAGGTTATAATATCCCTCCCCCCCCCCCCCCCAAAAAAAAAAGAATGATAATAATAATAATTCAACAAAATGGCAGATTTTTTTTTTTTTTGTACCCTGGGGTGCCAAATAGAAATCTGCCACTTTCTTGAATTACTATATTTTAGGGGAAGAGGTATTATAACCTGGGTTACCACAAAAACGGGTGACAGTACTATTTGGTGCCTTAGGATTAGGTACTTTTTTTTCTTTTTTTTTAAACAATGAGCTCAGCAGTGCAGCAGCATCATCACTGTACAACATGAGTGCTCATCACACACTACACCAGTGATCTCAGTGTTACACTCAAACAGCAACACCGCACAATGTATTACCACTCCATGGAAGACATAAAATTAGCAATCACGGGACATGTTCATGGCTTACAACATGATCTAGTCCTGAAATACTGTTCTAAATTGTAATAAACACGTAGAAAAAAAAGATATTGCTAAGTGTTATTACTATCATTATCATTGCATTAGTTATGTTTTAAACAGTCATACATGTATACACAGGGCTAAATTGGCTTTGGGATCATTATACCTGCCAGCTACAATTTGGCCACCATAAATGGGAATGTGTAACTGTACATATACATCTTACGAACACAAGATGGCGCTACACAATGCCATAATCCGAGGTATGACAGTACCCCGGGGTACGGCATGATGGTACTTCAGATACTACGATCAATCAAAGCGATCAGACTAGAATACAATTAAAAAAAATCCCCCTTTCCACAAATCAATCAAAACTATTGGCCTACACTATACAAGTGCAATGTATGTAGGTGGATTTGTACATTGTACATGTACAATACAATGCAGAAATATAATCTGTAGTCATAAGCAAGAGGTGTAGCTCACTTTTATATCATCATACTTTAAACATACATGTAAATTGTAATGGCATGTAATATGATCTATGACTATCCAGAGAATTGCAAGTCTAACATGAAGATGTTGATTTTTTAAAGAAGTTTACAAGAAAGCCATTTATGACTACACATTGTCATATTGAGAGTACTGCGGCCTTGCAAAGGCAAAATGAACACACAGATTCAACACATGAACCTTGGCGATGGTCTGCTGGTAATTTTTTGGATTGACAGAGATTCTTCCATACTGCTTAATATGAAGTTGATGGTAGAGACTGAGAAACTTCATGGGTGAACATACGATGGCTTTAAAGGTATAATATAATTCTCAGAAGGGCTTGAAATTCATCTTCCGGGCAATTCCATGCTTAGTACTTAACGGCGTATTAAAAGCAAATTTACATTTCTATTCTTACAACTGAATCACCATTTTATACAGTTCAAGTCAAACTTATGTTGAAAATATCTTCATCCTTCCTAAGTTTATGATGATAGAAAAGAATGAATACAATTCAACAAATATTAGAATTGTCATGGCAACTTAAAGGGTTGGTGAGTAATGTTACCCAAAAAAAAAAGATTTTGACGAAAAATCAATATCTTGTGACAAAAAATGTGCAAAAATGTCAGTTACTACAAAGTGTTGCATTAATTTCAATCTATGCATCATGACAAATGTTCCCGCAAATTTTTTTTAGCATTTTGACTGATAATTTTTCAGTTAGACCCCTAAAGTGTGGTTAGTAAGGTTACTGTTAGTAACGTTACATTTGTGCGGAGTAATTCAGCACGTCATTTCTCACCATTTTGTAATATTTTGATAGAATATCACATGACCTCTGGAATGCTTCAGAAAATTTATTCATCTTTTTCCCTTTAGCAAAATTTGGAGAAAAAAAAAAATCGAAGGAACCCACTGTAATTTGTATTTAAGTGAATTTAATTGTCCCCAGTCCCACGTGTACATTTCAAATGATGGTTCGAGATCTCGCAAAATCAATGAAAAGTAAAAATAAAATCTACTGAATTTGAAAGACCGCTATGATTTCTGAACATCAATGGCATTAGTAAAGTTGATACCTACAATGTTGTAAATCAAAGATTAAAATAAAGGGGCACTTTTCTTTTATTGATTTCATGTCCTCCTAAACTGTGGAATTGCCCTTCCACAATTTGGAATTTGCTTACAATGTACAAAATATCAAAAAGGGTCTGGATGTGGAGACTCTGCCGTATACTCCCATCTGAACAGCAGTAACCACACCTTTGACAACAAGGACGTAGTCATCTTAGATCGCGAGGCACGGTGGTTCGAGAGGGGAGTCAAAGAGTCTATCTACGTTAAACGGGAGGAACCATCCCTAAACCGAGGAGGGGGCCTGAGACACAACCTAGCCGAAGCCTACAACCCGGCAGTTAGGAAGATTCCTCGACGCTTTCCGAAATTCCCCGACCCTGTTACGGGTCAACAACCAATTGCCGCCAAAGATCAGTCGGCCTGATGAAGCGTCCCGGAGCGGACGCGAAACGTCGCTACTCCAAATTACAAGTAAGTCCAGTTGACTAGATTTACCGATATTGTTCATGAAAAGGGTCTATCAAGAAACTTAAGTCTGGCCTTAATGCAGTTTGCTTGCCAGGATGACAAGTGGTTTGGGAGTATTATGACATCAAAAGTGTAGAATAGTTTTGATGGTAGTACACTACATGAGTTTTATTCCTGAAGCAGCCTCCCTGTTCACAAGTGGGTAGGTAGAATGCTACATGATGATGGATCGCGCCCTAGCAGTAGTATTTCCCAACAAGCTGCATGCGACTCACTCTTGCATAGAAGATGGATGGACACCGCTGAGCTACACATGGCTTGATTTGTAATTGATTATAAAACATTATGCAGCAACAACGATTGAATATCGGAAAATCCAGTCAAGACTTATCAATTTTCAAAATTTGGGTTAGGAGCCGTCATCATTGGATAGGAAGACTACAACAGTTTGTGACACATGCATGGACAATATAAAGAGAATTTCACAAAATTTCATTTTTATGAAAAGTATAATACAATCATTCCCACAATTTGTTTATTGACATACAGAGTATGTGAAGGGTAGTATTATTCAATCTTCTTCTTGTAAGAAGTGCAATGTTGTACAGAGCAAGTCAAGTGTTCTCTTTCTTTCTTCATTAAATGCAAAGAGAAAGGATAAAATCGTACATCAAAATTTTCCTTATTACACTTTATTTTCCTTATATGATTATTTATGCATGACGTCAAGTGCTACTGTGGCACACGCACACAGCCCCATCTATGAGTAGATCTACTATTGAACTCTAGCTGGACGGATATCATTTATGACATTTTATTTCCACATCATGCTGCTTTTGAGCTATTTTCTAATGGTGTGCTTAAAAGTGTCAAAAAAAGATAAAAATTAAAGTTTTTGACAGCGCATTTAGGGAAGCCCTAATCTTGAAGAGGGACATTCTATGCAAACAAGAGGAGTTATGAAGATTTATCTACAGAAACTTTTTTTTTTTTTTCCAAACAGAGGCTTAGCTCAGTCTTTTAATCTGAGACCTTTGAATGACAACCAGTCACGATCCGATGTCAACCATAATTCAGAGCCCTGATCACGCCCCTAACGATAGTGATCCACTCTCACTATTGTCTGATGTTTGTACCCTTACATGTACTGTACATTGTAGCATAGCCCCCAGTCATGCTGACAATTTTTAGCAAATATTTAAAATACTACACAACACCAGATTCACATGTGAATATGATTGCACTTGGCGGGTCTGATACTGTAAAAGTGGAAATTTTCATGGTGTTTAAATTTTCACACATTTTGCGCAACCAGAAAATAGTGCGAAAATAAAAGCATGCAAATAGTTTTGCTTGCTGTGTGTTCCAGTAATTGATGTCTTGATCTCGCGGAATTAAAAACACACGAAACTCTTCTTACTCAGCTCGGTCAAGCGTGAAATATTAGTCACGCAGCTCAGAAATATCCACTTTTGTAGTGCCATGCCCATGATGATGGCATACAAATGCAGTGTGCACGTGTGTCAGTATTCAACATCAGCTCAGTGTGTCAAGGATGCACAAGAGTTACAGAAGGCAGCAGAATATAGTAGTCACAGTGACCATTGGGCATTGGTGACAATGAATTAGATCTACATCTTCGACTTTGTTCAGTTGATGCATTCTATAAATCAACCTGCATTTTTTTTTTTTTTTCAGGTGCTGTAAGATATTGCCTACATGTACATGTTCATTCAGGTGGCCCATGCTGAATGACCGAAAGTCTCCGTACTCAGTCGCCACGTCTGCACTCAAGCATTGCCGCGCCGCCGCGCCTGGCGACACTCAGCCAGTAATCGCTCGCATTTCAGCATTCGCATGGGTCGTTTGACATCGCATTTAAATCCATGATTTTAGATATGATGCCTCAAACCGATTTTGCTCAAATTTCGTGAGTAACTAGGAAACTTGTGAAGCTTTATGGACATAATCAAGCGAATTGCCGCAGTCCTTTCATTTTCGCGTTGCATTGCAAAAAAGCGTGGAGACTCCTTATAAGGGGTGCCCCGGGGGTTAGATCTACTTATAAGGGGGACGGGGTTACTTATAAGGGGGACGGGTTACTTATAAGGAGGGGCCCCCCTTGTGAGTGGGTTTCCCGAACTGATGTACATGCTGGTAAATCTAACTACCGAGTAAAATTATAGGTAAAAACAATACTATAGCGTACAGTAGATCTACTTACTAAGTTACATTAGTTAAACTTTACATTGTTACAAGGAACTTTTTATATTTTTGGGTGTGGCTGTGGCAGTGCCATTGCTTGGCATACTAAAAAGAGTTTATTTTTCACTGTTGACAGTCTCCATTGCACACACTGGACCATAGCAGGCAAACGGCTGACATGTCTGTGATATCACTGTCCGATAAAGACGACTGTGAAAGGTAAATTTAACAGGGCCTACACTAAATTTAATGCTACAACTGTACAAGCCCATGATTAACGTTCAGTCTATATCCTCATCTACACACCTCATTTTGTCCGCATGGGTCTACGACAACAACACATTCAACGGCCCACGGCCTTTTTACACACGATAAATAAGACTCAATTACTTCTCAAAACAAGGACATAATGTCCTAAATAACCAATCTCACTCCGACCAGGTGCATGATACACTTTCTAACTTAATATCTCGGACGATAAATTAGACTAAAGGGGTATTCTATACGTACGTTTAGCCCGGGTTCAGCACGAAACATGGAGGTTCAGAGCAGCGTTGCCAATCGGTTACTAACTTCGCGTAGATTGAGAAAGTACAACGCCATGGATGTACGCTGTGTGTGTGTGTGTGTCGTAGGGATCGGAGAGCGTGTGTACCGGTATCATCATTGGAAACAATGCTTGGCACCCGGATTGCGGATACTAGTTACACCCAATCGATCCGACTACCCGTCTCCAACTTCTTATGCCCTGCAATGATCACAAAATACTAGTACACTCATACAGTTGAATTGAATAAAATGTATGTTTATTTGCATAGCCATTGTTTTGCATACTTTCACTGAAAAAAGGAAGACATGTACAAGTATCTATCTTTGTTTATCAATCAATCTACACTAACTAAATCTACCTAAATAGGCCTCTATCTATCTTACTGGTATATGGATCTATCTCTATCTATCTATCTATCTATCTATCTATCTATCTATCTATCTATCTATCTATCTATCTATCTATCTATCTATCTATCTATTTATCTATCTGTCTATCTATCTATCTATCTATTTATACATATCTATCTGTCTATCTATCTATATCTTTTTATCTAACTATCTATTTATCTATATATCTATTAATCCATCTATATCTATCTACCTATCTATTTACCCATCTATCTATCTATCTATCTATCTATCTATCTATCCATCTATCTATCTATCTATCTATCTATCTATCTATCTATCTATCTATCTATCATTCTACAGTATCTATCTATCTATATCTGTTTATATCTATCTATCTATTCAATACCTAAACCTGTATACAGTAATCATCTATCCAGCAAATGTTTTCCTGTTTTTTGCAGTATTGAACATGAACTTGAACTTCATTTGTCTTCCGTATCTCAAATGCACATAAAAAAACAAGGTAATCACTATTTCACACAGTACGAGATGAAATTTTCGCGTACAGATATTTTCGCAAATAACTACTTGGAGGTACATTTTCGCGTGTTGTTAATTTCGTGGTTGTGAGGGTCTAGCTGAACTTAGTTATTTTCGCGTTGTTATTTTCGCGTGTTGTTATTTTCATGGTTCAAAGGCGATTCGCGAAATTCGCGAAAATAAAACCACCGCGAAAATTTCAGCTCGTACAGTAATTGTCTGCTATGGAGAGCACAATGTTAATTGTGATCAAAGAAAGAAGAATTCTTTCTCTTTCCATTGATACCCAATTATGTTAGCAAATATCATGCATGGCTGAGCAAATGAAATTTAAAGACAATAATGACAAATTGCACTTTTTCCAACTTTGAGTGTTATCATGAAGGTCCAATGAATGTCTCACTGACAGTCACTGAATGGTTGAGATCTGTCATGGAAAGTATTCAAACTAACAGGACAGCCAGCACAACTGCAGGTGTGTGTTTAGGGTTTCTTCTGACCTTTTGTGGTCCATAACCTTCAACATTGATAACGTGTGATATTAGTGCATGGTATATATGCATTTCAGCACTTGGAGTGTGTCCTGTTTTCATTGACCCTTGATGGATTGAGGTTTTGTTTTCCTTTTATTTCTAGTTTAGGGCTGCCAGTACAGTGTCAGTTTGAAAAACCCCTTTTTGTGATAATATATTGGTTTAAGTTTATGTATGTAGTCTATTCATTGTGTCGGTGGCTTGGTACACGTGTATTGCATACTTACTCGATATTGGAGGTTATTTTCAACGTCTTGTCACCTTTTTTCTTTTTCTTTTCTGTGTTTTATTCATATTTTTTCTAATCATTACAAATCATTTGTAAATCATTTGATCATGTTTGTGATATGATTTGATAAAACATACAAATAAAAAAAAAAACATGGCCAACATTGTTGATATCTTGATCGCTCCCATAAAGGCTAAACCATTATCCATTTTCTCTCTTCATATTCAGGACATGGTTTGTTGCTGCAAGCTACGTGTATGTTTGTTGTTTGTTTGTTAATTTATTTCCATCACAATCAATCAAGCATATACAAATATAAAAATAATACAATGTTAAGAGCGGCTGGATAAGCCTCACTCAGTAAATATTGCCAACACGGCTTACTGTTTTTCAGGAGGGTCCAGTTACATTTACAAATCATTTACTGCATAAAACTACTAATTACACGATTACACATGAACAAATCAAAAACGTCCCCCCCCCCTCCCATCCCCAACATGAAAAAAGCCAACATAGTTGACTTTAATCTAACTCAAACCCTGCATATAGCATTATACCTGTCTATAATCTGTTACCTATCTATACTCTGTTACTTTTTTTTATTCTGTGTATATGTATAATAATAGTCTAATAAACATAAAACACAAGTCAAATCGATTAGCTAGTAAGACCCATGGGCGAATGAATGTGCTCTTTAATATGATTTTGAAATAATCATATTAAAATTTGTTGCCTTTTTTACATGAAAAGGAATTACATTAAAATGAAAACTCCCTCTATAGGAAATCATTCGCTTACAATAATTAGTCCTTGGTGTTGGAATCTTTATGTTATAATCAGATTGCAAGGAATATATGTTCTCTTTAACTTGAAAAAGTTCACTCAAGTAAGGCGGTGCCAATCCATTCAATGATTTATAAACTAATTGAAGAAGATGCTGTCTTCTTCTCGAGACAAGGGAATCCCACTGACGATCATGCAACCTAGAATTAGTAGTATGAGAAAATGGGTCAATTTTTATAATGATTCTCCCTGCTCTATTCTGAAGTTTTTGAATCATATCCATTTGTTTCTTTTTGCCAGAGTCCCATACAATATCAGCATAATCTAAATGGGGCAATATGAAAGACTTATATAATATCTTTAAACTTCATTCATCAATAAAGCTTATCATTTAATCACTCTCCTACAGACATTATCAACTTGTAAATTTCAATTTAACTCTTTGTCAACTGTAATACCCAAATACTTGACACACTTAACCTGTTCAAAACTTTTGGAATTTATACTCAAATTTAACTCATTATGCTTATTAAACAATTTTCTATTACAATTAGCATACAAGCTGTTTTGTCAAAATCTAAACTAAGTCTGTTTGTACACATCCAATCGAAAATATTATTCAGGTCTTTTTGCAACATCATTTCAACTTTTTGAGGATTTGTGTCAGCAAAATACAATACTGTATCATCGGCATACAGGTGAATATTACATCCATCAACTTTATTTACCATGTCATTTATATAAATGACAAACAACAGTGGCCCCAATATCGATCCCTGAGGAGCCCCGTAAGAAATACACTGTTCATTTGATAATGTGTTGTTTGTTTGCGTTACAATTCGCCGATCACTTAAATATGAACAGAGAAAAATTGACTGTGTGGGTTGACCTTTGCGGGAGTGACCAAGTTATCAGACAGGTGGCCAAGTTGAAGGTTATGGACCATAAGATGTTAGAAGACACCCTAAACACAAACTTAATCATACAGGCTGGCCTATTTATTTGGCCACTTTTATTGACAACTCTTATCCATTCAGCAAGACATTCATTGTTTCTTCATTATAACATGCAAACTTGGAAAAAGTGCAATTTGTCATTTTTGTCTTTATAGTTCATGTGCTCAGATGAGTCATGCAAAACATTTGTAAACATAATTAGGTACCAATGGGAGGATCGAAGAAGAGTTTTTCTTTCCTCATAACTAACATTGCGCTCTCTGTAGCTGACGATTATGAGATAGTAGCCCTCCAAAGTCGGAATATCTTTTTCTGATATGCACTGTATAACAAGCAAATGGTACATTAAAAAAAAAACGGATCCAATGAGCAAACCTTTGGGAAGCAAGGCTTGTTAAGAATTTCCCTCAGTTAGGGAAAAAAAATTGATAAATGAATACATAATTTATAGTATTAAATGCAACTACAAGTTATTCAGGGATTAGAGAACTGCTAAAACACAGTCAAGTAGAATAATGATTTAAAGAGTATAGAATGGCTTGGAGAAAGAGAAAGGGGGAGAGAAAGAGAGAGAGTATGGATATTAACATTAAAAGTACATAAAAAAGATGAAAAAAGGACTTACAGGATGACTACTCAAGTGCAACAAAGATACTGTTAGATATTCTGAGAAATCTAGCAGCTGTAATCATGAACTAATCAGGTACAAGTATAAGGAAATTTCATTGGTAAATACAAAGAATTTAACTTCATCATTGATCTAGAGACTTATGTGCAAGAAAACTTTTTAATTTATGCTCTAAAAAAACACTGGACCTGGCATATACCATTGTCCCATCATGGACATAGTGAGGAAAAAATCAGATTAATCTAGTGAAAAACTGCACCGCATGATTGTCAGCATTTATTGTTAGGCATTCTCTCAGAAGAAAGAAAGGGGAGATGAAACTCTTGAAATATGGCATATACAGTATGACTTTGGTAGTAACACTACAGACACCCTGGTTGTAATAATTTACCTGATAAGAGTAGAAGTATGTCAAACCATGTTACACCTTTAATAGTAAAGATGTATACATTGCATATTTCAGTCAAATCTCTAGCACTCTAATATCTAGTTTTCATCCATGATCATTCATATTGCTCATTTTCATCACTAGATGCTTGCTCTCCACAAAGTTATTTATGTACTAGTAACTTATTCTTCATAAAGGACACCAACTTCCAAACAACTTCTGAAGTCTCATTTCTGTTATTATTGCTTATGTATATAAAACAAGTTATTTACTGCAGTTTATGTTTCATCCAAAAAAAGTAAAAAAACAAACAAACAAACAAAAACTAATTCATCTCAACAGATGTCCGACATGTAATTGTATACAAATCACTTGGTTTCTCAACATGAATATATATGTAAAAAGTGTGCTTGCATGTTTGTTTGTTTTTTAAATTTCATGTCCAGAGTAGTTTCTCAGCTGTATTCTTTGCTTATCACATCCCTCTTCCTTCCATGTTTGTTTCATCATTTTTGTTTATTGTTTTTATTTTTCTCCCCAGAACATAAAACAAGAATATCAAACATGACCAATAATATACACTGGTTGACTGCAAGGTGAAAATTGGCTGTAATTAACAAATGGAAAGTATTGTATACAAAGTTTTGAACTGAACATATAGCATTAACTCTGTTCTGAGAGGGAAAAAAAGATGAGGGGTCCTCTGAAAACGAGTGCTTCATATTGTGGACAACTCAAGCAATCAATGTGAAAACTTTGGTCTTCTTAAGTAAATTTATAAAATGATTCAAGACAGGACAGACATTACAATTAAGACATTAAAAAAGATAGAAACAGAAACACAGACACATATACAAACATAAACACAAACCCCAAAACACAACAAAATGTGACATAACTGAAACTGTAAATGCCTACAAGCTAGGTGACGAGAAATCAGAAAAAGGGTGAGCAAGAGGGTGACAGGGTATAGCTGGTGATTCTGTGCAGCTGAACCCCCCCCCCCCCAAAACTGCTAACTAATTAAAAGTAAGCCTGGTGAATGAGTAGTTGAGAAGAGGAGGGAGTGCACTTTTCATGCAGTTTAAACAGATGGCATATAGTTTCTGTTGAGATTGGGTTGCAGGTTTTCAACATTTTTAATAATTTTTTGAGATAGTGAGAAATCTCTTACGAGATATGCAACAGCATGTAATTCTAAGAGGAATTCAAGTTTATTTGATGAAAACTGGTTTTGAAATGGCTGAGATATTCACAACATAGCAGTCCTAATAAAAGGTGAGACCGATTTGTTTTCCCTTCTTTTTCAATATCTCAGCCATTTCAATACCGATTTTCATCATATGAACTTTGAATTACTTTTAAAATTGTAAGTGGTTTCTAAGTATCTTGCAAAATGCTAAAGGGCTGAATCCTCACCTCAACCAATACTATTCCTTCCCTTTAACATTGTCTGAATTTCTTCAGGTAGTATTCTCCATTTTATTATGATCTAAGGCTGCACTAAAGCAAAGGAACAAACTAGTACGTACAAGCATTGCTTTTGGTTGGTTCCATCATATTTCACACTCTTTATTCTTTTTTACAGACTTAAAGCTTTGGCTCTGTTATCTATAAATTATAAATTGTGTCACTATGGTATCCGTGGGAAGGCCTTGGAGTGGTTCAGGAGCTACCTTACTGATCACAAACAATCTGGTCAAAGTTCCATAAAGAAATCAGTTACTTGCGGTGTTCCTTAAGGCAGTTTATTGGGACCTCTTTTGTTTATAACGTATATAAATGATGTGATAAATGCTTGTCATGTTTTATCTTTCTTGTTGTTCGCAGATGATTCAATCATATAGTTTTTTTTGAACATTTGAATACCCACATTTTGGTGGATACCTTCAATTCAAAACTTCAAAAGGTGCTTTATTGGATGAGATCAAATAAACTGTCGTGGACCTTCTTAAAACCAAGTGTATGTTACTTAGTAATTCTTTGAATAATCTTCCTAATGATACTATCCAGATGATACTGTTATAGATGTAGTTTCATCAACAAAGTTCCTAGGATTGACAATTGATAATAAACTTTCGTGGAAGACACATATTGATAACATTTGTCATACAATATCTTGTAACATTGGTGTGATGAATAAAGTGAAGTTTTATTTTCCCATTCCCACCCTCCTTGTTGTATTTAACTTTGATTCTGCCTTATCATAATTACGGTATTATAGCTTGGGGAAACGCTCATTCAATGCATCTTGATAGACTGTTACGTCTCCAGAAAAAAGCCCTTCATAAAATTTGCAATGTATCTTGGAGATCTCGTACTGATGTTTTATTTTTTGAAAATAAGATTTTAAAGGTAACTGATGTTTATAATTACCATCTTGGTCAATTCACGTATAAATTTAGTAATAATTCATTACCTCAACTCCTTCCACAGATACCCAACTTGTCATTCTAATCCACATTTACTTTTGTTGGACCAAAATTTTGGAGTAGCCCTAGTGATGATTTAAAAACGGCCCCAAGTTTGAATTGTTTTAAAGTCAAGTTAAAGAATTTTTTTTAAAGATATTTATAAAAATTCATTTGAACGTCATCATTAAATATATACATTTTTTCATGTTCAAATGAAAAAAGGATAAAGTGTTGCTGATTTTTCAAGGATTATAGAAGTACTGGAAAATTCACTTTCATTTTTTCTTTAATGTTACAAGCATGGCTTAGCGGCTCCGTTAACTCATCACTTCTTGTCTTCACAATCGACATTTTTTTTTTTGATTTTCCAACCATGTTATCAGTTCTTCTTCATCTCTCTGTCTTTTCTTTCCTGTTCTATTTTCTGCATGACAGCGACTTAGTGTTTGGATTTGTCTGGATGCTTGTCTAGGGCTAGTTAGGTTTACATTTGTAGTTCGTGTAATTCATTTCACAAATTTAGTTTCATGTACAAAGTAGAAGATCAATGATATGATATGTACAATTGTTTTACTATGTTTGGGGGGAATGCATCCTACAAGCATTACTTCTTCACCATTACTCCCCATCTCCTGCATTTTCTAAACTTGAGAATGTTCTTTGTGCTTTTTCTTTTTCACCCTATCATTTGTATATCCATAAATTGAATTTATCATATTTTGTTAATGTTGACATATTATATATTATGCACTTATATTCTATGTGAAAAAATATATATATTTAGAAGTTCTGTTGGAGATGGGAAAAAAAATAAATGAATACATAAATGAATGACTCTATTTAAATGAAATTTTTGTGTTACCTACCTGCTGGTCACGCAACATTGCATTTACCTTTGTAATTTGTTCCTATATTTTGAACTGCACTTTGATGAGTTTATTGTTTTGTCCAGTGATATTTTGTTGTGAAAGATGAGCAATAAATTCAGTTTAATTCGACTCACTTCTGATTGCATAATTTGATTCCTTCTCTGAAAACATCTTGGTTTTGATTCAAATTAATGAATTCTTGTGTCGAGTTGTTTTAACTGCAACTGATTGACAAAGTGCCCTTTAATCTTTGTAAATAAGCACTGATTATTCGGTGTTGAGTTAGGAGTTGTCATGATGCTGCCCAAGATATATTTGGATGTATGATGCTGATTATGATTTCTAACTTTACATCAAACCAAAAATGATGACGTTAATGGGCAAGTTGCTGTGATATGATTTTTTTAATAAAAGGTGGTATCAACCACATGTTTTTGTTTTTTTTTAAAGAATTTCCTCCTCGTGTAGGTGTGCTTAGTGAACATGTATGCACATTATGGAGTAATCTTGTCAATGTGGATATTTTTTTTTTCTTTTGCCTCTGACAATTCTGGTTCTGGTGTATGGAAATTTCACACGATATATACATTTTGATATATTTAGATCATCTATCACTGGTGGCCTTTATCCATTAAGTTATTTAATATTCATGTACTTGCTTAATAATTCACTGATTCACATATTCATTCATGTATTAATTAATTCAAATCCTCAAGTACCTATTTGGTTTCTTAACATTTTTATGCACCTATTTATCTTTTTGTTAGATATGTATAATGTGTGTGTCCTTGTGTGTGTATGGATGAGGGTGTGTTATGTATGTATTTTTCATGCTTTAAACAAGTCTCATAAAAGACAACATGCGCTGAACACACACATCATTTTACAAATGCAGCTTACATTATATAGATGATGACTGGCGGGGGAGGGAACATACCGAATGTTCCCGACAACAAAAGTCATCATCTGTTATATTATATGGGTTAGTCAAATACATGTACCATCATCTCTTATGGGTTGATATTATAGTCAAAGTAATCTGAGGAAAACTTACCTGCAATTCGCAACGTCAACCACCAGCACAATGCACTCGATCGCTCGCGCAGAGCCAAATTCACTGTGCGCGGGTCCTTCAAATCACACTTTCGCACGCAATACAATAATTGGTCATCTGCTTTTTCACATTGTATGGAATAGGCAAATTTATCCTATCGATTGCATGAAAAATATGATCGTTCAATCGTTTGGTATCGTTTGTCATTTGTTATGTGAAAATGTTTTCCCATTTCACATTACAAAAATGCTCTGCCCATGGGCGTACATAACCAATGTGCCTCCATCACGTGACTGTGTTTAGCAAATCACTAACCGGCATTTGACTAACCCATTTAATATAGTCATTTGATGTAAAGCTAACCAAACATACAGTGTGACACAACACCTTGGAGCAAATCTCTAAAATCACAGATAACAACAAACAGCTTGATAAAAGTTGAGTTTACATTAGTTTGTTTTATTAGACCTCATTATGTTGACTAGCAGCATACTATTAACAGGCAGAGTTTACACAAACAACAACAGGAGGTTACACTGTAAAGATCCGTACAGAGAAGATCCAAAGGCATTAGTTAGAGAAAAATGATACTTTGAGGCAAATATAATTCAAATCACATTTCAATTCAGAGTTAATCCAAAAACATATTCTGAAGTGACACGGCAGTACACCGATGCATTATTTACAATTACTGACACAACATGACCGGCTTGGATCATACAACTAGCATAGGCATACACTTACCACCTGCTCGTCACAACAGACTTATGGATATGAAATATATATATGTATATATAAATAGGTTGAACATGAAAAAACAACTGATATACAAACAAAATACATCTTTAAAAATACCCCTGATAAGATGGATCCCATTATGTTTAATCTTTCAAATCCAGAAGACAGTTTTAAAAATACCCCTCTGGTTAAAGATGGGTTCTGTTGTGTTGGCTACGAGCTGGCTTGTGACAGCCAAGTCAGCTCCCGTAACTTCCAATTTAAAATAATCCATCTTTCTGTTTTGGCAATTAGAGTTTACACACAAAAGCATTTAATCTCATGATAAGTACTCAAGTAGAGATCATCAGTGGGATGAAAATTTGGCAATCAATAGCTACAATCTGAAACTGAACGTGATTAAACAAATTCTAAACATTCTTTTTTTTTTAAGGACAGATGAATGAGATAGAAAAAATAAATAGTATAAAAGTACAAAATGATATATGGGACAATAAAAAAGAAGCATTTTCAACACTACAAAAGAAACGAACATTACAGGTATGTAATTGCAAAATAAAAAAATTGTATGCATATATCTATTCCATAAATATCTTTTAGAGCAAAAACAATATCCAAACAGTTTAAACATGCAATATACACCATCACCTGGTACAAATGACACTATGACTCAACTATCTTGCTTTGCTTTAAAGTTGAAGTTTTGTCCACAGAAATGCAAGGTTTCGTCTACAAGAAATTAAGACAAAAGTTATGGGTGTTCTTCCTTTTCCTATAATGCTTTCTTTCTAGATTTGACATGAAGCAAGGGGTCATACTGTGAGATGTAGCAGAAATTAAAAGACTTGCCGGAATGTGGCAACAACATTGGCAAGACTTTGTTTCACAATGAAACATTTCACATGATTGCTTCCAATGTGAGATATCACAAACTGCTCAAATGAAAGTCACGCTTTGTGTGTGATTATGAATTACTTCAAAATTGCTGCTCTGCTCTTTTCTTCTGAACAAGATGCACATGATTTCTCCACATTCAACCACCCTAAATCTGATGTTCTGACAGGCTAATCGCTGCTCCATTTGAATACATCTAACAACTGATCATGCAAAATGGTCGCATTGGACCAAAAGAGAATGAATGAACTACATGCAAATCAAAACAATTTCCAGATGAATGACATGCAAGAACAAAGTGCAGCTGTTGGAAGTACTTTGGAAATATTGAAAAAGGAAGGATGTCAAAAATTCTAGGGTAACTCCTATGCAAGAGTGGCTACCAAAACTGGTATTAAAGGTTAAATTATTAATCTAGCAGACTTTCAGATTTTATTTCTTCTGAAACATTGTCCAAAACAGGTTAAAATTTGCATAAGGACTTTACTTGTCACAAAATGTTACAATCAGTGGATATGACTTTTCAAGTGGAATGCCTTAGGCAGAGACTATTACCTATCAGGTTAATATCTATAAATGGCACTACCTGAACTAATGTGTTCTTGTACTGCTCATGTCTTCTCTGATATCTCATTAGCAAAATGCATGTTAAAACAACAAGTAAAGACTTGGCTGGGTCAACACTCAAAAGAAGTTTTTGGTGCCTCTGTCTACAATGTGGCACAGGATTAGGAACTGTACAAAGCTGTTAAAGAAAACATATATCCTGTACTCAATGAACTCTAATGAACATTCCATTACGATCAGGGCATTCCCTACCCCCCCCCCCCCCCCAAAAAAAAAACAACAACAACAACACACCAATAACAACAATAATAAACAAATACATAAATAAATGTCCTAAAAAAGGCATGTGAGCATCTCATTATGCAATTGCAAAACTGTTGCTGTTGTAAAGGAGTGTGCAACAATGCCAAATAAACTGCAATTGCATATGTGGTATTTGTTGTCTACACTTTTATATCAGCATATGAATCAATCATAAAACACATACAAAAGAAATTAAGAAAAGAGGCCCTAAGAATGAGTGCAAACTTATTCAAAAATTCTGCCTCTTCAAACATTTTTGTTATTATTTGAATCGGCAACTAAAAAACAAAAAGATGTACTTTAATAGCCTACATTGATATCTAATTGCATATTTTGGTGAATAAAAAATACAAGCTCTACTATCAAGAATAAAATAGCCAACAATGAATGTTTAAAATCAATTAAAAGTGTAATTTCTTGTGCTATAGGACAGGAACTGACTCTTGGTGACTGGCAGAACTTAAAGGACAAGTTCACCTTCAAGCACATGTGAATTAAGAGAATGCAGCAATATCAATAGAATACATCAGTGAAAGTTTGAGGGAAATCAGTCAATCCCTAAGTTACGAATTTTTGAAGTTTCAGTACTGCAATCACTGGATGAGAAGACTACTGCAGCTTGAGATGTGACATGTGTGGAACGATATCACAAAAATATCAAGAAAATTCAACGTATTGTCACTTTTCTCGCATGACAGGGCACTTGACTCACCTCTTTTAGAAGGCAGGGGAAATAATACTACCCCTAACATATGTCAGTGCTAAGTCAAATGAATGTGAACGTTTTTCACAAAATTAAATTTTGTGAAATTCCCTCCATATTTCCCTTATATTGTTCTATACAGGTGACATCATGAACTACAGAAGTCTTCTCATTTAGCAGTGACTGCGCAGAAACTTTTAAAAATTCATAACTTTTGAACCGATTGTCTGAATTTCCTCAAACTTTCACTGTTGGGTTCTACTAGTACTGCAGCATTCACTCAATCCACATGTGTATGAAGGTGAACTTGTCCTATAAATCAACATTCCAGCACTTCAAGAACATATTTAAACAGAGACGCCTTACTATGGACACAATACACTCAACATTATTCCATGAGACAAAATATATATTATACGCTCTCCTCAATATCTACGTTCTTTTACACATTAGCAAAATATAAATCAAATTTTTACCGCTCGCTGAATACAGTATCATTTTAAATCTCTGTCAGTCATCTTTTCAACATGAGCAGAAAATTGAATCATGCAGGCGTGAGTGTGTGCTTGTCTGTGGACTGCAGTAATATCGTTGTGGCATCCAAAAACATTTTGGAGCTTCTTCCTTTGAAGGATTTGCATAATCTGGCTGATTTTCAAAGCTAATCAAAACAGCCAGACCACAGATATGGAGGCATCAGTAATTCAACTCCATTCTCATGTAGTACACAATCATCGTAATGTAATCACCTGATGAAATGTATGAAGATTTCTTTCTCTCTCAATATTAGGCAACATGACAACATTGAATTCATTTTCATTACAATCAATTAAAGTAATTGGCTTACAATATTTACATATATATATAATATAGCGATGTTGGTGCATATTCAAGACTTGAATCTGACACCATTCTCTTACTGGCAATATCAAGCAATGCTGGAAATGATAATCATTCCCTTTAATATTATCTCCTCCTCTCTAACCATTCTAAATTCATATTCGTTTGAGATTCACATGACAAAAATACACAGAATACCTTACACTTACATATTTTCTTTGTCAGATAAGAAATGTTTCTTCGCGTGAAGTTTATCATTCATTTTGGCTTGAAAGGACACTTATCTTCACATCTCACAAAGTCTATTTAACCTGCAATAACAGCTTATAGATCAATGGTATGTTTTCCTACATTGTGATTTTTGTTCCTTTACATACAATTCCACATGCAAAGTTCAGTGATTCTGACCAACTACACTTCCCTTCCAGTGAGAATTGACAGACTCTGTGGCACAATTTAACAGACCAATTTGGGTGCTGCAAAAATGAGATTTGAAACTCTTCTTTGGTTGTCTTCCCCTTTACTAGTAGACTAGATCTCTGATGCAAGAGGGAATTTCAAACATACCCAGCATCTCAAAATGTAAAAGTGTCCTTCGTTCCGAGAAAACATCGGTGAAACTGGAAAAGCATGTCATCTCAACAGCGTGCATGATTCTTTTTATGTACAATCCATGTTTTCACAAAGATAAATATACAAATATTCAAATAAGGATGACATATATCCCTCTATACAACATCACATATATATCACGCCCACAATCTTCCCTAATACTTTTTGTTATTGAGCCGTGCTACACATAGTGTAGACATCAACGTCCCGTAAACTCAACTTTACTTATCATAGTATACATTACCGATTGATTACCTATGTACAACATATCAATGTACCACAACATTTCTGAGAATCAAATGGTCACCACAAAACAAAGATGCTAAGCTTGGGTGGCAGTGCATGTGTACTTCACCACAGAAGCATTGATGACTGTGACATGATGCAAAAAGGCCGTATCTCCATCAAACAAGGAGTTCAAGACAAATATGTTGTAATAAGCATTACTTGAGTAAGCTTTGGTGCAAACGGACTGTACAACTGACAGTTTTTGAAATATAATCGGTATGCTTGTCTATATTTTCACATTGATTGTACAATGCACAACTTTTTATGAGGGCAGAGGAGCCACATATTGTGCCGAGATGACATTCCATTAACAAAAATAATTCTACATGTAACTACTGTAATTGCAAGATCAGCAATTACTTGATTTCTGCTCTTTTAGTTTATTTTTTTTTTTGTGCTCTTACATTTTATCAAAACACTGTAGATACTGCATAATACTTGTGTAGTGGCAAACATGACATTTTTATTCTTATAAACTGAACACAGGTCAGGGCAAAAGCAGCCCTTGAGGCTCAATGAACACTGCCACTTGTAGTGAATTCACACCAGAGACAGCAGTATATGTCACAAAAATAAATACAATACATCTTGGCATACTAAGAAGTAAAAGAAAATCTTGCATTAAAGTGGCATGAAAAAGTGTTTAAAAATTTGGTATGGCCTCTGAAAATGGATACACTTATGATGGTGTCAATTTTTCACTTCAATGTGTTATTATTTTTTTTTCTCAGCATCTTTTGATTTTAAAGAACAACATTTGAATAATTTGTCTCTAATTGAATGACTTTAAAACACTCAAATATCAATAGCTCCACTATACACCTGCAAAAAAGCAAAACTTAACAAAATGGCATGACTGTTGAATATTAATGCCTACTATACAAATATATCAACAGATCCTGTACACATTTTACAGCACTGCGTTTCAATATCAATTCTATACATGAGTGAATGCTTACAATGAAGGTACAACAAGAGTGAGTGATTGAGTGAGAGAGAGAGAGAGAGAGAAAACGAGAAAGAGAATGGGTAAAGAAACAGCCGTGAGATGGTTTCTGGGCCCTCGGTACGGGAGCAGGCAGGACCAATCTAACCTCCCGCGCATCCCTGGCAAGCGCAATTCGTGACAATCTGGACCTGCGTGGTGTTGGTGGAGCCGTCCGGGCAGTGGAGTCGGACGGTGCGACTGTGGGCGCTGCGCGGCCGGCAGCACGAGGGACCGCACTGTCCAGAGCAGACTTTGTTGCGAATCGGTCGCAATGTGCGGCACCCGTTCATCTCAAATATCTCGTTTGTCTTGAGTCCAGTACAGGTTGTCTCTACACGAGTGAGAAAATAGACAAAGATCAAAATAGCAAATAAGCTCCCCATGTAACAGTTCCTACATCTTTCCCAATTATCATACTTGACATGTCAGTAACATTTACCTTACCATTTTTCTCTCTCCATAGAAACAAAAGTCATTCTAAACCTTTTTTTCAGAAGATGATGTTCACCGAAAATGACCATTATATCAAGCCTAAAGAGGCCAACTTATGTAGTGCATAAAGACATAGTTGTATGTGCAAAGAGAATATATGAAAAAGACATCAGTTGATCAATGTTCACTTGGTTTTGAATCATGGATAATATTTGACCATCCTCCAAGAGCTTTGAGGGAGATCAAACTGTAGATTAATTATGTACCTGATTGCCCAATACTTAAAGGCTATAATCATGTAACCTCTGCTATGCTCCAGTGATTTGAAGCTGAAATCCAAGAGTACAAATGGATATTTCACAGGGGTTTAATGACCGTGTGATGCAATGGGACACACTTTTGTACATCTCAAAGTAATACAGCTCCAGCGGGAAGGGAGAAAATTTGGAAGCAATCTTTGGGCCTACCCTGGTCACACATGGGTCCCATCCAGCCGTCCTGGCAGTCGCAGCGGTAGGTGAACTCATCTTCCACCAGACAGAAGCCATTCCGACACCGGTGCTCCTGGCAGGGGTTGGGCGTGTCGTGGGCGGGGCAACCCTCTACTACGCCCACACGATTCTTGGCACTTGTCAGGGGCATCGGCTGGTGGTTTATGAAGAATGCCCGGATGCAACCTATCATGGGTGATTGCCCACAGCAAATTCTGATTAATCCATGAAATCACACTTTATTTAGGCTAAGCAATACGCCAAAATCATTCAACGAAATGAACTGTTGCTAGCATGAACTACAGAGCAAGGACAGAGCAAATGAACTTTGTTTTCAAGACACAGATTTGCTGATATGGACACTTATGTAGCAGCTGACTAAAATCAAGATAGGTATTCAGAACTCACCACGGAGACTAGTCTTGTTGCGGAGATGCCAGGAGTTGACGGCAAAGTTCTGCTGACTGACCGGCAGACCTCCGATGTAGAGCAAGGCGTTGACGTCCAGCCGGTCTCTCTCGCCAGCATTGGTCTTGGTTTGCCAGGGTCCGCCGTCGATGGACATGGACACGTTGCGTTTGTTGAGGACCAGCTGCAAGGTGTGGAAATCTCCCTGGTTCAGCTTCTTTTGGTTGAACATGGTCGCAGCGGGGAAGTTGCCGACATCGTAGCTGACGCGGATACGGCCGCGGAACAGCTCGACAGCGATGTGGTGGATGACCCCGAGGTACAGGAGAACGCCGTTCTCCTCCGTGGTGGCAAAGACCAGAGTGAAGTTGATGATCTGCAGGTTGCTGGGCCGGTAGTACTCCACGTACGACTCCCCTCCCGGCCTGAAGCTCATGCTGGTGGACACCTCGCACTTCCTCCCGTAGAAGCCCGGCAGGCACATGCACTCAAAGGAGTGGGTGATGTTGCTCTCGTAGCACTGGCCGTGGTTGTGGCAGTTGCAGGGCGTGTCGCTGATGTAGATGTTGGCGTTCATCTCGCAGAACTGACCGATGTAGCCCTGGGCACAGCGGCAGACAAACTGGTTGCGGTCCTGCTCACACACACCTTCATTCTGGCAGGTCCGAGTGCGGCAGTCCTCATAGCCCTCGGTGCAGTTGACCCCGCGGTGACCTGGAGGACACTCACATCTGGAAAAAAAGAGCAAGTTTATTATTGTAAAATGCCATTAACTAGTATTACTCATCAGAAATATAATGCATCATACATTATGCTAGTAAAAACCAAATATCTTAACATTACACTTCAAGCTGATTTGAAAAAAAATAATGGTGGCAAAATATCTACCTACTCCAAAGAAATGTTAAAGTGAGCCTGATGCGAGAAAATCCTTCAGATCTAAATGTCAAAAAATTATGTTACTAACATGTTGTATTTGAATACAAAACAAACTTGTGACAGCTAAATGTACAAAAAGTTGCTTCTAGAATACACAGTCTGCTGGCTGAATGATTCATACCCATCATTTCAATTCAATCAGAGCAATCCCATACATCACTATCAAAATATGCAGAATATTTAATTTCAATCAACTTTAGCAAATTTTTCATCTTGTCAAAGGACATATTCAATAGGCGAGGCCAAGGATCTCCAAATATATAAGAATCTGGAGTCTCATCCATCAAACCTAAGTACGCACTAGTTTCTCACAGTCAGCTGACCAGGGCCCCATTTCATAAAAGATGTTAGGATAGCGGCTCTTGCTGGAATGGCAACTCACAATAGCAACAGCCAATCAGGAAGCTGGATTCTAACCGTTGTCACGACAATTGAAATTCCAGCAAGAGTTGCTATCATATCAACTTTTTATGAAACGGGGCACAGATCTTACCTGTAGAAGTGGCCGAGATCAAAACAGACCCCTCCATTTTGGCACGGATCCACGCTGGGGTGGCACAGGTCAATGTCTACCTCACAGTAGTCACCTGTTTCGGGACGAAAAGGGTTTAAAGATAATTGCAGGGGAAAATGTGCAGAATGTGAAGGCATCAGCTAAGCACCAGCCATTCATTATACTATATCATCATATTCTCTATATTATATCATGTAATATGATTTTCCATTTGTATTTGATATTGAAGTGCCAATTAAATAAATAAATAAATAGATAATAACAATTATGATTAATAGTCTCATCTTAATAGCATACTTGGCTTTCACTCAGCTCTCCTAAAGCACTTTAACATGAATTGCATGATTTGTCTTAAAGCCGTTAAGTACCAAATCAAAATGAAAATTGGGAAGCTGATGTAGTTATGCCCATATCCTCCTGCTTGAGGCTCATATTTTGTTGAAAAAGTTACATTGTTCAGAATGTCAAATGTTAGATTGTGATTCTGAGTATGTGATTGAGTGAGAAAACAGCTATTCTCTCCGTGAAATGTACAAAGTAAAGTGTTCTATGCGAGAATGGTTGTGTGAAGATAGGTAGTGGGAATATGAGAACTCCTGGCACTTTTTAGCATATATTCAGATAAGTAGGCTTGGCATATAACTGCTTCATCATTGACAAGCCAACAGCAACATGGCACAAGGAGATTAAAAATTATATTTTTGTTTTTGAGTGGGAACATATCATGGATTGGATATCACACCTCTGAAAGACATTGCTGGTTGATGAATAACATACTTGAGGTAATAAGCTACTTTTAAAAAGTACAAATACACAGGTCAATCCAACTTGCTTGACACTGATGAACTGTGTGGCAAAGGCATTATAATATGTTTCTCTGAACAGTAATCCCTGGCGACCTTTGACCCCACTATCAGTGTCACCTCTCACCTTTGTAACCCTGCGAACACCTGCAGGTGTAGTTGTTGATGCCGTCCACACAGGTGCCGTTGTTGAGACAAAGATGGGCGCGGCAGTCATCCACGTTGATCTCACACATGTCGCCTGAAAACCCTGTTGCACAGTCACATCTGTATAAGGATGAGAAGAAAAAGCAACATATAATATGAGATGAAAATATACTGGACACAGCATATATTTTGCAGGGTTCTTATTTTAGTGAAGTTTGCAAGTCTGCTATTCCAGAAATTAACAGCACACAATAAATACAAATGCAAAAATGCATGCATACATTTCTCTGTTCATTGCTGTACTCCATGATCATTAAATTCAACCTCTCATAAAATTTTTGGAAGTCCTGAGTGGAGAAAAATTAGACTTGCTGAATATATGTCATGCACAGTACCTGGTACATACACACTTTTATTTCTAGTAATCTTCAGTCTTGATTCCATGTAATACAAATAAATCAATTTTACACTATCACTTTGATAACAAAATGAACAAAACAATTATGCACTTTTTTTTCAAAAAGTATATATAAAGTAATTACAATATGAATATCTGGAAATATCTTTACATAATTTTTCATACACACACACACACACACACACACACACACTTGCTTAGTTGGTCTATTGTTCATTTTTTAATGTGAGTAGAAAGGTGACATTTAGAATAGATAAGTGCCGCATCAGCATGGTAAAGGAGATTTCCGTCACTCACCTGAACCCACCAGCCAGGTTTTCGCAGACTCCGCCATTCATGCACGGCCGCTGGTCGCACTCGTTGATCTCAGCCTCACAGTTCTGGCCCTTGAACCCGGCGGGGCACTGGCAGCGGTAGCGTTCGATGGGGTCGGTGAGACACACGCCCTCATTCTCACACGGCGATGAGAGGCAGGGGTCGCACTTTGCTCGGATCATGATATCTGGTTCCTCTGCAAAGAGAGCATCACGGAGCCAGTATGTTATCAGTATGTCCTCACAAATTGCCTAAACACTGATCTTTACCAAGAACATCCTATCGTCAAATATAGAGAATTTGTTCATACTTTCCTGAAATATCCATATCCAGACTCTTTGCTGACATGAGGTGACTCGATAATGAACATTGTCCAATGTACATCACATTTTAAGATCTGTTGCCACTGGAAATGCCACTCCTTGACAATTTTCCATTGCTATTTTCACACACTACAGATACTTTTCATTATTTTTTCTCTCTCTTTTGTTATTTTAAAAAAAATGAAACGGTCCCCCCAAAATTAATATATCAAAGTTGTTTTACCAAATTGGCAATTTTTGTGGCAAATTTCTTTCTGATTTTGTGCAGATTTAATACACCACTTCCACCTAATCCCTCTCTAATGTAAGATGTGCACTGGTATTCAGAGTTTCCAATTTCTAATTGCTAATTTCTGCAGCAAGTTTCTCCTAGGATGTGATGGGTTAAAGCTTCACAGATCATTGACCCTTCTCTAATATATACCTGTGCAGAGGAATTTCCTGGATGGTGCAGTGAGGAGGAGCTTGCCCCGGAGGACGTAGGGTTCCGAGCAGCTGGCGATCCCGGGCTCCTTCCACCCGTCCTTCACCCAGTCAGACAGCCAGCGCAGGTTGCAGTCGCAGTACAGCGGGTTGCCACCGAGAGCCCTATATGCAGGTGACAGCCCGGACAATAAGGAGAAGATGGGAAAAGGGTACGTCAGTTCATGTCAATCATTGCCACAGATAATTGAAGAAAAACCCACAGAGAATTGTAATCACATAATCCTGTCTCGGAACATGACAAGGACACTGAGTCAGTCAAATTGGTAGTTTAGCAAACAAAAGCAGATAAAAATGATAACATGCACACACACAAAGAGACATACACACACACACACACACACACATACTTTAATACACTGAAAGACAAAGAAATGCTAAAAAACAGTTAACAGAGATAATCTGACACTCATCATTTTCGGCAATAAACAGTGTTGTCCTATAATAATAATAAAAGAAAATGGGCAATTAATGTTTGATGATTAATCTTTTAATCCTCCAACAGAATGGCCAAAGAGCGCAAAAAGAGCATGACATTTATTTGCAGAATGTTGGTACATTGTATGCATGTTTGTCAAATATCTCTTCACAACTACACCTTGTACTACGATGTATATAGCGCCATCTACAGGACAATTTCTGCTATGTTCTTTGGATGCCCTGTAATAATGAGGCATAGGAAGCTCTCAGTACTTTGTGATTTCATAGATGTAATCTCATTGGTCTAAGACAACAAGTTTATTTCTGAGAATATCTTACATTGTAGATTTATACATTTCTATCACAGTGAGTATATTATACAGATATTGACTTAACAGAGGTGGAATATAACATTTGAGATCCTCGCGGGAAGTTATATTTTTGTCGAGGATTATTATATTTTTCCGAAGCGCGTAGCGCTGAGGAAAAATATAATATTTCGAGACAAAAATATAACTTCCCAAGGGAAATGAAATGTTATATTCCTACCGAAGGAAAAAAGTCAATATCTGTTATATTATATGACCTACAGTACAAGAAATAAACTGCTGTATAAAGCAACACGACTTCTCCTTTTTAAAACCCACAGTCAAATTCATGAACGCGCGTGACAATGCTCGGCACTGTTAGTGATATGCAATCGAGCCAAACCGAGCCATAACTATGATGGCTTTCGCGTAGGCCCTACTATCGGTAATTCGTTCTTCCGTGGCATATAGCCGTGCAGGAGCATTCCTAGAACAGTCGCTATTCAATCATACGTAGGCCTGTATCGAGGGCCTATTTACGTAGCGGTAACGTTAGACTTATTAGAGCTAGATTTTGTAATGCCAGTTGTAAAATTATTTTTTTTTTAAATTGTAGAAGACTACCGTAACTGCCGCTTTTGGTCTAAAGCAAGCTTGTTGAGGTAAGTGTTTGTGGTGATGTATGAGAATGTGAACTTTCTAACAATGTAGGGCCTAATCTCTTCTGTCTGCAGTCACTGGTACATGAACTGTAGACTACGGACCTGGCCCAGGTCCAGGTCCAGCGCTAACGGTTAGTAGCATAGAACTACCGGTGTCAAAGAAACTTACTCAGTTAACTTACTCAGTTCAGGCGGTGGTAATACTAATTGGAATGGGAAATCCTCTGCCTTCCGGCCCTGTCACGACTGTCTAACATTAACGGGAGTAGTAGGCTCTATAGCTTCCAACACATTCACCAGTTTGTTTCTCTCTCAAGCTGCCATACCAGTTACAACACTGCTAACAGTTTGACAAAAACAAATCTGTTGCAATTTCGCAATTCTCGCTTGTAGCGCGTGTATGCTGTGCATGAAGTGTTGTCTACCGCTAACGCTTTACAGTAGTGTGCTGTGTACTGTGGTCACGGCGATTGCATTCGTGTATGTGCAAAGCGTCTCTGTGTATGTTGCGCGCATCATAACAATTGGTTTTTGATGACGTCACCCCTCCTGATATAACGCATTTGTTTAACGTAGTCGCTGTTATATTCCATGGTTGTACGTAATTTACGTCATGTTATGGAAATGTAACGCTTCTCATCCTTGTGACAATGGTCACGTGACTGCATTTTGACCAATCACACATTGATATCTATATAGGTCATATAATATTACAAAATATTACACAATCATGAGATAATATACTACTCTACTATAAATCTATTCAGACAAATAAATGCTGCTTGCCCAGTATGTCTGCTTGTAATAGACCTTTAGTTTCATCTGCTCCATTCACTACTATTTTAAAAGCAAAAGTCATGTTGATTATACATTACCGTGCTGGTTATGGCTATGACAGGCAAGCCTTTGCTGTGCATTAAGTTTCCTTGAACAAATTGCCCGTACGATGTATGCCAATGCAGAATATGTCAAAAGAAAATTTAAATGTAAACTGGCCCATATACAGGTAGCAAAGTTCCTTTCTCCCTTTCTTTCTTTTTTTAGTAGAACTTTGTGACAATTTATGTCAGTCACATGCAAATAAAAATTGAGAGCAGAAAAATGCCCAATAAGTTTCCTTGGGGGACCATGTCAAGCAAAGCATACTTCCAAAATTTTTTTTGGACGCAATATGTAACCTGAAAATTTCTTGCCATCTTGCAAAGAATTTCAACCATTCTCGTCCTCGGCATTCCCCAGAACCACTGTGACTTCCTGCCTATGCCTATCACATTCATTTTTTGCTCCAGGCATTGCAAAACAAGAAATTGGATTTAGTAAATACTCAGTCCAGTCCCCGTCATGACTGCCACTGCAAATTTTCAGGGCAAATCTTATGAGTGACATTTTATCTTTGAAATGATTTAACCAGAATTTATGTCCCAGTATTAAACACCAATTGGATAATAAGTCCAATATCCCTTTCAGACCCTCAAGGGGACAAGATTGATTAAAATCCTCCTATTTCTTTTCCCTCACTTTCCACACCACTTTTTCTCAGTCTCTCTTCTCCCCTCAGGAGTCTGTCTAAGACCTTGATCTCTAGTCATATAACTGAAAATGGTCTGGAACTGCATGTTAACTACCAGAATTTTGAAATGTATGCATTTTATTTGTAATACTTTTTTATACCTCTGCCATGGAAGGAGGTTATGTTTTCATCGGTGTTTGTTTGTTTGTGTGTTTGTCTGTGCGCAAAATAACTCAAAAAGTTGTGAACGGAATTGGATGAAACTTACAGGATAGGTTGAGAATGACAACAGGAACAGGGTTAGATGATTAAACTTTGGTAGTGATCCAGGATTTTTTTTTTTATTCATGAAGGATTTTCGCTATTTTGGCAGATAAGGTCAATGAACTTTGGAGTTGAAGCTGTGCATTTATTGAGGTTTGAATACACGCACTACAGTGCGTGCTCTTGTTTCTTCTTGGGCAAGGCTCTATTTGCCAATGACATAATCCTTCAAAAAAAGTTCAAAGAATTCCTGGATCCACAGGGTGGTGCAGATCACTACCAAAATTTAACTCTCTGTTTCTGGTGTCATTATCAACTTTTCCTGTGCGTTTCATTGAAATCTGTTCACAACTTTTTGAGTTACTTTGCAAACAGACAGACAAACAAACAAACAAACCAACACCAACAAAAACAGAACCTTCTTGGTGGAGGTAACAATGAAGACTGATGAATGAGAAGACAGGCCAATAGGCTGATAGGTAAGGCAAAGAGAGAGATTGAGAGAGAGAGAGAGAAAGACAGGAAAAAAAGAAATGTCTCTACAGCGACTGGTTATACCCCCGCCAAACAACATTTCATAAGCTTAGGTCAAAACAACATTTCATAAGCTTTGGTCAAAAAACTGAGGAAGTAGTTAAATCCGCAAGATCTTTCCTTGATCTTCTGCCATTAATATGCCGTTACCATGGCAACATACTTTCGGGTACTGTCGAAAAATGCGTCTTGCACATCTACAACCAAAGGCACACATCTGTACCAAGTTTCATGGAAATTGGGCAAAAACTGAGGAAGTAGTTTGCAACACAAAATTTTCCGTCATTTTGGCTCATAATATGTGAGCTGTTACCATGGCAACATACTTTTTGTCACTGTCAAGAAATGTGTCTTGCTGACCTATATCCTAAGACAAACATTCAATATGAATTCCATGAGAATTGGAAGAACACTGATGAAGCAGTTTTGCCATGAAGCATTTTGCCCTATATTTTACCAATAACATGCCGTTACCATGGCAACGCACTTTTTGCCACTGCGGAAATATGTGTCTTGCACATTAACATATTCAGATGAACATCTGTACCTAATTTCATAAAAATTGATCAAAAACTGTGGGAGGAGTTCGCGACGCAAGATTTGTACCCATTTTTGCCCATAATATGCCGTTACCATGGCAACGTACTTTTGGGTACTGTCAAAAAATATGTCTTGCACATCTACAACCCAAGGCACACATCTGTGCCAAGTTTTATGGGAATCGGTTGAAAACTGAGGAAGTAGTTCGCGACGCAAGATTTGCAACGGACCGACCGCCCGACCGTCCGCTGATTCCTATATACCCCCTTCAAACTTCGTTTGGCGGGGGTATAATGAGAGAGAATGAGGGTGAGGGATAAGGGGAAAAATTTAATCTGAAGTGGAAATGTTGGGGTGAGAACACAAATATAAAAATTACCTCGTTCAATTAGAGCTCTTGACACATTTACACCCAACATTGCGCAATCCCACTAATTGCTATCGGTTTGGTCGTGATCCAAGGCAGTTTATATATAGGGGCCTGAAATATCCTGTCACGCAACATCCTGGCAGAAGAATGCTGTATCTCATACAGAGAATACCATCAGGTGCCAAAATTCATTCCCTTCCCATCTTCAAGGTACAGATTAAACAATTCACTCAACTGTGAACTGTAATTATTGCCTGCTTCCAGCTCAGATGAACATTTAACATCAAAACAGCAAATGTGTATACAGTTCTGGCAGCCAAAGATATGCTTAATTGATATTGAGTACAAAATCATTCTTATTGAGCTGTTACATCTCCATATTTTTCTTGCAATGCAGTACACCCACTGCTATGTTTAGGGGAAGGGAACAAAATGATAGGCAAACAGAGAGGGTGAGGGATATGGAGAAAAAATTAATCTGAAGTGGAAATGTTGGGATGAGAACACAAAGTTAAAATTACTTTGTTCAATTAGAGCTCTTGACACATTTACACCCTACATTTACAACCACTGTCCAATCAAAAAGTTACTCAAGACGCTTTGTCTACCAAAACACAGAAGGTGCATATTTGAGATATCCCTGCGGTGACATATCTTTTATTTACCAAACAAACATCAATTAAGTAATAGTACACATTCTGGTATGAGTGCATGGTTTGCCTTCTAGCCTTAGCTTTTGGAAAGCTTTGGAAATAAAATGTTCAACTTGTGGAGAAAAATTGGAATCTCTCATGAGATTGGTTTCAACAGCTTTACTTGGGCTTGAAGAAAATTCATATTTTGTAGTTTTGATGGAATATGGGGTGCATTATAAGTCAAGGTATTTTTACTTCTCAACGCAGGAAAAGAAGTTTCCATGTCATCAAAATTACTGCTTACTCCGTATATTTTGTGAGGTTTTTATTTTTGCGAATTCCGTGAGTTGGGTACCATTTGCAAATTTAACAATGCACAAAATTATTACCTCTTATGTCGACATGAACACAACGTGCATGCATACATTTCTCTGTTTGTTACTGTGCTCTATGATCGCAAATTTAACCACTCACATAATTATCAGGAAGTCTTGATTCGCAAAAAATTAGACTGGCTAAATATATGGCGTATACAGTATGTTTTTTTTTTCTTTTTTCATTGCTGAATCCATGACTGGAAACCGGAAGCTAAATCCATTGAAGAGAGGCCAATATCTACAGAATGTGGTCATTCCCTTTCTCTGCTACTCAGATTCCACAGGAACTATTCAATATCGGGACTTCAAACGGAAGCGGGAAAAATGGCTGCTGTCAAACCCAATTTCAGACGTATGGCCTTCCAGATTCGCCAATTCGCCGGGAAATTGGAGTGGTCAGGCACGAATCAGCAGTATCCTGCCCCCCATTTGCATTCTACTCAAACAACAGAGTACGTCAAAAGTTTGGGGAAAAAAATAACTTTCTATTTTTCTCCTTTCTCTTTTTTTTAAAATTCTTCACCCTATCTTTCTTTCATGATGTGGACGGGGAGAGAAATGGGTCAGTTGGGACTGATGACTGAGTGCTGGAATCGTTGGAGACGCTGAGTTGCGAGCGTGCCGCCATCTGGAGGGTCAGGAACTATGAAGCAGACGTTTTGGCAGTTTTGATCTTAGTCACTATAGGCATTGATTGTTAAATGTTAAAGGCAGTACCCCTCATGTACACAGGGCAGGGGTGTGAACTCTCAACTTGGGATTTTACTTGGCAAGTGTCTAGTACTCGACCTGTCTCCATAATATCATGGTGACTGTTCCTATGGACATCAAAACTATTTGCATGCCATGCAAGTGTCTCTGAATTTTCCTTCTGAGCTTAACATGTACTGGGTAGGTGACTAAGAGTCTTTTTTTTTTTGTTGCTGAGAATACGTGTAAGTATAAACATTATTGTATCTTGAAAACACTGGGAAATTACTATCTTTTTTATTTCCACCAAAAATTAATAAAAATCTACACTTAAAATACAATTTTTGAAGTAATCATGGTCATGAATGTGTATACTTCTTTTCCCTTTACTTGGTAAAACCACACCTAGTAAAAAATACATCAATACAAAGCAAAACAAAAAAGGAAAAACAACATAACTGAAACCTAGTAACTACAATGGTAAAATTCACATGTAGGATTTTCTTCTTAAAAGTTTTTTTTCTCCTCTGGATATGGTCCAGCACATAGTCTTTGATGACATGGGATACGGCAATGAAAAGAATGTCACAGTTTGTGAAGTTTTCATTTTAGTTACTTACAAGTGTGTGAGAGAATTGAAATCCTCAAAGGTACCCTCCGAGATGGCCGAGATGTTATTTCCATGGAGAGAGCTGTATTGGGAAGAAACAAAATCAAACAAACATCGCTGTTAAAGAAATGCACTTCTAGTTAGTCTTTCTTCACAGTATGCCTTAGAGAATTTTAGCAACATAAAGAAACTAAACTTTAACAAGGCAATTCTTTGCATAAACGGGAGTATATTCATTAGATTTGGGGTTTTTTTTTTCAGGTTCTCTCTATGTATTTCAATGTATCATTTTAGTTCAAGGGTTACAATACTGCTAGCAAATATGTCCTTGAATTAACAATAAAAACTATAATAAAAAAACGTTCTAATAGCTGTTGCTTCCCTATTGGCAGAATCGCTTTCAGAGAACACAAAGATCTCTTAAAGAGATTGTCCGTACTCATGCATAAAGACAATGATCTAGGCATGGCCAAATCTCACTGTCTTTTTGTATTCCTGCACTGAAAAAATGATGTGCTTGTATGAGCTTTTCCACATGACGTTCTCAGTGGGAAACTGTACACAAAGTATACGAAAAAAACAAAACCCAGTTACAGTGGCTTCCTGAACGTATGACATTAATTTCCTTCAATGTTATGCGGAGTGCAACCCTCACACACTCCTGTGTTTTCCCCCCAATCGAAGATCGCGTGCAGTGAGAGATGACAATCGTCAATCGTTACTGAGGTGATTCACATGTCATTAACGACGGACAATGTGGAGGGTAAACACTCGAGAGAGAGTGTGCGGATGCCATGTTGAGTCATGAAACAATAGAGATGTCATTAACTACCACGCGTGATGTGCCATTGCTGATCAGCATTCACTGATGGGCAAAGGATTTTAATGACCATAACTTTGAAGCAGCAGAAGCCGGCGGGATGCAAACAATTTGCCGGTAATTTGATTTTGACTGGCAAAGGAAAACATCTAGCGATATGCTGACAAATATACTCTATAGATATCAGATAAAAATAAGACGAGGCTCGTTTGTTTAAAAGCTGCTCAGCTAGTATTCAGGGAAAACATACTGTTATTACGATTTCTTGTGGTATTTTGGGGCAGATTTCCTTCCTCATGATTGACAGGTTCATTCTCTGTTTACTCAGTTCTGGAACACTGATTGTTAATCATCCTCATGATTGCTCAAATGTCTGGAATTTATGATGTGGTTTTTACACTTCATCTCTTTTAACCCGCTGAGGAAGGTTTGATTTTGCTACAACACGCATTTCCCATTGACACTTGCCCGAGTATACTCGGGACTGGTCATCAATGGGTTAATCAATGAGAACTAATGTCACTTCCAGAAAAGAAAAAAAAAACTGCGAAAGGAAAGAAGCTTGTCTCCAATCAAACTTTATTCCACTTTAAACTGAAGTACAGATAACCCTTTTGATTAATTTTCAATCTTATTTAAACATTTGGGACATCTGAAACACCTATGAAAATTGACATGTTGCAAATCGCACTATTACTAGCCTAGTGGTGCAACCGCTAAACATAAAAACTAGATGATTTGGAATCTTTTTGCCAAAAAACTGAAAACCTAATATGGTCTCTGTACAATGAAGTAACTTTCAAAGTGGCTGATGCAAAGATCAAAGCACATAATTATGAAACCCTGAAACCTCACAATCTCAATTCATCTACACATATCTCTCCTTTTTGTCTCTTTATATGCAAATATACCTTACTCGTTATAAGTCAAGAGATCTGGGGAGAAAACAAAATATTTAACAGAGTATTTGACAAGGAACTTGCGCATCAAATTCTTCTCAAACCATTGTGACCACGATAAAATCAGGTCAGTTAATTTATACCACTACGATATCCATATACAGAGTATAAGTGATGATGTGACTGCACACTCCATACACAAGCACTGAGCCAGGACTCCAGAGCAAAACTGGGTGTGAAGCTACGGAGATGAGAACATCTTCATTCGGAACAGGCCATGACTATCACACAGCTTTGTTTCGATGTCCTCACCACCCCCTTTGGGGGAGCGGGCGGCCCACTTGGATTATCACATCAATCCTCACTTAATATGTGATTAATAACAGCTATCATCCAAATCTGATTATTAGGGACTCGCAGGAATGATGACAGATATCATGCTCCATGGAAAATGGGTCGGGAGATTCATAGTGGATAAAAGAGATCTGTAATTATATGCAGATAGATAGCTGGGTCTAGGGATACTACAGAGAAATAGAGAGAGAGAAAGAAAGAGAGAAAGAAACAGAGATAAACAGACAGACAGACAGAGGACAAAATGGGAGAAAAGAGAGATAATGAGATATATAGGGGTCTGCTCAGTTTGAACTTGAATACTGCAAGGTGTTTCCACTTAAGACTTTAACACATCCTTAATAGTTTAGTCATCTCCTGACACCCGAGGGTGTACAACTTTTTACTTCCACTTGATACAAACCACAACTTGTCATTCACTGAAAGAGCGATCTATCAATCAAAATAGCTTTCTCACTCGATGTGCTGTGAAGATTGTGATAACACTTTCTAAGAAGGCCAACATATTCACTTGATATACTGCTACAATTAAAAGTAAGGAGCCCTTGGTTTGCAAATGAAAGCTGGAGGTCCAGACCAAAGTTTAAACACAAATAATGCTGATAATAGAGGCTAGCCACAGCTTAAAATTGAGGTTATTTTTGTTATATCTTTATTCATTAATTTATTTTCTTTTTCGGTGAAATGGTAGCATATAGAGTACCAAAGTGATGATGTCACAGTATTTTTCTTCACAGCTTGGGTGCAAACCAGGTGTGAGCATGGTTAGCAACAATAGTGTTCACAGAAATTTGGGCCAGGTGCAGTTGTTACATTCAGTTTCCATGGCAATGAATGGCTAAAACATCACACTTTGGTACTCTATAGACAAAAAAAAAAATGTCAATATTTTGTTTCATTGGCTTATATCAGCAGCTGTGCATGCCTCGGGCAGAATGACAGATATGAGGGGACAGGAAACATGCCAAAAACAAATTTTATCTAAATCCCACTTCCAAAACTTAAACAAAAGACAAATTCCAACAAAAGTTGTTCAGAGAATTGCGGTGATGTGAAGTAAACCCCTTTTCTGGCATGGAATAATTTCGTCCCGTGTGCCAAAAACGAGTGATAGATGGCTGACATTTTCACTGCTGCATGCACGCCAATATTTTCCTTGAATTGTAGTGCAATGAGTCACATCACGCTGGTAGGAATCTGGGACTTCTATCAAAGGGTTCACGACACTAAGCTTCATGGTATAGAGTTCACATTTTAGTTGGCTGAAAACTTTGTGGTACTTTCAAGCACTTTACTTGTAGAAGAGGAAAACCCTTCTCTTTGTCCCATTCTTGTTTGTAGTGAGCATTTTTTTTTTTTTTTGGGGGGGGGGCTGAGAATTGAGAAATGCTGACATAGTTGATGACAAATTTCAAAGAATGAGCCTCATCTTTGCAGATTTTGAGATGCACACACCACATTAAAATGATTCCCACAAATGAGATCAACTTTGCATTCCATCCTTTGCAATTACTCAGACTACACTGATGTAGTGGTGCTCATTGGAATAATCTATGACCAAACCAAGGGCAGCAGAATGAGCAAAATTACCTCAAGTTATGTGTGCTTTATGTTACTTTCCAATGATATCACTTGGGGACAATCTTATCCACAAATCTTTTCAAGTTAGATGATCTTGACCAACTGTCCCTTTAACATCAATAGGCATGCTCTTAATCCTACAAATACAATTTGTACTAAAACTCTCCAAACAATTTCGCGAGCAGCATGTTTGCGGATCGGAGTCAGTACGTCATCATTCACGGTTTGTCCACACGCAATCTCCAAGAAAAAAAGGATGGCGCTTGGCTCCCCACAGGCTTCTATCCTGTTTGCACTGACAATGATTCAGACTAGAAGCTGACAACTGTGCTTGTTTTCCCGCCTCAAAATAGAATGCTTCATTGAGTATAAATAAGTATATTTCCCCAACCACTCTTTGCACGAACCGACAGTATTGCTAACGCATCAGTAACTAAATCCAAAACTCAATACAATGCACATGTCGAAAGTGCAAGTGCGATTGGATTATTTTTCCCCGCGTATCAAGTAACACCTAGAAAGACATAAGTGCCGCAGAAACGAAATTTACTCGCCGATTGCAATGCAAAGAAACTGTCAAGTTGAATCAATCTAGTCCCGTACTCCAGACAACAATAAGCGTCATGTAAATCCAATCCATGATTGAGATTTAGTCCAGCAACTCCAACAAGCACAGAATATGTGTACCTTCACGCATGAGTTGGTGTGCTTTATCATTGGATGCCAAGCAGGATATGTAATGTGCCAAGCCCATATGCGCAGTCAAAATGAGAATAATCCATGTACCACAGTTATGCTACCACTGAGAATTCTGGTCTGAATGTTTTCAAACCATAACCCTTCCAGCAATTTGATTCGGGGGCATGGATGTTACAGACCAGGAGCTAGGGCGAAATCAGAAGTAAGTTACAAATCTAATTATCTGGGCTGATCAATGGTTTGATAAACCCCTCCCTATAGGATTTAAGGATAATGATGTTGCTGAGCGATCAATACTTACAGTATTCTGAGGGATGTCAGACCCATGAATGCTCCCGATGGGATACAGCTGATTCGGTTGTAACTCAGGATGCTGGAGAATTGGAAATAAGAGAATAAAAAAAAATAAAGTATCACATTCAAAGCTGATTTTAATACACAACATATCTTCCTGTCTCAACTGTGATCATTCCAAAAGTAGAACGTGTTGATAATGACTGGTTACTTGGTTTACTGTGAGACAGACGCTTTTCGTAAAGCCAATATGTCTTCATCCACTTGTGCATAGAGATTATTATGTTTTAAAGAAAAGAGAATGAACTTGCTTTCATTGATAAAAGAAAGAGAGAATTGTTGCTACTTGTTTACCAGTGGTTGTCTGGTAGTCAAAGGCAAGGACTTGATTTACAAAGGGAGGGATATATTTCATGTAATGTCATTTCATTTCATTTGTTTTCGTTTACCTATCCATTTCAAACAAAAAATAATAATCATAAACACAGCATGATTATTAGAATGCATTAATTCAGGACTTCAATGTTATTTCATGATACTGTAGAGGAAAAAGTCACTGAGTATCTGTGTATTGAACCAGCTTTATGAAGGAACTTAAGAGCAATTGTTTAGATGAAGTCTTCATCAACAGTTCTATAGTCTATTGTGTCTGCTGCTCCTTTTTTCAACAGATTCACTCAATGCAGTAAAAACTTGGTCATTACCAATACAAAGCAGTACACAAGGCAAGATATTTGGGACAAAGGAAAAATAAAGTGCAGAAATTGGATTCACATTAGTGTCTACTTTCTTCAAAGGCAAGCAAAGCACAAAAAAAAAATGAAACAAAGAAGGCAAACACAAGTTGCATTGAAATATTGGAAGGGGAAAGAGGGAGAGAGATATATATATAGGGAAAGGGAAAGATAGAGAAATAAATAGGGAAAGGAAGAGATAGAGAGATATACAGGGAAAGGGAGAGAGATATATACAGGGAAAGGGAGAGACAGAGAAATATATAGGGAAAGGAAGAGATAGAGAGATATATAGGGAGAAGGAGAGAGATATATAGGGAAAAGGAGAGATAGAGATATATAGGAAAAGGGAGAGACTGAGAGATATATGGGAAAAGGGAGAGATGAGAGATATATAGGGAAAGGGAGAGAGAGATATACATATAGGAAAAGGGAGAGATAGACAGATACATATAGGAAAAGGTATGAAGCACCATATAAATGCAATTATTATTATTATTATTATTATTATCAAAAGGGAGATATATAATGGGGAATGGGAGAGATAGAGAGAAATATGGGGAAAGGGACAGATAGAGATACATAGGGAAAGGGAGAGATAGAGAGATATATAGGGAAAGGGAGAGATAGAGAGATATATGGGGAAAGGGACAGATAGAGATACATAGGGAAAGGGAGAGATAGAGAAATATATAGGAAAAGGGAGAGATACAGATATATATGGGGAAAGGGAGAGATAGAGAAATATATAGGAAAAGGGAGAGATACAAAGATATAGAGGGAAAGGGAGAGGTAGAGAGATATATAGGGAAAGAAACAGATAGAAAGATATATAGGGAAAGGGAGAGAAAGAACAATCAGAGTTGAACAGAGCAATCCATACTTTGCAGTGAGATGTGTGTTACAGGGACCACAGTGAAGGGTTAGCGCCACGAGAAGGACGAACAGCACTGCATGGCATGACCAGGATAGGAAAGAGATAGAGGGGGCTCTTGAGTGACATCTACCCCCGGTGAGGAGGATAAGCGTCGTTGTCCTCAGTGCCAGGAAATCGGCAGATCCTAATCCAATTTGCAACTAATTTGGGTTCACAGAACTACAAGGCGGTGATAACAAAACTCGTGCCTGCACCGGCAGTGGCAGGGTGAACATTTGATGTGATTCGTTCAAGAAGAAGATGCACAGTGACATATATCACACTTGATTGTTTGTTTGTTTGATTTTTTGTGATAATGCGCACTCTAGACAAGTGAATGAGATGCTCAATTACTCCTTTCAAAGCACCCAGACAATTCCAACCTAGTTTTCTGCAACGATAGGTGGAGATTACACCATGAATTGCTTCTACTACAAGAAAGATTATCTAACAGACCCAGGGGAGCTTCAAAATGAATCCCATTCAGCACGGGGTGTTAAGAGTGCACCCCTGTTACTCACATACATATAGCCAGGGAGAGGGGAAATCCCCTTCCTCCGGTTTTTTTGGAGGGGGCTCTTCTTGACGCACCACACTTGATTATCACTGCTTTCATCAGCTCAGCCAAGGTCTGTTACGGGTTCTACTTCCCTTCCCCGGACGTCAAAAACTAACTCTTCTTTGTCACCTCTGCCTTTCCCCCTCTTGATAAAGGTCACAGATGGAACCTTTACACAAAGGGCTGACGAGCCTTGATGAGGTCACTGACTTTAATACTACTTGCTGTCTAAAGACTTGACTGAATAATACCTGCTTGGTCTGACCAAAGACCCATTTTTCTTTTTCCTCTTTCAGTGCACTGATGACAAAATTGTAGATGTTACTGTGTACCTACTCAGAATAGGTCTTTTGATATTGAAATCTTGCCATATTTTAAAAATGAAATTAAATTGTAAAGATATGGTAATAGTCAAATGGACTGAAGAACATGACATTGTATACCTTTGAGCAAATATTAAACCATTGAGGATGAGCTGTTGCTGCTAAAACAAGTCTGCCCAAGTATACACAGGGTTAGTCTGCAACAGGTACACAAGCAGATATCCTGGCAACAAAATGCAGGTGAAAAGATGTTTTACTATACAAGAGAGGGAAACGACAGATAGGATAGAGGGGATGTAGAGTGGGTGGCGGGTGGGGGGAGGGGGATTGGCTTATCTCGTGGGACCAAACGAGGGAAGTGCATAGAGGAGAGAGGAAAGGAGAAGCACACGGATCAAGGGCTTCGGTTGGGGAGTAAGGGATGCGAGGAGACAAGAGGAGCATGACTCTCCCGCTTGCGAGAGTGGCCGAACGCCGAAGACAGATGTACGGCGCGGCCGCGTGACTCACAGAGTGGACAGTTTGCTCATGTTGGCAAAGGCATAGTCGGGCAGCATCGCTATCTGGTTCATACTGAGATCCCTGCCAAGAGGAGGAAGAAGAAGAAGTTTCAAATAGTTCAACTTCACTGAATCATAGTAAATCAATCCAATGCAATTCAATCTATTTCAAAACAAGTTTTACTCGACATCATATATCGCAGCTTGGATGACAAATTGCACATATCTACATGTTAAAAATACCAAAGAATTTACAATAATATTTTCTCTGAAGGATGTTCCATGGATACCTGCAATACCATAAATTGAAGTGTGTTTACATCTGATTAAGATTAAAGTATATTGTGATATCCAAACAAATCAAAACAACTGAGCAATCAAAATAAATGCCTGTATAGGTTCCCTAGAAATTATGATATACAGATTTTATGATAACCCTACAGCTGATGGCAAGTCCTATATGAATTTGTGATCCATTAAACACATCTTTGAAATCAGTCCCATCACAGTAATTCCTGATAACAAATTTAAAGGGGAAAATCGAGTCCAAATATAAGTTAGTCTGATAAGAAAGTGTAAAATATTACAAGTTCAACGGTATAATTTTGATCAAAACTGGATGAAAAATAAGGAAGTTATGACATTTTGAAGTTTCACTTTTTCATTATGAAAATGCAAATCGCAAAGTAAGCATGTCATTCCCTCACAACTTACCACATAGTTTGCACATAAAATTTTTTAAATTTCCAGCTTTTCATTAAAATGCAATTATGCCCAAGGCTCAAATCCTTGTATATCTAAGTGATCACTATTCTGAAGTTATTCAACCAGGAATAACATCATGTTTCAGACTTCAGTGATAGAAACATTGAATTTTTGTCATTTTTTGGACACGATCAATGGAAAATTGCGAGGGTATGACATGGTTAGCTCACCATTTGCATATTCATATCCATTGTACAAGAACTGTTTCGAAGAAATTAGCAAAATTTCAAATTTCATAACTTCCTTATTTTTCATCCGATTTCAGTCAATTTTTTACCACTGAACTCACAAGATTTTACTCTTTTTTATCAGACTAACTTATATTTGGACTGGATTTCCTCTTTAAGGGTTTCACAATAATTTGGGCAGTGAACATCACTCTCCTTTTCATCCAACATTGGAGTTGAATGACACATAGTGTCTTCATAATTCTATACTCTATGCTTTACTTCAGTAAAGATTGAATCCTACATAAGATATCCATCTTTCTGAATTAGTTACTTCCCTTTGTTTCTTCCCTTCTAAAAATAGACACGGAACAAACAAATTGATTAATTCTTCAAAATAACTTAAGACAAACACAAAAATTGCATTTGACTTAGAAATGAAGACCTATAAACTTAATGTAATATGCTAGCTGCAGAATTTCCAGGCATTGTTTGTTTAGTATTGCTGATAATATCTTTGATGACAATCCCACCAATTAACACTCCCATGGGCAAGGTTCAGTGCTTGACGCCTCGTTCATAAACAGTCTAAACAATGTCTGTCAAATATCTAAATCTTTTTGATAAATTGCACAAAGAAAACTTATCTCTTTGATCACATTTCTGTCTCAACTGTCATTGAATCTGTCACATGTAAGTATGAAAGAATCACTTTGATGTGACAGCTTAATGAATGACATAGTTATAATCAAATCAGCCTAATTTCCAGTCAAACATACTTAGCAAGAACAATACACTGAAGATGGGTCACTCGGGTACATGTGTCTCACTGTGTATCTCATGAAATTATGGCTATATCCTTGAATGACTGAGATGCAAAACCACCATCAGGTAATTCAGTTACAGTATTATGAATGGGGCAAGTGAGTGAGTGAAGAGGATTCTCTTTGCGAAATGGATTAAACCGGCATTCATCCAGGAGATGGGAATGACAGGAGAGAGTCTCGATTCCCGGTCAGAATCATTTCTTGAGGCAGACTTAATTGACTTCATGTGGGACTGTAGAAATCATCATCATTTTGGTCAGGATCAGCCCTAATTGTGTTTGAAAGGTTCATTATGATGTGGATTTCTGCTAATTTTTTTTTCTCAGGTGCTGAAACCTAAGTGAGGATCCTTCTTCTTTCCTTTTTTTTTTTTTTTTTTGCATAATTCATCACCGTTTCGGTAACTCACTTCCCTTCTGATAACTTAATAAATATGTGGTCAGGAGAGACACTCTTCCTCTCCTGGCTTTGCCACGAGAGTTTACCAGGTGATGATATGAACGAAGAAGTATCTAAAGAAGATGGTGTTGTCATTGCATCTTTTGTCATTATTTTCAAGGATGACATGTCACTCGTCACAATGTCATTTCCGAGAATATGAGCCGCAATTTGGTATGACATCGTACCTGCATATCATCAGTGCATTCATGAATGTACTCACCCAAATCTTACATATATTGCATTAATCACACAGTATAACTAATAGAAGAATCGATTCCTGTGGGAGTAAGCACTAATCAACATTTTTCGCAGTGATGACACAGGAGTGTTAACAAAGACAGCACTAACATGAAACATGTTTTAGTCTCTCCATGTGCCACTTGTACGGCAGGCTGACAATATGGTACTTGCCTACCACTGTGTTTTGTATCAAGAATTGTTGGGGGTTTCTCAAGAGTTTCTGAAATATATGGCTACAAGTCTGCATGGAAGAAGGAACTTTAGTGGCCCATTTGATATGACAGTAAAAAAAAAATTGCATTCATGATGGTGGATATTCATGTGGTCATGGTAATTCTGATTATTTTGTGCTGCCATTGCAGCCAAAAGCACTGAATGGAACATGGCCCAGATGAGTCTTAATTTGTCAGAACTGCTAATTGTGTATGTGGAAACTTCACTTACAGTGTGTGTAAACTTTTCAGACTGCTCAACCTGTCTGGTATCGTGATCAGCTGATTGGAATCAAGGTACCTGCAAAAACAGAACCAGAGGGGAAAATGATACTGGTCACAAGCACAGTCTACTTTGATAGACGGAGGAGTGTGCTTGCATCCTGGTTGTAAAATCTACATATTATATACATTTAACATTGGCAACTGATCTCAGAGCAGTACTCTAGACTTTGACTCCCATTCTTGAGATATTTGATATCAAGATTTTTTTTTTCTTGATGTTCTTCACTTTATGAACTCCTTTGTACTCTGTTGGGGTCATTTTTGAGTCCACTGAGGTGCTACAGTGGCATTGTAATTGCAAAGTTTGATACTTCTATATCTTTCACATGAACTGTCATTCCTTACTACAGCAAGATAATTTCTAAGCAAGATCCAATCAAATGCACATGTGAATGAAAAATACTATACATACATATACATGCTTTAATGAAATATTTTACACTCATCCGAGTAAAACATTTGAAAAAAAAATGATGAATGAAGAGGATCAGTGACAGGCTTCAACTATTAAACTTCATGCACGTTTTATCTCTTATTTTGAAAGCTGATGTTAACAGGCTCCGTCTCAGTATCAATTTCTTCCCCACGAAGTTACACATGTACACACATATGAGCAAAAAAAATAACAAAAGAAAAAAGAAACAAGATGGGAGTAAAATAAAAATAAAAAATGATCAAAAGTCATTCCTCCATCTAAAATTTCCCTCGAATCAGTCTATTTAAATTCAGTTGGAATATATATGGGGATGGCATTTTGACTCACAGACGACATACCCAAATAATCCCATCCATTATTTCCAGACAACTTCCTGAACCTTGTTTGTGCAATTTATGTAATGTCTGATCCCCTGGTTCTATCATTTGTCCATTCTGACGTTTCCCGCACACTGAATAAGTACTGTTGTCAAGGTCTTTACTTGTGCAAATAACCGAAGAAATCAATATCCATCAATTTATCATCGTCAAATTAATACTACTTAGCCGACGTACAATTCTGTGGCGCCGGATGGGATGTTGCGCGGAGGCAGAGTTAGTTCCTTGCGGCTGCATCGGACCACGGTGCCACTGCAGGCGCACTCTCTCGGACAGGCCAGTGAGGGCAGGCAGCTGTTGTGATCGTTGCCTGAGATAGAATGACAAAATGTGAGCTTGAGGTACCATCTTGCTAAATCTGTGTAAGAGGTCTGTAGTCACCTAATCGTCTGATGGAAGTACATATCTGTAAATACATACCTCCACAACTACTTTAAAATGTCTACCCAGTAAATTGTGAACATTTTGATATTTTATGAAGATAGTCTGTATAGCTTAGAAATTCTCCATCAGATGAAAGCCTTGAGGTTTAGCTTCTTCTTACAATTGGCAGGTGACTAGGACCAACTCATTAGAAATTAAAATGCATTTTGATTTAAACTGAGGAAATATAGTATGAGATTTCTATAAATTGTAGTTGTACAGAAAAGAAAGCATTTTCAGAACATGGTGGAACTGGTAAATGTGCACAACCTTCAAACTTTGCATATACCACAATTATCATTGTGGCCACTAATCAGCAACTCCTGTAACTGGGTATAAATTTAATGACATTTTTGCATTTATTCTCATCCATTTGAACATGGAGTGAGAGTAGAGCCTATTTTTATCAACCTGTTCCTTCAACACTGTTGTATGAATCGTAAAGACAGCACATACATACTCTCAAACACATATTACTCAAGAATGCACTCCTCGGATATATTTTTCTCCCATTGCCATAGTGATTTCTAAATATCCTACATGATGTCATGTTTCACCCTTGGGAATCACACACACACACACACAAACACACAATGGAGATCATGTATTGCTGTAGATAGCTAGCACATAGCTTTCAGCAGAGGTCAATGCCGTAAACTGGAGATTGTGGCCGCAATCTCTGTCCACAGTTGTCAAGGATCAACCCCTTATCTTTTCTTGGCACATAGTGACTCTCTAGATCTTCAGCATTCTCCTCACCATGTCTGTATTGAGTAATTCAACGCTAGGTCACACACAGCCCAACAGCAAAACATATATATGATAGGAGCGGAAGTGATTTCATGGGTCATTTAAAATACACTGATAATGGCAACTCGTCAAGAAATTATGGCCATGTGCCATTTCAGGCATTCCATCAAAAATGCTACTGACTAAAAGGTTTGAAAGTTTCTGAACTGCTGCAACCATTCTCTCAGTACAATTACTTGGAGAACGGATGACTTACAGTACACTTATAAGTGTATCTTTACAATGACAGAGAATACATGCCAAAGATTTTTAAAACTGATTCTCTTTAACCCATTGAGGACCGGAAGGGCTGATTTTGCCACAAGAAGCATTTCCCATAGACACTTTTCCCGAGTATACTCAGGACTCGTCCTCAACGGATTGATAGGTTTACAGAGTGTATGCATGGTTTTATCAACTGTTGTAAGAGAACCTGAAGCACATGTAATGGAACATCTGCCTAAACTGCTATCAAGCAAGGAGATGACTTAAAAATAGCTCTTCAGACTTGATCCAAACATTTTCGTATGAATCATCGTAGCATTATCACAGGAATTAGCTCCTGAAATGATTCTACAAATTTTCAGTGAGGAATGGCTATGGTTGCACGTGAGTCTACTTAAGCACAAGAAGATGGAACCCCATCAAAGTGCTGAATAAGGGGGGACTTGTCTGACACCATGACCAGACGTAACCCAGAATAGACAACTTGTCAGGCACTATCACATTCTGTCATGGATAACCGGGCTGTCATCGTCCAATGAGTGACTCACGGCCTCGGCGGTATATGCCGACTCATCTTCTATTGGCCTATGCGAATAACACACATCAATCCTACTTATAATATGCCTTATTGCCACGAATCGGCTACCCCATATCAATATGCATTATAAGTAAACAGTAACAAACTGATTGTAAGGTTTTACAGGCCCTAATTTTCAGCGCACTAACTTCTCAAGCAGTAATATTGAACACGTCTTCATGATTGTAAACTATGCAGCCCTGACATGAACTGTCAAAATGGAAACCTATTTTTTGAAAACCTTCACAGGAACAGTAAACTCTGCATATTAGGTGATATGTACATAACATCAGTTAGCCACATATCTAGCAAATTCTTTGATGTCAGACTCTTTTTTCTTTTCTTCTTGAATGAAGGCAAAAAAGTGTTTGATATGTGAAAGTAACCACGGAAGATGCACAACACACATGGCTATCGGAATGGTTATGACCACATTACCCTGATCGAATGGTAAAAGTCCCTTGTCATTGTTTTGCCCTCATAAGTTTTATCTATTGATGGAATCTGAATCTTACGAAGAAAGTCCACAGCTGGAGATCCAACTTACGTCACAGTTTTGCAAAGGTGGTAGCATTTTTGTCTTGAATTGCCATTTACTTTCACTGAATATTTCAGACATTTCTTTCTGACACATCAACGATGCTTTCACTTGTGTCCTATTTCTTACTTGCTACATATTTCTATCATCTCTCATTATTTTTGTATACTATATGTTTCTACCTAGAGCAAATCTCTTTTGTATGATTTATATTTCATATGTTCTTATATGCTTCTGGTATATATGTCTGTCTCTTATATTTTCGTACCTAATGCTTCTCTTGAATTATAAAATTGATATATTCCTATAAGGAAATATTTTCAATTGGTTTCTATATGTTTTCTAGAGTTTGATATATCGATATTGTCCTACCTAATGTTGCTCTTGAATTATAAAATTGATATATTCCTATATGTTTCTTCTTGGAAATATTTTCAGTTGGTTTCTGTTTCTATATATGTTCTCTCACTCACCTTCACAGGTGAATTGGTCCCGGCGCAGGGTCTGTATGGGTGTGTCCTGGAAGGCGAGTGGTTCCTGGCATCGGGGTTCACCGGTGACAATCTGTCTGGCCGCCAGGTAGTCCGGAAGCCAGGACAGGTGACAATTACAGTTGAGTGGGTTGCCCAGCAGATTTCTGATGGCAAACGACAAGTTGTCAAACTTGATGAATTGACAGTAAAGTCAACTGGGCTATCAGAGCAATCATACAACTTTGAGAGCACTTCTTGCAGATGTTATAAAGCATATATAACTGTCATCAAACAAACTAAATCTGCACATTCAAAGAGGTCACAAGTGCATAGGAATAATTTTTTTTGTTTTGTTTTGTTTGGCATGATAAGTTTTGTACACTTATATCCTTTGTTGAGAATGAATATGAATAAATGAAATAAAATGAATAAATGAAATGAAATGAATGAAATAAAATGTGTGTATTGTTTTCCTTTTATTTTTTTTTTATTTTTTTGGGGGGGAAGGGGGGGGGGGGGGGGGGTGAGCACTGCCAGTTACAGAAAGCAGTGGTCAAATATCACCAGTGTCCTGCCCTGATCCCCCTGATTGCACATGTAACCAAGGCCTCTGGTATAGGCCAGGATAGTACATTTAGAATAGACTGATTCCCTTTTCTATTTCTTTAGCTTTTGTTGGTTGATCTTAGGATAATTCTTACTTGTAGAAAAAGGTATGGAAGGAAAATCTTCAGAATATTCAGTTCTACTTTAATACATATTTTTCCAATCTGACTACAAACTCATCCCAGATCTCTTGTAAAGATGTAGCTTCTTCATGTGGTATGGAATCAGCAGTAGTTTGCATAAAACTACACTAATGTGGAAGAGGGGGTTGGGATAGAGATACTAAGCCTGGCATTGTATTTGGAGATGGGGGGGGGGAGGGGCTCAGAAGTTCCCAACTCTGCTACGATCGTATGTTGTCACATCCAAAGATGACCTATGATGGGCCTCTTGCATAGGTCAGAACCCATTATCAGGTTATCATGCTTGATTGTGAATGACACTCTCCTTTATGGACTCCTAACGTGGTCAAATACCCAAGCTCTGATGATTCAGCATTCATTCTTAAAAAGTGTCAAAAATAAAAGTGATGCTCTTTGCTAGTTATCTGAGGAAACTTTTAACAGAATTTTTCCCCTTTTTGTCATCCCACTCCTAATCCAATTCCTTCTTTGTTCTTTACTCTGTAAACTAGCTTAGAATACAACAATGTCAATGTTGTTTCTTCCCCCGGAAGATGTGAGCAGCTGTTGTCATTTTCCTAGCACTAAATTAGATCAAGCTCTTCTTCCCAAAAATGCAGATGTGAGATATGAATTCCTATGAGCACATTTGCCAAGAATTAATGAAATTACAAAATGTGTCATATCCGCAATATCATCGCTTTCAGGAATATTCCTCTCTCAGACTTCCTTTACTTTGTTGTTTTCTTGTATTTACTTTAATGCACAGAAGTATAGTGTATTCAATAAGGAATATTACGTAGATCCTGGGTAGTGTGTTTGATTGTGAACATCCTTCAAAACAACACATACCCTCTGGCCATATCACTGAAAAAGGATGCAGAAACTCGGGCAAGTGCTGGAATCTACCAACAGTGACAGTGACAAAAAACTCTTCAGACTAGAAAATGAATGACAGAATAGTGGAGTAGATCCCCAGGAGATTTATCAAACGTTTTCTCAAGTTTGTTTAAATATTACCAAAAAATGCCACAATTAAGATCTCCCTCAAGAAAAGGAGGGATCAAAATAATATTCTTGTTGTGTTACATACATTTTCTGATCTTGCAGTATACCACATTTCATTTTTTGGATAAAGATATGAAATCTGATATTCTTTCCTGGGTGTTGGGCACATGAAAGTCACCATGTTGTGTTGCATTCCACTTGGATAAATGGAGAAATTTTGCATTTTTATGGAGATTTTCCCAAAATCATTCGTTGACTGACTGTAAGGGATGACTTACAAGGTTGCTAGTTCTTTCATGGAGTCTAGTGAGCCGGGCATGATGGTACTGATGCTGTTGTCATACAGGGATCTGTGGGAGAAAAACAAGAGAGGAGCCACAGGTTCAGAAACTTTATCACAGTAACCATGGCAGCTATTATTATAGTGCATGTGATGGTACAGAGGCATGGGCAAGGTATCATAAGAGACTCAATAAGATACAAGATAGTAATAGATGGATAGATATAGAGATATATAGCAAAATGGAGATAGGTAAAGAGACAAAGAAAGATATACAATGTAGATGGACAGATAGTAGATAGATAGATAGATAGATAGATAGATAGATAGATAGATAGATAGATAGATAGATAGATAGATGAATAGATAGATAGATGGATAGGCAGACAGATATATAGACAGATACATAGATAAAGAGAGAGAGAAGGGGTTGAGAGGAGGAAAGACATACCCTCTGTTCCATGGTCTTATTTTTATCAGGATGAAAATGTTCCACACATAACCCCCTAATGCCAGATGGCATCTTTTTGTTTAATAGCTTTTGATTGATAAACATCAGATATCATCATAGAACAGTACCCATGCATGAGAATCTCTATGATAATCAGATCTACGGATAGGTCATTGGAGATGGTTACCAGTCATACACTTCATATAAAATCCAACTGATTCTCCTTACATAAAGACTAGGTCTATTACAAATCACAGTGTTATAGATAAGAATGTTGCCATTTGTTGGATAAATAGATATGCTTAAACTCTCATGAAGTATGAACACAGGGTAACTTTTTCCCCTTTTTCAGTAGAGATTAGGATGTCAACACTTGCAATGAAAATTTCTGTCCCCTGATTTGAAATCAAAACAGAGTAATCTAAATCGCACATCTGTTTCCCACATTTTTATTTCTCTCTCTCTCTCTCTCTCTCTCTCTCTCTCTATTTCTAATGGTAGCATCTTTCCAATGATATGAGGATTTTTATCACACATATCTCTTTTGGAATAATGCATGCTTCAAGAGAAGAGAAGTGAACTCCTTCTCAGAGGAGCGTAGATCAAGGTCGGTACGTGCACCTGTGCATACACGCACATCAACATTGACATATCATTCATTCTATTTTCAGTGACGTGCACCATGTTTGAAGTCTTGTTTGACACAGCCATTGAGACTCTTTCAATATTCTTCATCATTATTTTTCCCCTCCATCATCCTGGCCAAAAAAAAAAAAGAAAAGAAAAGAAAAGGAAGATAAGGAATGCGACATTATCTGTTGGACAGGATGTCACCATGGAAACGAGAGATACAACAGTGACAAGACACCTCTTCTGACCTCAAGGGGTCATCTCTTCACCCCTCTCTGTTTGTCCTGGTATTCAACCCAGTGTCTCCACTGATAGGGATGACGGCAGCTGAGCCAGGCTTATTCCTTCGTTGGATGCCATCGTCATACGGCTGCAAATGTTTGCACTTCTAATAAAGTTGCAAAACCACTAGCAACTAGCTGCCCTGCCATCCTCTGACTAAAGACATGTTTGCAATCAATCGTGTGCAATTCTGCATTTTTCCATTTTGTATTTGTTATCATTATTATTATTTTTTTTTTTTTTGATAATGCATGGCTCTGTTGAAATCCTAAAGTATACTATTGTAAACATTTCAAACATCAGATTACTAGTTAACATTAAAGTGTTGAAATTGTATGTACACCATCTGGTTACCACAACCAGAAATCCAATATAATCTGAAATAAATGCAACAAACTACATATTAAGCTACTCAAAAGTTGTGGGTTTTGGTTTGAAAGGGGGTCAACACACCCTAGAAGATAGATGACCTTTCAAGTTCACTTATCCCCCCCCCACCCCCATACTATTCTGACCTTCACCATGTAATATCCTTTGCCCTATGGGTTTTCTTTATCATTTTCTTTATCTTTTTGCCTACTCATCAACTGTTGATGGCATTCCAGTCCTAAAAAATCATAAGCCCAGTCAAACTTGGTCAAAATTTCACTGGTGTCCTTAGGTCAGGGTGGGTAAGAGATGATCCCTCCCTACATCAGACCGTTTAATTGGCGATGACGTGTCCCAGGATTTAAACAGGAAGGGGACCATTGAGAGGCAGCATGCCGTGGCGAACATACGGCCAGGGCCGGGCAGGCAGACGGTCAGCGTCCACTGCATGATTGATGCCCGGCCGCTTGATGGAAATTGTCGGAAATATGAAATTCCACGTCCAGAGGCTATGGGGGGGGGGGGGAGGGGGAGCGGTGGGGCTACCCATTTTCCCCAATCAGGCATCTCACAAGAATCCAGTTCCTTAATATATTGTGGCCTACTTCTCGGCCAAGGAGCAATATCAAATGCATCCTCATCACAACTCTTCCAAGGAATGGGACATACAAAGCTGACCTCATTAACTCCACTGATGTAAATGTCATCTACAAAACCAAGTTATTGATAGACATTTCCGGTGTTCGAATATTTTCTTTCACATTTCCTCTGCTTTACGTAGTGTCCTACACAGACAAAAATACATACATAAATGAACAAACAAGATGCAACATTTCAGAAACATTTCAGAGATCCTGCTAAATACCACTTAATGTGTGCATATCAGAATATTCTCTTTTTCAAATTTACAGTTCTTTGTTCAAAGTAGTCAAAGCGAGAAATGCAAGTGGCTCCATGCAAGTATCTACTTGATTTTTGCATTAAGACAGTATGACACAGTATGATACACCAACAAAGACTCAAATTAAGATACAGACCAATGAAAAGAAACGAAATGCACACACAGACAAGAACTTGCACTCACTCGCATAACATTGGCAAATATAAGCACACATCTGTACAAACATGTGACTTGACACACAATTTAACACACTCTCTTTGTAACGTTATGGTCTATAAAACATGACAGTACACAAAAAAGAAAAGATATTTGTTTAAAATTCAGAGGCAATATCATTCCTAAATTTGACTGTCTTCATTTTTTTTTTACTCAACAAATAAACTGAAAAATATTCATATATAGATGAATACCTACTAAAATAACAAATGTAATAAGTGAAATGGAACAAATAAGAACCTCACTGACCACAACCGATTATCACAATTATGAACAAAGAGATATGGAAGAGAAAGAGATAGATGTACTCACAGTAATCTGACAGATCTCAGGCCGGTAAACGTCTCGTTCGTGATGCAAGTCAGTTTGTTGCTCCTCAGCATCCTGGGGGAGAAGGTACATAGAGGAGCACCAGGGTAAGTACCCTCACCACAGATTGGAATGATGGAGTATCCCATACATTACCACAAACACCTTCGGACCAAGTGTGGAATGTCTGTGTGTCACATTCCAAAAGACAGTCATTTTGTCTTACTTACCATCATGATGATTGAAAGCTAAGAAACAAAAATTTGTAACAAGATTTATGCTTACTCCTCTGACTCGAGTAGATCCTAACAGATTTTAAATCTAAAACTTTGCTAATATTTTGTGGTACATTCTCTGTGACTCTTTTGATTCAAATGTTTTTTGATTTGTAAATCTTTCATGGGCCATAGGTACATATGCTTCAAATCAATTATAAATTTATTTTATTTTCACTGAACTACACTTTGTATTTAATCTTCCCTTCCCCAATGTCACTTGAATCTTTATTCCCAATGTCACAATAGTTTATGAAAAAAATAAGTGATAATGATCAACAGACAACTCTTGGTATGAACAAGTGGGATACCACAATGTTGTAACTCATTAAATTATTGCTTTTCCACCGATATTTCAGAACTTTAACTTTTTCAGGACTGTGGAAAAAAAGAACTCTTTTGTAAACGGGATTTTGTTTGAGTGTGTGTATGTGTATGTGTATGCATATGCGTAATGCGTATGTGTATGTGTATGTGTATTGTGTATGTGTATGTGTATGTGTATGAAGTCTATGGCAAAACATGGTTAACATTTTTTCAGCTAGTTTGAAATTGACTCCTAACTTTGTGACACACAGGAAAAAAAAAAACAACATTATGTGAAAACAGAAAATCCCTCAATATTACTGTTTTTTCTTAATATCATGGTCAAAGAAAGATTAATATGACCCATGACATGATCACAGACATCGGTAATGGCAAGTAAATTGAAAACAAATAAGTTATGTCACTCACTTTGGATTAATCACTCCATTGTATATGTGTAATCCTTATGCCACAAAATTTCACTCGAGAAATCAGAAAGTAAAATTTAAACCATCCACCTAGACCAAATCTCCCACCATTTTCACCATATTTTGTGACAATACACTTTCATTAGTCAGCGCTTCACACGGTGCCAGTGAAGATGCATCATGTTTTCACCACTGCATGTACCAAGGTGATTAGTTAGCATTTACCATCATACCCAAACCACAAAGATCTTCAAATCAGTTGACCAGAATCAGTACATTGCCCGTTTATGTATGTACATATATATATTTACATATTCATATGCATGTCACTGTGTTTTAGTAAATGCATGCCGACACTTGTATACCATGAAGCGGGTTTCTACGGAATTCTTGAAATGTGTCCAAAAAACACAACAGGTCCTTTGAATTACAAATCTACAATGTCAACTGTTCTAAAACCTAGAGTTCTCTACCTCCAAAAGGCAAATGTACCTCTTCTAAAGTTTTTGTGTTCAAACAAGAGTCAAAATAGAAGCTACACAATGAAGATGTAAATTATATACAAAACAAAAATACCACAAACTAGTTGCAGGATGGAAATGACTCTTGTAAGATCATAGCATATCTGAATGTGCATAAAATTGTTGATCAATAGGCCTAAATTTGCATTACCTCCTCCAAGAAGTATAAAGCAGTGTTAAAGATGACATTTTAATTGCTTGAGGTCAATATGCAAATAGTTATATAAAGTGCTTTGGAAGCAAACGAATACTTTCCACTGAACCTAGTTTCCTTGGGTCATATCATCATTACCTCATTCACACTATTCATTATTAACCTCAAAACAATTTCTGCATGTAACCGTAAACTTGCACTCATGGTACACATTTGTGTGAAACACGGTTTGGCATGAAAATTTTTTACAGTGCAATTCACCTCATGGAAATATAAACTCATGGCATAATTTTTTCTCCCTCCAGATACATGTAGTTCCATCAGTTTTAGATATTGTTGTTAGTTTTGAACAGGTTACAATGAATGTGCCCATGTACATCAATTCAGGTTTTGTCCTACTTGAATATATCAAGGGACATATTGCCAAGACCTGCGCATCATACCTTTGATGATGAATGAAATATTTTCCATAGAAAGGTGATCATGGAAGAATATATACTTTAATATTTTTTTTTCAAGATGCAGTGTTCATTTTTATATATGGAGAAATGATGGTTGAAATTTTTCATGCTATGCAAGGTGGGCACAATGGATAAAAGAAAGGATGGAGTGAAATGACCAATACCTAATAAAGAATAATATGATGTGCATGATTTCTGTTTGCTGTGATAATTTCATGGGAAAATTCAACATTTTCAATCAATTTTCATGATGATGATGATGAGGATGATGATACTTTAACAATTCTGTGGATCCATTAATCAGTGCTTGCAGTCACCCAATTATAAGCAAAATATTGCAGTGCATTGTGGGATACTGCTGTCAGCAGCAACTTGGTTGTATGACTGACTTAATGGTCACTCACTTAAGGGTCACATGACTTTTGCATCGAAGAGGAAGCTGTGAACTCATCATACATTGAGGGCTTTGACGAGAGCCTGGTCATGGCTTAGTACCTTACCATTCATTTCATGATTTGTGCCAGGCAAATCTTTCACAAAATTCTTAAATCTGCAACCACATCACTGTATATGCATAGGTGAACAATGCCCGCATTATGTTTGTTTGTAGATCCCTGTTAATTAACACCTCCTTTCCATTCTTTGGAGCAGAATCCTATAGCAATAGAGATTAGAAATGATGTTAAGCCATTAGGTCCCACAGACCAAAAATATCGGGTTTGATGCTGTATTTGTTTTATAACATGGGGGGGGGGGGGTAGGCCTACTATTTATTGACAATATATCATATGTTGAACTAAAACTTCTCTATACTATTGCTTATATACAGTAGGTTGCAGATTCATCAAAAACCTCTAAATTGCAAAATTTACTTTTGATGCCTGAAATTCCTCTTTGTCTGTTAAATTAGCAAGATTTGTATTAAATTTTCTGATTAGGTACAGATTTTAGATATCAACCAGGGCTATCTAATCTCTCCAAAATCAAGATATGTAGTGAATTTCAGCGGTGCCAATATAATGACGAAATATATATCTGTTGCAAATTATCCCAGAAATCACTGTGTTCATTATGAGAATGGGACGGTCAAGAAATGACAGTCTTGCGGGTCAATTGACACATCTAGAATGGGGACTCACTGTGAACTAATGCTGAAAATCATCCTCTTCAAGCTCACTGGGCATGTGTGCACTGAAAAATGAATCCACTCAATAATACCATAAACATGATTGTCTTCCCATACATGTTCTCATTTATGAACAATGGTGATGATGATGACTATGGAATGATAAAAGGTGACACAATGATAATTTTGGATTGCTCTTTCTATTAACCGTTAAGTTGATGATATGAAATGAAAGCTACTGCATTCCTGGAACTCGATGCTTTCTTCATCTGCGAATGAGTGGGGTGAATCTCATTTTTGTTCTAAACGCAATGGCAATGTAGCAATTCTTGATGAATGCAGGCATGATGAGAGTGAAGAATTTGACAAAAAAACACTGTACTTGGCATCAAAATGGTAACTCCATTCAGCCATAGCATTTTATTTGCCCGTCCCTACAGGCAGGGACAGTTTACTTCTCCCCCCCCCCTCTTTTCTCCTTGTGATCGGAGGACTTCTCTTTACAATCACTACCTCAAATTTGGGGATTGCACCACATACAAACAGAGGCAAGCTGATGTTGACGGAAGCTTTATCGAAGAACAATAATTATGGCTCTAATGTTTGGAGCAAATAATCTAAACTCACACGGGGGATTGTTCTTTCAAACACAGGTTCCACCAGAAAGAGAGAGGAAAAAGGGGAGTCCCACCTCGGAGCTTTGGATATAGCTAAGATCTCTGTCCTCAAACGCAAACCTAAGCATTTTTTTTTTTCATTTTTTCATTTTTTTTTTAACAAGAAATCGGAAGCATATGAAATAGTGATGATGGAAAGGGGTTTAGTCGTCTGTGTGTAGAAGGGGAACTTGGGACTACGTCAGACTTGGGGGAGAGAGGGGTGGGGAGAAGAGTGTATGGGAGTTCTTTTCGGCAATGTTTGGTTCGAATCCAGACGAGCCGGAACAGGTGGGGGTAAAGCGGGGAAGGATTGTTGGAGCTGATGATGGGCATAGGGGGCAAGCTGAGACCGGTATAGGGGGTCACCGTGAGATGTGTTTGGAAAATGGCTTCATTGTTGGAATGAAATAAATGTCGCTGAATTGGCATGATGGGATATCTAAATGACACCAATCTCTCGCAGAAGGAGTCCATCTATGGAGGCTTTCATGAAAAGGTTAATATGGTTTTCTTACATTTGCCTTTCAGGTTTTTCCTTCAAAAAAAAATCAAATATAGTTTCTTCAACCTTTCTGTATAACTTCTACACAATATATGCTATTCCCTATGGATCACTTTTCACACATGAGTGTGCACTTAAATATTTGGAAACAAAACAATTCTAAGTGTAAAAGTTACAATTGTAGTGCTAAGTGGCAACTTGGATTGCACACTGTGATAAAATAGCAGATTCTTCTTTTTATCTTAAAATTCCTTTTAGTCTAGAGACTCATTTACATACTCAAGGCAACTTATAATTTGCATGAATGCATTCAACTTTATATCACACATTTAACTTAGAGGTTACATTTCTAAATAGAAAATAACAGTTCCTCCAAACTTTGAGAAATCTACCTTGTCAGTTAACACTCAACAGCTATTTAGATAGCTTTCCTACACCAATCTTTATGCCACAGGACATTGTGCTTTCAAGAACTTTATATTCAATAAATGCATTCTGTTTACATGATTGATATGACCAGGCTATGATGAAAATATATATGTGATTTTAAGACAGGAAAATATAGAATATATAATCATACACAGGTTTACAATGATTCCCATATGCTGTACTTGATGGACAAGCTCAAACAAATAAATATGCTTATACAAATGTATATAAATCAAGTCTCCTCTACATCACGTGCACATTGACAAGGTAAGTTCTGCTTCTTTAGTCTCCATTCACAAGTACCAGAGTTAATCAACAGTCAAAATCATAACAGATTGTGCCTCAAACAAATAATACAACAGCACATAAGGTATTGAACAAAAAAGATCATTCATGTCAAAATGAAATATTTTCTGAAACAAAATATCAACAAGGTGCTGTAGGAAAGAGAATCAAGACAATGGTTTTAAAAAGCATCAGGCAATTACAGACATCTTAATAAATCCCAACAACTAAATCCACACATACTGGGCAGCCCTGAAAGAGAAATGCATGAGTTAGCTGCAATGGAGGAACAATGAACAAAATAGAAAAAGAAACTAAAAAGGAAATATAAGCAAAAGGATATGTTAATATTAAAGATGATATAGTGAAGTGAGCAAGTGGGCCTAGAATAAAATTAAAAAATGAGTTCTCTGTTAGTGAGGGTGGTTCAAGATGCATTCATATGTTTCCTCATGTTGGGAGCTCTCGTAAGCAAGCCAAGATGTTGCACATCGGAAGACGAGAGTTAGTGTACCATGCCAGGCAAATAGACTAGATGCTGAGCAATGAGGGTAGATATTATGTGATGGTGCATTTTGTGACTGCGCAGAGTGAGATGTGAAGCAAAATACGAACCAGTGAGAGTCAAAAGAGAAAAAAAATTCCCACAACACAAGGTGGACAGAATGTATTTAGCAGATTTTATTTTTGATACACACCACAGAAATCTGTGTCACATTAGGGCAAAATGCTTTGTTTTTATTCTCTTAAAAGATGTACTGCAGTGTTTTCAACATCAAAAGCAATCAGTACAAATAGTTGATGTAATTGGTGATTTATAGGGATTCCATTTCATTATTTTGCTGATTGATATATCTAAATACCATGTGACATTTGATAGTGTCCAACAAGCAAAGGGTGAAAACGGATATTCAGTGGATCAACACAAACAGAATTTCATTCACCATGAATCGCTAAACACAGGCTGCCTCTGTCACTTTGTCAGAGAAGGAATGGCAGTGAAACTTCACAGCAAGTCAAACATGAATAATATGGTGTGGGCAATATAAGACTATATTCAACAGCACTTGCTTCTGATACCTCTCTTCTGTGCAGTCACAAATTGCAATGGTTGGTTAATACGGTTGCATATGTGATTAATACATTAACGTTTCCTGCAGGGCCAAGACTTCCCAGATTACCTGCACATACTTTGCATCAGAAATCACTTCTTGGCATTCTTCTTCTTTTTTTCATCTTTAATATTCATATCTAGCAGTCAGGAAGAAAAAGATTTTTTTTTCAAACTGGGGGGGGGGGGGGACAAATGGTATTGATGGTATTGTAAAGTCATTTTTTAAAAATCCCCTTTGATAGATGTATCACCACTTTGATGTACAGAGAAAAACTAATGCCTGCACGGAAACCCCTAATCATGTTTGGTTTGTTTTTAAATCATTAGACAATTCACAAATCTTTAATGGGATGATACAGATTTTGAACATATCATCCTTCTTTCTTCCTTTTTTTTTTATATGAAGGTTAACTAAGAAGTCTCAACTCATCAATAATCTGTCTGAAAAAAAGTGCATTCCATTGTATACCGCAGGAAAACATGGTGATAACAAAAAAGGAAAAAAATGAGCGATATGTCATAATGCCCATGAACAGCACAAAATGATATCATGAAAAAAAAAATTGAAAGAAAAAACAGAAGAAAGGGTTATATGAAGAAGAGATGGAGTCTCATGTGCCTGGCTATGATGGAGGCTGCTGTCAGGTTGACGTAACAGTCGACTGGAAGGTAATACTCACAGCGTCCGAAGGTATTTCAGTCCTACGAAAGAGCGCCCCGTCACTTTGCTCAGTTTGTTGTTAGTGAGCTTTCTTCACGTTTCCAACGAGCACACGTAAAAATAAGAAATACACGAGTATATGTATATATGTGTATAGTAAAGCACAGAAGATATTACGATACGAAACAAAAGAGATTAACTTGATTTTCGATACAAACATAAAAGCTTCACAAATCAGTCTACTCTTTCTAATGACATGTGACAGGAGTGCACTGTTCAGTTTCTGGGGAGAATGTTTGCTTTTTACTACTGCTTTTAAAACAAAAAGAGCTTTCACATAAACTGTTCATACACTCACATTTTATTCAAGTTTAAATTTATGGAAAAAAAACGGGGCACAACATGTAGTCAAATGCCATTATGCAAGAATGCACAGAGAACAAATACAGGACATGGGGATAGGGGCAATATGTCAAGGCAAACAAACTAGAAACACATTCTTCTTTTGCTCACAGGAAAAAAGTACTTCATCTCGTTTCATATAGTTTTCTATTGAAAATCATATTAGTGTTCTGTTACAAATCATTTTATCTCATCAGGGCATAGTTTTGACTGAATATCTAATTGAATCATCAGGTATATGTAGCAGTGTAGGATTGGTGGCATTACACATCACAAAAGAGTGACATGACTTCATACAACCTTCAAAACAGACAAACATTTAGCATGCACTAAAATCTACACAAGCTTCAAACAGGTACTTTAGTCAAGAGCAGGACAATAAACACATGGAGGAAAAAAAGAACAACATAAATTCAACTTGAAGTAGTAAATTGCACATTGTTTGAAAGTGGTTGGAAAGAAGGAATTGTTACGGAATGATTAATGGCACGACTCAGATGTAAGAACAAGTCACAATGGAAAAAATTATATCAATTTGGGTTTGTATTTAAACTTCAAATTCTTGACACAATTTATACCATCAACACATTATCAGGTAATATAAAGCTTTTTATCTCACAGAATTGCTACATTGTATTGAATTTGCGATCCTTGTTTAATCAAAGAGCAATTCCTTAACAATTTATGACACAATGCTTCTCACTAGATTTTGTTACTATCACTGTCAGATAAGGGGAACATTAATTATTGCCACACAGCTGTAAGAACTCACAGTAAAGCAATGGGATGGCATATATACATAGAGCAAAAAAAAAAATAAACACAGGTATGACAAGAAGAATTTCTTACAATTCCACGAGGGATGACGCTCCCTGGAAGGCCTCATCTTCTATCACCGAGATGCGGTTGTCACGGAGATCTCTGGGAGGGTGGATGACAAAGAGGATGCAATATTCAGAGGATAATAACCTCTTGATGACTTATGCATAGTTTGTGGTGACAAAGTGTGCATATTGAGGTATAAGATGTTCCCTCCGTGAGGACAATACACAGAACAAAACACTGGTTCCATGTTATAATGTGTGAGCTTATAGTATCTCCCCATGGCCATTGCAGAGTACATAAAAAACAGACACTTCTGGCTGCGTAGATACATAATAAATTAGTTACTTGATCAACAAATAGATTAGCAAATAAATTACTGAAAAAAAAATAGTTAATAGAGTGGCGTACAAACAACTAAATAAGTAGAAAAATAAGAAAATGAATAGAAAATAAATGAAATAAGCACGAGATGTATATGCACTTTAGGTAAGATGAAAAAAAGTAACATGGGCCCATTAATATGTTATAGATGGCACGTAGACTGTCTTGAGTACAACAAAGAAAAACATTTACACAAAATGAAAAAAATAATTCAAACAGTTACACCAGTAGGACAACAGTAATAATATCCTCTGAACTTGAAATCTCAATTCGAGAGTATTACTCTGATGCGTGACACTGGCTGAGCAGACAATGCGCCATGTTCGTAACACAAATTCAAACATTGAGAGCTTCTCATTACACAGGTAATCAGTCCACACACCATCGTTACATGCATTTCTGCTTGGGAAACACAAGTATGCTAATCCAATTAGCTTCTCTACACATGAGGAGACACACAGTCTAATTGGGACATTTTTTTTCCAAACTTGCTACCATCCCTGATTAAAACCCGGCCAAGAGTTATCATCGTTACGTGCTTTTCTGGCTGGCAGAAGCATGGACTGATCTGATTTGATTAGAGCATGAAAGAGGGATTGTGTGAGAGGGAGGAACAAAGCAGCACGATCAAGAGTAGAAAACTTTTTATCTCTTTTTTTCCTCAGGATCTGGAATTTTCTCCCTCTTTTTTAGGATGTAGACATGGCTGAGTTGTAAGTCTGGGATTTTGTTTTGTTTTATTGTTTTGTTTTTGTTTGTTTGTTTGTTTGTTTTTTGTCCATAGGTACCAAATTATAAATGTACACATCTGCAGGTTAAATTACAAACACTGATAAACTTTGGTATATCTGGAGGAAAAATGAATGGTTTTTGGGCAGCTGACAAATGGATTTCAGTTTACTTATTGGAGAAAACACACCGGTAAACAACTTGTTTAGATTGCACATGAAATTGTAATCTACACTGACATATGTATGAATAGAAATATAGTAATTTTCCACCAATACATGTTGTTGCACTGTAGATGGTAGGTACAAATCACCTCTTCAGTAAAGATATACACTGTGCTCCTCTTTATGTGGACTGACTATGACTTAAATTTAAAAAAAAAGAAACTCTATGTAAATGCAGCGTTTAAGGAATAAGCCATATGATAATTTCACAATATATCAAATTTACAACAAGGGAAAAGTGTTCCACTTTAACATTCACCACGAAAACACGGAGCAACCATTTTCTCATAACAGAAAATGTATAAGTAGATTACAAGTAGGGCATTTCAGTCATTAAATTGAGAGAGACAAGCAAATTGATGTACACTTTATACATGATACTCACAGGATTTTAAGGTTGGGTAGATTGCTGAACTTTCCATCAGATGAGATGCGAGAAATCTCATTCCCATTGAACTTCCTGGAAAGATAAAGAAATCAATAAACATGCTTCATTATTGTTTTGGGTTTTTGAGTTTCCTTTTTTTTCTGGGGGGGGGGGGTCTTCTTGATTGATTTTGTAACTGTAACTTCTTATGTGACTAATATACTTACATTTTTTATGAAAATTTGACTTTGACGGAAATGTTGTCTTGTGAAGGAAATTCTGCCCCTTTGTGAACACTGTGTGACATGCATACTTTAGGTAAACTTACAAGTAAAATGATGTGGGTTTTTTTCCCTTGTGCCAACATATATATTTTGTCATAAAGTGGATATACTTCTGTAGATACCACATAGTATAGGATGAGTAAACACAGTGATGTTACTTCACAGACATACAGCATCCTTATACGACAAATACAATTGTGCTGTCCTTTATTACTACAAAGACAGGGGCATTAATTAAGTCAGTTTTGGGTCAAATATGACACTTTGAAAAAAAATAACTGTAAAAAAAGAGAAGACTTTTCTGGTATGATAAAAGAAAGTCAGTACATATCATCCACACTAATATGTAATAAATGAAATTGTGAATGTTAAATCACTGCTTAGATAACAGGCTGTAGATGATATCAATCAATGTTTTCAGTTAGAAAAAAGATGTTATCAAGATATAATAAATTCCATATCCTCCATACCATTTTTAAAAAAATATGTGGTATAGTTTGAAAGATTCAAAAGAACATATTTGTGTTGGTTTAAAAGGTAACAGATTGAGACAGTAGGCTATGGGTGATAATTTCAACTGATGCTTGTGGGGAAGAAAGGATGCCATGTTATGCAAATCATCATCACTCACAGTTCAGTGGTGTACATAGGGATGTTGTCAGGAACAGTGGGGAGTCCCCTGCCGGAGCAATCCACGATGCTTCCCTGGCAGTTGCAGGAGTCTGGGCAGTCAAAGTCTATGAAGCACTCCCCAGCACGCATTGTACGGTAGTACTCCGAGTCTGAAATGGGTGAAAAAAAGGGGGCGTGAGCAAAGACCATGATGTGTCTTGGTCAAAAGCTTCAAATAGGAAAGTAATTTAAAAATTTTGACACTTCTTGATTCAGCAAACACATGTTTTTGTGGCTCTGCCCAAATGGGCGAGGTTTGTTTTCACTCTATGGGAACAAAAAACTCTATCAAGTCATTTTACCTACAAGGAACTGCTTCACGAAAAGCAATATTCAATCACTGTAAATCTATCATACAATATCATAAAAATCTACAAAGTAATGAACAACAACTCAATATCAAAACAAAGGAGAAGTAACTTGATACATGAGCATAACATGTGGGTTATCATGAGAGCTATGCAGCAATACTTAAGAAGAATTTAGCCACAAACAACTCTTCATATCACACTCTCTATACCATCTCAAAGTTTGGTTCAATCAGAATTCAAGTGTTCAATTCCTCTGAGATTATTCATCAGTCTCTTTCATTGGACGGCAAATGAGACTCCTCAGATTTGCACTAAATTTCCTCAAAAACCATTTCCTCTTCTCGTCAAGCATTATACCTGCACTAGAACTAAAGCCCCACAGCGGGCTGGGAAACCTAATGAATACAAATTGGACATTTCCATTCTCTTTTGCTTCACTTTTCTGTCAGGATGCAGAGTGGTAGAGCATGTTTTGTCCGTTTCCATCAGATCAGGAAATGGACTTGCCATCCATATAGATGCAAATTACACCAAAAACCCTTCTTTTTCGCAGAACGGAATGCGTCTTCTACTCCCCATTATCTAGATGTGAGTTCGCTGAACACTGGATGGTTGGGGGGGGGGAGATGATTAGATCAAGGGTATGGTTCTGGGGAACGTTTTCGCCGGGAAGCCTTTGATACGACCGGATAAAGTGGTACGGCATCCAGCTTCGAGAAATTGATGAGGACATTACGTGCTGGTGAGAGGGTGGGGGAGAGGCAAAGGAAATGAACGCGGGATTTTGTTTATGACGGTATCTTTTCAAAAAGCTTTAGTGAGGGAGATGAGCTTCATTCAAGACTTTGTGAGAAATGTGGAAAGGAAGACATGTAGGGACAGTAACTGCACTACATTAACCAGTTGAGGACGGGCTGATTTTGCTACAACACACATTTCCCATATATACTTGCCCACGTATACTCGGGACTTGTCCTCAACGGGTTAAAGAGTGCTTCATTTCCATTTGAAATAATACATACCTAGAATCATCAATGCATATTACTTTCATGTCATTTTTATTTCAGACTTATCATATACCTTCTTATCACAAGAACTATGTTGAAGTACATGTACTGTCATGCAGAGAAAAAGAATGTCCATATTTGTGACATGCAGTAATAAGGAGGGACAGAAATGGTTATGTTTCATTACATACTGTATGTAAAACAGTGTCATTGTATCTACTTTTGTAATCAGTTTCTACGATTCAAATTGTATGTTAAAAATTGAATACTTTTTGCCGAGTGATGTGTATTGTACTTTGATGTGAAATATGAGAAATTCAATTCAATTTAATCTATGAAGATTTTGGAAACTTTATTTGTTCATCAAGGCTTTCAATGCTTCAAATAACCAAGAATATGATATCTGTAAACTAATCTGAATGATATATCGATACAGATAGATTTTGATTCATCCAGGTAAGTCCAGTCAAACAGATTTAATTTACATGCTTTTTGTCTGAATAATGTTTTTTTTAATGTAAATATGAAGTTATATATCCATGTAACTACAAGAAAAAGGCTATCATAAAATCAAGTTTGATATTATCTTACAATACATTATAACAAAAACATCCATCACTTATACATTCTTATTTTTTGTGAGGCACTAAAATGGAATATCTAAGGGAAGGACAGAAAAAAAGTCAAAATATGTGCAGTACTTAGACAAGACGAGGACATCTTGAAAATTGCATCTTTACAAATCATACAAGTATCTACAGATATGGGCACTTTCTACAACCTCCTTGTCCATTCACATATGCAGTGTACATGGTTTTGCTTGTACCTTTGCACTTGTATTTGATGGTCTTCATCTTGGAGATGCGTTTCCGCTCCATGCGCTTAGGACCAGCACACCGTGCGCCGCTGGTCTCCACTGGGTTGTCGTTCAGGTACTGGGCCAGCCACCGCAGATTGCAGTCACAGATGAGGGGGTTACGGGCGAGGTGTCTGCAGCGGTGAAGGCCATGAGGACGGAGGGATGGACAGAAAGATAGAAGGATGAACAGATGGATGGATAGATGGATGGATGGAACAGATGTTGGCACACAGGATGACAACATAATGACAAGAATTAAGGAAATAGTGAGGAGGAAAAGAGAGGAGATTGGAACAAGAAATAAAACTTTTACCGTCATCTTTAAATGCAACAAACAACTATGCCCTACATAGCAAACATAAAGATCACTGAAGTCTGAATAAAGATAACATTACAAAATATGAATTCAAGACTCCAAAATGGGCGAAAATGTCCACACTGCAAAAATTTCCACTTTTACAGTATTCTACTAAAACTTGATATACATGTGTGTCACACAAAGCAGTAGAGAACTGCAACAGAAAGACCAGAATGAATATAAACACTTCATGAGATCTGAATGTACCACTTTTTTTTTTTTTTTTTTTTTTGCTGTCGTTTAAAACTGCTTGAAAAGTCATAGTTATCACAGGGCAAAAATGATGAACCTTCCTGCCTAGCTTAAAGAAAGGTAAATGAGGGAATTGGCAGAATCCCAAACACCCTTCTACTGATGGGCCATCGTTTCACACCTCATAGCTTCTAACCAGACCTTTTTAATGGGCCCTATACATGGCCCACCTTTGGGAAGCGTTAGAAAAAAAAAAAAGGGGGGGGGGGAGGGAGGGTATTGATGATCTTAGGGTGCTGCTACAGACTGCAAAGCTCTAAACATTCCCAAGGTCTCTTTTCATCTCTATGGCTTCTGCAGTGTCAAAGGCCTGTCCCTAATCTCTCGACGTATTTAGCGGGTCTTTGACGGTTTTAACACCCGTGCTGTTTGCCTGCGTCGGCTCATGCAGGATTAACCCAATTAAAGCCACATTTTGACACATGTGGGCTATGTATTCAATACTTTGCCCTGCATGGGTCATCAGTTAACTACAGTAAAAAGATGTACATGCTGTAAGTGAGGTATATACATAACTGTTTCGATCCTTGAACACAGCAGAGCTGTGAAAATCCAACCATGGAAATGATTGTTTTGATTGTAATGATGATAATGATGTACATTCAGGAGACACGACATTTGCTCCTGCGACAATTGCTCCGATCTTATTTTCTTGAAGGACTTAGGATTAGGGTTGTGATAGGGTCTTAGGTCTAGTTTGATGTGAGGATAACGATTTGGGTTAGAGTTATTGCTGTGGATAGAATCTATATCTGGCTTAGCACGCAGATATTTCGCGGGAGCAATTGTCACGGGAGCAATTGTCGCAGGAGCAAATGTCATGGAAACGTTCATTCCACAGATTATTTTATTTTTGCAATATGACTGCTAACATCTATGTGTGCTGCAGATGATCTTGGATGCACCTGTCTCAAACAATCTTCTGAAGATATGAAATTTACTTACAAACTTCAAAAGATCCAGCCATACATGACATGTACCGCAGTGCAATAAAAGCAATTACACACCATTGATCTTTCAAGTTTCAAGTTTCAAGGTCTTGCTCAAGGCACATGCAGAGTGCTTGTTGCAGAAATGAACCTACTGGTTGACACAGCTTAAAATTACATAAAAAGGAAACAACTGATAGATGGGTGCATGGATCTCATTCAGGCATACTAGTACTACTTGTATGCAGACGTGTCCAATTTCATATCAACTGGTTCGAAGGCATCGGGCTCTGTTAAACCCTTTCTTTGCCAGGGACTTTGGACAATGTGTACAATATTATATTAAAGGTTTTCTGTGCAATCTATACTTGGAGTACACAAATGGTTAACCCTTTCTGCACCAGGGACTTTGGACAGTGTGTACACTGCTATGGGATTTTCTGTGACAATTGGCGCTCAAAGCACGCAGCATGATTAAATATCTTTCGCATCTGTCATCCACCACGTCTGATTCAGAAACTGCACCGTCCCTAGCTGTCCACAGTTTCGATCCTTTCTGGGGAATGGAAGCAGCCGTACTCGGGCGGACGCAAATCCCTCTCGAAAATGAGGCCTACAAACAATCCATCGCTGAGAACTTCTGTCACTGGTGAGTTCATCAGTGCATGGGAACCAGTCTTGATCTCCTAATCTGCATTTGCTATCTCCATGGGTCTACACAATCATTTATTCATTAACTTTTTTTTTTTTAATTTGTTGTCAGTGTAAACAGATCTTCCCAGGGACTCATGATACAGGCATCTACATCTCTGGTGTTTGTGGAACCTGATTCCCCTCCACTTCAGACCCTTAGTCTTTCTCTCTCCATTTCCTTTTCTCAGCTAGTAGCCCCCTCAACCCCCCCCCCCCTTCCATTGCTGCTACAGCATGTCATGATCAACTGCTAACTGCTATCGGAGACAATGAATGAGTGAGACAAACATGGATTGGATTCACGTGCATAGAATACACAAACAGAGCAGATGAAGAGGGAGAAAATGAAGAGAGAGAGAGCGTGTGTGTGTGTGTGCATCGAGAGAACGGAAAATCTTGATTCTCACATTACTACGAAAAAGGAATAGTTGCTGTTATCACTGTAACCCTCACTATGTTCAGAATACAAATGTACCTGCAGCAAATATGCAAAGACAGTCATAGCTCATATTCTCACGCTCTAATAAGATTTCGTAATTTGAAGATAGAGGTAGGATCGCATGAGATGTGAAGTTACATATTTGGATAAAGGGAAAGAAAAGCAGCAAAGTTTCATAATGGATTCAGAAAATATGAAGAACACGGATGAAGGAACAGTCACTTTGTTCAAAATGCATGCAATGGGCAAGATGGTTTATGCCAACTTTCTGGAAAGACATCTGGGTACTGACAGAGAGCTCTCATTCTCCAACACCAATGCCATGCCACAAGATTTTCACACCTAATAACAGGATATTTAATGACACCCCTCAGAAGACAAGATGGGCCAAAAATGAAAAGAATTCCCCCATCATATAAACCCTAGAGGGACAATTTGAGTAGGTCAGCTACAGGTGTGAATGAAGAGGCTGGGGGTTAGGACCCAGGTCAAAAGAGGTCAATCTGCGGAATCAATGCAGCATCCTCGGCCGGCCGGCTGAGGGAATGGCTCGTGAGGATTCTTTGTCTGCTGTTCACTGATCTGGTCAAAGAACGATGGAAGCCTCACAAACTTCTTCACTCATGTGCCAATGGAGTGAATGTAAGAATCCCTGACATGAGGTTTTAATTGACAATTGACATTCTAATTCCATGCTCCCCACCCCACAAGAACATTGAACCATGAGTTGACAACAGCTGTTCTGTCCTCGCCTTCATACCCTGTTCTTTCTTCCCAAGTATGCAAAAGTACGCTCTTAATCTGTGGTCAATGCTATTCAAACGAGGTGCTTCCACATTTCTTCACCATAACATCTTATTTTCTGAACCCCCCCCCCCCCCCAATTCCTGTGATCATGTTTTTCTTTGCCTATGCACAAAAGTGCAGTGGCACTAAGATGGCTGTCTTTCAGATGATCTGTCCTTTCTCTTGCTCAGATGGTCAAGGATTTTTACGGGCCTGCTCCGGTCATCTTCCGCCAATTCTGGGCCATTCTTGACAGGTCTGCCGAGCTGCAGGAGGCTAGCTTAACTGGTGCACTTGTACTTTCACTTGCATGTACCAAAACAGTGAGTTTGACTCTCATCCTAACTGGTACATTCTGAAGTCTACAATTGGCAAGAAGGTTGACTCACAGGTTGACTACAACAGCCAAGACAGGCAATTACAGAGTTTGTACGAAATATGACCATCTGTACGGAAGGTCTTTCATTTGTTTAAAACAGAAACAATATGCTAACCCTAAGATTACCAAGGGTAGCCCTTCTGTGCCTATCAAGAAGTCAATGACTTCCACAGGTGATGGTTCTGGAAGGGTTGATATGTAACTGTTTTTTGTGCAAACAAAATTCACAAATACGTATGAATATCTTAAACAATGAATTCATACATTTACAAAATTGGTATTCAACTGGACACAGGCATCACAGAGAGCATTACATACCTGCATTCAAACCTAGATTATAGTCAAACAAGACTTAAAATTGAGTAGCCGCCTCTTGTTAAGTCCAAGACATACGCTGGCAGGGCAGGGGTAAAATGGGGCCAAGCAGGTCATGCAGGTAACAAGCAATTAGCCCTATATCCTGACTCTTTTCACCTTTTCAAAGAAATTAGACATTTTATGCCTATTTACCATTCATCCTGCTAATCTCTTGCGAATGGTGAGAAGTGTGATTTGTACTTCCTAAAATGAGCTTGTGGAGAGTTCACTGCCCAGAGAAATGATGCCACATAGACTGCATAGAAAAATCATACACTTTCATTAAAATGTTTCATCCTGTCTTTATGGTGTCTGGCCCACGTCTAGACTACCATCCTGTTGCGTGAACTCTTAAACAGCTTACAACTTCCACAAGAAATGAGTAAGTTGGGAGCCATGAAAGAGAAAAATATGATGAAAATTTTCCACAAATTATCCTGACATTTCAACCATACACTACTCTATGAAACATAAAGTGGACAGATTTATAAACTTTCCATTAAAAATAGAGAAGACAAAGCAGGGGAGAGAGAAGACTCAAAAGACATTCGGCAAATCTTGAGCAAAATTTTGATAAGGACAGTGGCCTCTATGCACCAGGTCGAACAATAAGTCCTTTTTTCCTTACAATATGAGACATGTACTCATACCATCGAAATCTCAGGTATCCATTAAAAAGCCATTCCTGCTGCCTTATCTCCTTTACACCACATCAACAACACAGCTTAGCCTCTCTAATCCATACACTCCTACTTCTCAAGTTGCTGTCTTAAGACTTTGCCCAACTCCTGACATGTTTTCAGCGTGATCAACAGCCGAGTCAAGAAAAGAGTCGCGAGAGAGAAACTATGCTGCCGATAGGCCTGTAAGTCTGGGATTACTGGGGTGAAATTCTGAATATTTATGAATTTATCTTGGGGAGTTGTTGTTGCAAATGCGGAGGAGATCTACCCGACATAGCGGTCAGACCCGCGAATGAAATATGACCCAGATTTCACACGTGCACACTTGTTGATTGATGACTCGAAAATAAGCCCCAGCTAGGATACCCTGAGCTGAACTGACAAAAAAGTTCAAAATACTGGCCAGGCAAAATTCCACACCATAAGCACCAACTCCTCCATTCTATGCACAGCTTTGTGTTAACTTCAGCTGTATACAGGATGGAGGGTTCCTTAACCTTTCGTCTCTGGTATCTCGACACATGTAACAACCTCTATGAAAACCACAGAAATGTCACTCGCAACTCTCTGTTCTGTGAACACATGTTGGAAACTGCATCGTATAAAAGCAAATTTTTCTTCTCAATGGCTTGTAAGGCAATTTTGCAAGAAGATACAAGTGGAAGGACATTAGATGTAGTGACAAAAGGTAGTTACTCCTTCATATGTGAGTGGAGGATCCGAGAATCAGTCCTAGGTGATGAAAGGCAGTTACAGACTCGCAGGTAGGACTGGGATGGGATGGGGCCACATGAGTGGAAAACACTGCATGAGTCAACCACAGACAGACTTAAGGGTCAGCACAAAACTGATACTGGTCACCATGACAACCAGGACAGGAAATAATACTGGACCAATCATCAACTTCATCTTGCTGTTGAAAGGTAACTATAACTGTTTACTGCTCACATAATGACAGAATAAGGATTTGGGCTGGGCTGTGGAAGAAATGGATTGAGGGAAACCAGCTAAGGTGACACTTTAAGTGTTTTGGCAAGGCGACACTTCAGTTGCATTTACATTTTATAGGAGAAATTGAAACATATTTATGAAATCTGGTCAGTGGATTGATAGGGGTGATCTCATCTCATCATTCACATTCGTTTTCTAAAGTTTCATTTATATCTCAATGGCTGCAGGCATATATCCATATAGGTGTAATGAAGTGCCAACATTTATTCTTCTCCTCTGCTTCAGTAATTCATCAATCATGCATCATAAAACTTGGTAAAGGTGGAAATTCTTTGCTGAGATCAGGAAAAGCTCACACTCACAATGAAAAAATTCCGACAATGACTAGATTTGAACACTCAGACTGACATACAAAGTTTCTGGGATGCTTCTCTTCACTGTGTGATTTGAAGGTATGCTCATGTATCACTATGCAGGTGTTGGACTTCATTTTTCTAGTCTGTTCGTTTGGTCTCGTAATGTAGCTACAATGTCATGGATTTGGCAGCAGATGTATCATAACATTTAACATCACCATTTCCATTCTCAAGTTATAAGACAAAGGATATCCGTTCTTTCCCCAAGGAACTTAAAGATGCCTTGCTATTCAAATAAAAGACTTTTTGACGAATGACTGTTATGATATAGCTAAATGTGCACACACTTTGGGCTGAAATCTAATAGATGCCACTCTAATAGAAAAATGGCATCATCAAAGTTTGTAGATCCTGGGAGAGCTTGTAAGAAGGTTAATACTTTAAATCTCTTCTGTAGATCGATGGCTGCTTCATTATGGATTCTGTAAGATGTCCTTATATCTAGAGCTACCCTTCCTATGGTTATCGTGATGTATGACTGGTTTACTAAGTCCAGTTCGGCTCTCCTTCATCTCACATCTATGACCACACACACCTCTCCAGTTTCCTCAGCTACACCCAAGAGCCATAATTCACTCTATCGGAGCATCATCTGTGTCCACACAGCTTCCACGTTTTATTCTGTACCCATCAATATCTGACAAATAAGCAATTCCCCCCCCCCCCCCTCAGCAAGCACACATATATCCTCCTTCCCCCATCTCCAACCATCACAGTCGCACGCATGGACACAACTGATCATAAACTCCGAAGAGACACGCTCCGAGCTTAAATTGTTACCTCGCACACAGCCTAATTCTGTTGAAAGAAGAAATTTAGATAGAGGCACATGAATGGGAATTCGTGACGACCGCCCCTCTCGCCGCGACAAAACGTTGGGCCAAACTCCCCCGACTGGCAGCCCTGCCCACCCTCATCACGCCGTGCTTCAAACCTCCATCATTTAGGCCTCTTTGTGAGCCCCTTGATTACAGAGGTGTTAGATTTCACACTCCCTTCACAATCCCTCAACAAGTGCGATCCAAGTTACTTCATCACAAGAAACGACAGACAAGGGTATGGGGTAGGAGGAGGAGGAGGGGGAGGAGGAGAGAGAAAAATAGCAAAAAGAAAAAAAAAAAGTTTACTCTGCAACTAGCATGGCACAGTGGCAAAAAAAAAATTTGCCAGTATTGGCAAGAGAATGTTTGAGGATGTGAAAATAAAAAGGTGGGAGAACGGTCTTTCTACCATGATTTTTCTTCCCTCTTTCCCTCTCTTCCTGGGTAAATTTGCTCAATGGCTTAGGATTTTGGTTCAAAATATTCCATCATGACATGGGTATCCTTGGTATGGTGAGGAACAGGGATAAAATATGCCATTGAATGTATGGTATGCGCTCTGTTTGGCACACATAGAAATGGTCAGAAACCTCCCCCCCCCAAAAAAAAAAATAAATAAATAAATAAATTTAAAAAAAAATAATAATCAGCATCTTGTGAAAAATAAATCCCTATGCAGGATGCAAATGTGATTCATATTACAATCTGCTGGAACTTGAAGTCTCTATGTTAATGACAGCAATTATGTTTTCACAAACTTAACACTATGAAACATATATATTTTATGTTAAAGCAATTTGTTTATAGTCATGATAACTGTATTGTATATTTCCTATAATCAGATAGTTGCAAAATAGACTTACTTACATAAAGCAGTCTGAGGCACAGGTATAGGTTATGAAAGGAGAGTGCCCCCAAATTCAAAACCTTGCTTCTTTCTAATAAATTACTGCTGCCATAGAGGGTGTACATTTTACAAGCACTACTTCTTTAGTAGTCACCTTCACATTTGTAATCATATGATATGCGAAAATGTCACAATATTTTGTATGTATAAAATGTCCACAATGTGGAATACAAATACATTTCATTTCATTTCTTTACTGCAGATATTGAACAAGATAAATTGCTTCTCAACTTACAGTGTCTCAAGTTGTCTGAGTGAATCGAAGGTTCCGTTAGAGAGCGACCGGATGTTGTTATCATACAGGGAGCTGGAAAGAGAAATGTGGAAGACATTGTTTTTCCATAAATGAATTAATGCATTCTCAAATGACAGCATGATGAAAAATTTGACAAGCAATGCACCTGATGATGTTGTTCATGATTTATACAAAATAAAAGTGTTCTTTACAGACAATACTGAATGTTTACCATAACAATTTGCTCAAGTGATATGATTTTAGTTACAGATTCCATAGCAGATAGAGTTAACAATGTCAATGAAAATAAGATTTCATCTTATAGAAAACAATCAAGCACCAGAAATGGATTTTAGAAACTAGAATGTTCTTTCAATCAATCAGAATGTAAGCATATTACCATATTATTACTACTGCTGCTGTTTTCACTGCTACTACTACCACTACAACTATCCCCACCACCACCACCACTACCACTACTATTATGACTACTGCTACTACTATTACTACTACCACTACCACAACTAAAACCACCACTACTACTACTGCTACTACATACTACTATAGCTACCACAACCACTACCACTATACCACCACCACCACCACTACTACTACTATTATTATTACTACTACCAACACCACCTATACTACTATTACCACAACCACTACTATTCCTACATCTTCTCCAGTACTACTACTACTACTACTACTACTACTACTACTACTACTACTACTACTACTACTACTACTACTACTACTACTACTACTACTACTACTACTACCTCAAGCAGTACCACTTATTCTACATCTACCTCGTTTAGTACATGCAATGGCTGCAGTTTAGATGCTAAAATGTATCCTTTGAGTATATCACACCTCCACACCAGTCATCCACAAAGGCTGCTTCAGTTCATTAGCTTTATATCACACACAATCCAGAAATAAGCCATTCCAATTGATGGTGAAAAGCACAGCTGACTAATGGGAATCTATCCCCATCCTTGAGGTTACTCAAAGTCATAATCATCAGGATTATGGATGGCTAATCAAAAGCCTCATCCCTCCTTTTTTTTAAATGCTTTCAGGGAAAGTATCACCGGCTGTGGGCTTAAGGTCACTGATTGGGTAGACCTGAAAAATCAAGAGGGGATTTTATATATGTCGATCTACCTATGACCCTTCATTCATTGAGAATAGATCAGTGTAACCTCCAACTCTATTTTGTCACACTAGTGCTGAGTGAAAATGTGAGTGGCTGAATAGCGCATAGCCTTCACTCACATCACGCCCAATTAGGGTGCACATTGTGTACATAATCCTTCAGCTAACACACACGTATTACCAGTACGTGTGTGTAATGTACCTCTTACACTAGATTTCTACGGGTCATTTACTTTTGCTGATTATTTGGTATAATTTGTCATATGGTATGATTTGTCAGGTTACATCTATTTCTAGCCAAAGAAAATATTGATTGTTTGACCATTAGAAAAGCAATATGCTATTCTCCCCATTGTGCTTAAGTTCTTTATTAATCACTCTTTTCACTCATACAAATTCTATATATAAAACAGTCTATCCTTTTTTTCCACCTGTATCATTCCATTCCTTCTATCCACTTGTCCATCTATTCTCTCAATTCCATTTAATACTCCTTTATTACCACATCAATCACTCTCCAATTATCATTTTCATTTCTCCACTCATCTAGTTCTCAATCCTTCCATAAATCTCCTGATCCATTTAACTATCCATCCAAATATTATCTGTCTACTCCATCTATTCTGTAGGCATTGTTTATCCATAAACCTATCAACTAATGCTTTAAATTTTCTTTTCATCTAACAGTCCATCCTTCCTTTAAGCTACTTGTCCTTCGATCATTTTCCTCAGTCTCACCAACATTGACTCCTCTACCTCGCAGGGAGTTAAGTTTGACCATTATCTCAGAAAAGATTGCCTCTGATGCAAATGATGCAATCAGCAACTTTCCCTAAAACTAACACTTTCATTTCTTTTCTCCTACATCTATCCATCTATCTATCCATCCATCCATCTATCAATCTATCCACACATCTATCCATCCCTTCATCCCAGCAAGACTTCTTTCTTACTCACAGGAGGTTACGTTTGACCATGTTCCCTGAAAAAAATTTCCTGTTACAGATGATGCAATCAGCAACTTTCCCTAAAACTAACATTCTAATTTCTTTTCTCATTAATCTATCCATTTATCCATTTATCCATCCATCCATCAATCCATCCACCCATCCATCCATCCATCCATCCATCCATCCATCCATCCATCCATCTATTTATTCAAACATCTATATACAATGTATCCCCTCATCCCGGCAAGACTTCTTTCTTACTCACAGGGAGCTATGTTTGGCCATGGTCCCTGAAAAGATTGCCTTTGATGCAGATGATGCAATCAGCAACTTTCCATAAAAACTAAACACTTTCATTCCATTTCTAATCCATCCATCCATCTATTTATTCAAACATCTATATACAATGTATCCCCTCATCCCGGCAAGACTTCTTTCTTGCTCATAGGGGGCTATGTTTGGCCATGGTCCCTGAAAAGATTGCCTTTGATGCAGATGATGCAATCAGCAACTTTCCATAAAAACTAAACACTTTCATTCCATTTCTAATCCATCCATCCATCTATTTATTCAAACATCTATATACAATGTATCCCCTCATCCCGGCAAGACTTCTTTCTTGCTCATAGGGGGCTATGTTTGGCCATGGTCCCTGAAAAGATTGCCTTTGATGCAGATGATGAAATCAGCAACTTTCCATAAAAACTAAACACTTTCATTCCTTTTCTAATCCATCCATCCATCTATTTATTCAAACATCTATATACAATGTATCCCCTCATCCCGGCAAGACTTTTTTCTTACTCACAGGGAGCTATGTTTGGCCATGGTCCCTGAAAAGATTGCCTTTGATGCAGATGATGCAATCAGCAACTTTCCATAAAAACTAAACACTTTCATTCCATTTCTAATCCATCCATCCATCTATTTATTCAAACATCTATATACAATGTATCCCCTCATCCCGGCAAGACTTCTTTCTTACTCACAGGGAGCTATGTTTGGCCATGGTCCCTGAAAAGATTGCCTTTGATGCAGATGATGCAATCAGCAACTTTCCATAAAAACTAAACACTTTCATTCCTTTTCTAATCCATCCATCCATCTATCTATCCATCCATCTACCCATTCATCTATCCATCCATCTATCCATCCATCTATCCATCCATCTATCCATCTACCCATTCATTTATCCACCCATCTATCCATCTATCCATCCATCTACCCATTCATGTATCCATCTATCCATCCATCCATCCATCTATCCACACATCTATCCATCCCGTCATCCCAGCAAGACTTCTTTCTTTACTCACAGGAGGTGAAGCTTGACCAGGTCCCTGAAGAGATTGCCCCTGATGCAGGTGAGGCGATTAGCGTTGAGGAGGAGCAGCTGCAGTGATGTCAGCCCCCTGAAGATGGCCTCTGGCAGGTCCGCAATCCTGTTCTGATACAGGGTCCTGGAGAGGGGGGAGCGAGAAATACAGCGAGGAGGACAGACAGAGGCAAGGAGAAGGAGATGTAGCAAGGTTACAAATGGAAAAGAACACAAAAGAAAAAGTAAACATGAAGGACCAGAAGAAGGAAGCAATAAAGGATATGTAGGGAAAACAATAGGAAGAAAAAGAAGTGAAGGAGATGTAGAGGATGCGGAGATGGAGAAAAACAGGAGCACAGAGTGGAAAACAAGAAAGAGTAGAAGAAATAGGAGGAAAAGGACAAGACGGGAAGGCAGAAGTGACAGAAGAAGAAAAACATGGAAAGGAGTAAACAAAGTGACAGAGAGTAAGAGAGATGGAGATAGAATATATGATGGGTGAAAGACATAGGGAAGAAACATAGAGAGTTGAATTAGAATGATGACACACATACAACAGGTTGCAAATTTTCTGTCACTGTACACTGTTCATTGACAAACTCCCTTTGACTAAAATAAGGTAAAGTTTAAAAAGATTGAACAAAATTCAATATTGAACAGGGTTTACATCAACAAAAGCAGAATTATACATATAGGGTGAAAAGAAGTACATAATTTGTCACTCACTGAAATTGTGAAACTTGTTAGGGGTGGGGTACCAGCTACAGGAAGGAGAAGGATTGCATCAATTGCCGCTGATATTGGGGGTTTTAGGGAGCAACAAGAAAAGCATCAATTACATCCTTTCATTGATATTTCCAACTACTACTGCCATACCAGTTCTTTGCCCTTTCAAAGTTACCAAAAGTCCAATAACTATCCCATGAGACTTCTTTCAAGATCTCCAAAAAAGGTCTCATAATCACCCAGGGTGACATCTTTCTCCTTTGGAACTGAATTGAAGTGAAAGTAGACAAATGACACATTAACAAAAGAAGGAAGCATTTCCACTGTGAAACTGTTGATTACCAGGAAAAGTCAATGAGCTTAATACACCCCTCTTTCCCATCCCTCTCCACCTCTCCCTGAAAAAAAAAAAAAGGAAAGGAAAGGTAAGAGAAAATATTGAAGCGTCAACTCTGATTTTCCTTTTTGACACTACAAACAGGAAAGCCTGACAAATGCATAGCTGCTGTTTCTAATATCCTCCTCAGACAGAGGGAGAATGTTGGATTAGTCCTGCTCAGGGGCAGGGGGGAACACTCGGATGGTGAGTAGCACCTTCATTCTTTGTCAGACCATGCAAGGCTGTGAGGAAAGTTGTTTTGTTGCATATCCAAAATGATACGGGATCAAGAGCTCTAACTCTCTGCTCATAATTTCCGCACAGGTAGGGGGGCTGATATGCCTCTGGAGGCCTCTGGCTATGCTGATGAGGTAGCCAAATCATGGTCAAAACTACAACGATTCATTCCATTAAGTGCCCTCTGTTTGAAACTGAAGAAAAAAAGAACAATGTATTCATTGTGGGAAAAAGGGGAAGTATTGTTTTCACTTCCACAAAACACCTACAAGCTTTTTATTTCTACAATAGAAGACAGGGCAGCGTACACATTGCAGTTTCTTCAAAGTAGATTTTAAGTGAAATCACGCAATTCTTCAGGGAAAATAAACACACCAAACAGTGGAATTCTGTGAAAATGTGTTTTCCAAAGTGTCATACTAAGATACTCTACATTTACAGAGGCTAAGATGCCCATATTGCCCCTATGGTATCATTTTTTGTTGTTTTGTTTAATCTTGTATCCTGGTTTAGCTGTTATGATAGGCAAGGATGGATGACAAGCCAGGCCCCCACAGAGGAAGATTCACTGTATCAACCCCGTCTTGTCGGGAATTCTCGTCCCCCTCGCCTCCCTGCTGCAATAACGGCACTGCTGCTCCCTAATCGAATTTCTTTCTCATCTAATTCACAGCATGCTCTTTACCTACGGTCATTACCACAAATCTCACGTGGAGGAACTAGAAAGAAGTTGGGGAGGTGGGGGGGGGGGGTGGAAGAGGGAAATGTTTCCCCTCCCCCTCCTTTCTAAGTTTTATCTTGGTTAATTTCTTAAAGTGGATGTCTTGAGAAACAACTCTTAGCTACATCCTAACACTGATCACGCTGAAGCAAGACAACATCATGTATACATGCGTACACACAGCCACATTTCCTAAAGTTCAGACTTAGCTTGGCTAGTATACTGTAAAAGTGGAAATTTTCACGGTGTTGAAATTTTCGCGCATTTCGCGCAACCAGAACCTAGCGCGAAAATAAAAGCACGCGGATATTTTTGCTTGCCATATGTTCCTGTGCGTGATGTCTCAATTCCGTGGAATTGAAATATGCGAAACTCTTCTGACCCGGCCAAGCGCGAAAAATTGATCGCGCGAAAATATCCACTTTTACAGTACTTGAAAATTATAAAGCATGAGCAAGTCAAATGAAAACTTATCCACCCATAGTAAGCACATTCATGCTTATAGCTATATGTGACTGTGAAAACAGTATAATATGCTGAACATGTACTACATGACATAATGTATATATTAGGATTTGAACCTACAACCCCATGAAAGAGCATCTAGAGATCAAACTACTGACAAAAAATTTCTTGCATGAATTGCACCTGTAGTATTACAGTTCAGTACAAAGGCAAAAGTAGCATAATGAACATGTTTTGACTGAAGGAAAAAAATCAATATTTCCATTTGCATTGCTAACACCATACAGAAACAAAAGAGGCAAGTATGGCAATCTTTCTGTCTTTGCTGCATCTTGTAAAATAACTCCCTGTACAAAAAAAAAAAATGACAGTAGCTACATTAGTGCACACTAACAACTACTGAGTTAAAGATGAATGGAACATTTGAATGGAACATTTTCAAACAAATAACTGGAATCAGGGTATAAATCTATCCAGCTAATATTGAAAGCATGGGTTAAAACCTTGTTCATAACTTTCATCATATCCACAAATATTCCACCCCTTCTATCTTCTTCTACAATCTCCCTTTATTCCCTACTTTATTTTCTACATCTCTTGGTTGTCCCTCTTTGCCTGCTAAAATCTCTGCCCCCGCTCACACTTCATTTCACACCAGAAAAATGTGTAAGTGTTGCAGCTCCTCCTCGGCACACAATTTGGCTACTTTTTTTCCTCACTTTTACTCCCTACGTCGTCCTGATCTTTTCCTTTTCGGTAAAGAGCTCAAACGGATGTTTGCCCAGTATGGTAGCTGGTTAGCTCGAAGACTTATTTTGACGTATGCCAGCATGAAACTAGCAGGAGAAAAAGTCAACAACAACACGACTTTATCCAACTGTTTTATCCCCTGACCAACCTTCTCACATTACAAAGGAAGCTTTAAAAGTTTGCATTTTATGCCCTTTCCCAACAAATATTGCTCAAGACTTGCATGAAATTTGACCTTACTTGTAGCTCTCATGAAATAGGCTAGTAGCAAATGTCAATGTTTTGCAAAAGACTCAAATAATGGTCGCATTGTACTTAAACAAATTTCAGCTGGTCATCAGGTAGTAGAATTTGGGCCTTGAATGTGTATCAAATGTCTTGGTATAAAAACCTCTCTAATTGTCACCACAATTCATCAGAAGATGACAGCTGGCATAAGATATGCATATACCAAACTTGATATTTTAAACCATGGAATAAAAAAAAATAATCTGCTGTTTGTTTGTTTGTTTTGTTTTGTTTAGTTTTTTTTCACTGGAGGAACTCTGACGGTTTACAAAATGAGATTTATTTGAGCATAATTTACACTTCATATATGTGTCAACCCACTTGATTTCCTCAATTCATACAGGTCTGGAATATTTGCCTTATGTTTTGCAGCCCACGTTGCACTTCATCCTTTTGTACGTCATGCTATGGTGTGGCAATCGCCATGGGCAGTAGTATAGGCTATCAAAGTGATGACTTAACCAGCTTCAATCTGGTTTCACTGTGGCTGTCATGTCTAATTACAGGCTTCTGCATCTTTACTGCAACAACATACTGGCGGATACTGGTGATACCTAGGGCTTTTTCTTCTTTCTTTCAGGACTAAACTATAGGTGGTAAACACCTCACTTTTACTACGTGATAATATGAACGAAGGCAAAAAAAAAAGGCCAAAAAAAGGCCCCCCCAAAAAAAAAACAACAAACAAACAAACAAACAAACAAACAAACATCTATGGATGTAAGCTTTACATTTGGAATGCGCACTAAGAACTAATATTCCAACAGTCCATCGTCAACAAAAATATTTTTGGCCTCAAGCTACAAAAATGCTTATTCATGTTGAACACTTATAAACCTGCTGTATGTTACTGCACTGGTGGTTTGTAGTACACTTACATTAAATTTAGTAAAAGCTGAATTACACAGAATGTTGTATAACTGACACTACACTGTGCTTTTTGGACATGATTGATTCATCATTAGTGGCCAACTGTGAATATATCACATTTTAACATGGACAGATAGATAGACTCCTATTTGCATAAAGGTTCCAAGATTTCTTTTTTTTTTTGGGGGGGGGGAGGAGGGGGTAAAAGAATTTGACTGAAAAAAAGAAAGATGCCATGTTATCCACATTTCTAATATACCTGTAACTGAATCCAAAAATATCAATCTATACTGGCAAATACTGGAATCATGAAGTATTGATATCAAACCTTGAAAAAGTATGAACCTTTTAAATCGTTGAGGATATCGATCTTTTCATACAATTTCAGTGAAGATCTTTACAGGGACTTAGATTCTTAAACTGCACACACTGCAATTGCTGTTTACAAATTTCAGTATGTCATATATCTGAAAGGCATTGTAATAGCATGCTTACGAAATGTCATAATACTGTAATTAATGATACGGATATAATAATACGGTATAGAATCAGACATCTTGAGTACCAACAAACACATATTAGTTTTGGTTGAGCTGGGGGATTCAGATTTTAATTTTTTGCGAGATAACTAGAAATCACTTATATGAAATATAACAGAGCATACTATTCTAAGAGGAATTAAGGTTTATTTGATGAAAATACATTTTGAAATGGCTGAGATATCCAAAAAACCAAAGTAAAACAGAGTGGTCTTAATAAAAGATGAGTCCCACCTTTCATTAGGATCACACTTTAATACTTCATATAAGCAGTTTTTAATTATCTCACAAAAAGTTAAAACCTAAATCCCCATCTCAAACAAACTATACCCTCCCTTTAACAATAACCACTCAGAGCAGTTTATATTCTCAAGATCTCTTCAAAATTGATGAAACTATAAAATTTATCACTACACAAGAAATTTCCTAAACATCTTGTGACAAGATTTATCATGCGTCGCTGGAAAAAAAAAATGTAATCCATACCTCATGTGTTCATGTCTTCAGATGGGGAATAAACATTGTTTTGATATGGAAATAGTATGATTAGGTTTGCTTCTCTGCAGTGTCCTGAAGGGGGGCCTGTCTACAGCTGGTGGTTTAGCCAGCCTTCTTAAATAGTAGTGCCTGTTTTAACGTCCCCATTGCAAAGCATATATGTGTATCATCTCGTGAAGCTTACAGCTTGGGGTGATGTTACCATGGCAATAATAAATCTCATGTTTTGAATGATTTATTTTTTCTCCCTATAGGGGTTTCATGCACTTCACTTAAAAGGGAAGGTTTGCTACTATGGTCTGTCTCAGATACTGTATACGCTATATATTTCGCGGGGGTTTTATTTTCGCGAATTTCGCGAGTCGGGAGCTATTGGCGAAATTAACAACACGCGAAAATATTACCTTCCAAAATGAATCCCTTGCCTTGATGATACGAACATGTCAGTACTAGTATACCATGTCATGGCTTACCGAACAGACCATAGTGGCTAAGCTTGTTTACGTACATATAGCACGTCCACGTCTACTTACGAATACTGTAGAGAGCCAGTCCATTATCGCAAGGGGACCACTCTTCAGAAATCTAGCGCGATGGAATTAACCACTTCAAAAATGTTGAATTCTAACTTACTAGTTCGCAGAGTTTGGTAATTTTTTTTCATGCAGTGTATAACTAGTATCATTCTTATTTGCTAGTAAGTTGAAAATTCACACTTTCTTTGCCACTTCATATTTTCTCTGGTCCCCCAATCGCGAATTTAACCACTCGCGAAAATGTGTGACAGCAGCAATTCGCGAAAATTTATGTACGCGAAAATTATAGCGTATACAGTAGATCAAAGACAGTCTAAGAATTGTCTAAGATAAGTCATGTACATCTGCTTGTTCTGAAACATCATAATAAAAATACACATAAAGTTGCCTCATAAAGGTAGCCACAACTTTAATACAAATAGTCATCAAAGCACATCTAAGAGACATGCAACCAAATATTTGGACGGTGGAGAATCAGATATAAAAGCAAATCATTTCTATTGGAATGACTGTAGTAGGTAACATGTTAATGAATTGATGACATACATCTTTTCTGCATTACAACATTGTACAGAAGATAGCTGATACTTCCTGTCTTGCCATAGGCCCACAAAAGGCCTAGTTCTGAACAGCTTTAAATAAAACTGTACATAATGCTTGAAATCATTCTTTCAGCTAACTGCTTCTGAAATCACATCATTTGATTTCAAATTGAAACTGTTTTCCAGTTTCTGATAATTCATATCATATGATAGTTTAATTTGGTATTAAAAAATGGCTAGTGTGAGCATTTGTTCGGTTAAAAGCCCAACTGCTTAAAGGTAAGAAAAAAAAGTAATCAGTATTTTCTATTCAAACCTGGTAGTCCAATGAGGAAAATTATGTAAGGCAAGCAATTAATTACTCATCATGCAGGAAATGTTGTCAGTAAGCAATATTTTCGTGGTTTTTAGATGAGTTCACATTTTTCCCTCACAGTTATGATCATGTTTGATGCCACATGCCCTTGAATTCAGTCGGTTTTGGTCAGCTCTGAAAGTTCATAGAATTGTGACCTTACAAAAACTTATCAACTGACAAGGACTAGCTGCAGATGAACAGCGTATCCTATAGGCAGTGCTAATTTAGAAATGGGTACGTCGGAATATAAGCTGTAATACTAATTGTCATTTCATTATGAATATCAGTGTCAGGTTAGCATTGCCATGCACTGCATGAACCCAATGTCTTCTTTGAGACAGATGGAAAATGAAAGTCTAGCTGTTACAATTTTTATTTATTTAATAAATTATGACCCTAAATATGCAGGAGCATCTGACAGTGCATTACATGTTTTATCATCACTACATAGTTGAGAATGTGTCATGATGACTGTATCTAAAGAGAGAGAAAAAATAGTGAGCTAGTTTTCATACACACAATCCAGTGCTGTCATCTGTGTGAGCGAGTAGCCACATAATTTCATTTCACTATATTTGTCTCAAGGACAATTGCATTGATAGAACACAGATGATGACATGTTAGTGTCTTTTCTGCATCCTCAACACACGTGGCTCACTTCAGCATTGGTGAATGGGCAGGGGTAGTGTTGCACAGGGCCAATACTACAGCTGCCTGCAACATCATAACCAGCATAGCCGTCGTATCATGGCCTTGTTAGCACCCTGCGTCATCGCAGGGGGATATGACCAATGGTTGAGGTAGTATGCATGTGATGTAAAATGTATACTCCTCATCAATATGCATCATCAGCACATCTACAGTAATACATGATATATATCTTTTACATATCTGGTGTCTGGCATACATACATTCTGATGCTCTTGAATATGACTATGATCGAGTTCAGTTACTGCTGGTAAAATAGTACATCAACATCTTCTGAAGACAGGCTCAGTGCCAACAAGCTGAGATAATCTCAGCAGTTCTGTGAAAAATGTTTGGGGCGTACTGTGAACCACAAGTTTGTAGATGGAAAGATATAATGCACGGTACTTACAGAGAATTCAGCTTCCTTAGGCCGCTGAAGGCATCTTCGGCGATCACTTCTATCGCATTGTTACTCAGGTCTCTGGAAAGAAAAGTATAACACACAGGTGAAGTGGGAGGCGCTGATAACATAAAAGCCAGGAAATATTTCCAAAGCCTAGTAGTCTGGTTAGGACATTACATCATGACTTCTCAGGCAGTGTGTATTGCTGACTGTTACTGCTCGACATTGACAAACTGTTGCTAAATGGTATCTATTATCACATACACTTTTATACCTCCCTAAGTTCATTCACATTGTTATTCATTTTTTTTTCCAATCATTCCTTCATTCATCTGTATACATTACACACCTCTATCTTCCTTTAAGCCACACATGGAAAGTATATGATATCACTGTTTAGACGTAATGGTAAAAAAAAAGGTAATGAATACATGAAGATTAATTTGAAGGCCAAACAATTAATTCAATATTTGCCCGCACCTTATTTAACATCCCGTGCACATGAAATAACAGTGACAAAAAAAGGTCTACACCAAGATTACACAATAGCACAAACGATTTGATTTCATCTGAAAAAGATAAATTGTATATGCAATGATCGAACAATTGAAATTCAGTTCAACAGTTTGACATATACTTACATCCTTTTTAATTTCTTGTATGGTGAAAATGCCCTTGGTGGGATGACTGAAATTGTGTTCTGTTCAAGTCGTCTGTGGCAGGAAAAATGGGTGAAATTGATGTAAGATATTAATCAGGAGAAACTATCTTAAAATAAGAGATAAGAAATGAACCAACACTTTTGCAAGACAAAGATGCTTGAAACAAAATATATTTTGAAAATCACACACATCTCAACAAACGATTCTGCTTGAACATAGCATGTCCTAGCATTCATCTGAAAGGGTAATTGGTAAGTGTGTGTGTGTGTGTGTGTGTGTGTGTGTGTGTGTTCGTGTAAAAGAGAGAGAAAGAATGGGTTAGCCAGAAGATAGAGACAAAAAAAGATAAGTAGGGGCAATCTGCCACAAAAATACACATTTCAGATACTATTGCAACACAGTTGGGTGGTTTCATAATTTTTCACCTGTATGAGAGACAATGCTTGCAAACGCTCGGCCAATGAACTCTCGCGTTTCTCCTTGCGTGACACTGAATATCATCGGAGGAGTTTGGTGAGTTTACTTTGCAGGTCAAGGGTGGGCTTAGGAAGTCTTCCAGGACTCACACACGGGTGTGAAACCTTTAGTAAACTTTTGCAACAACAATCACCAGCTACCTTGCACTATTGTTTGAATGGTTCAAAAAAAAAATCTCCTCTCTTTGCATACTTTTTCTTCTTTCCTTTTGCCTCTGAATTCCCAAATGGATCTAGACTAAACATTGAATACATACAAAGGGCGTTTGCAGACTAAGCTCCAAAGAGAATTATGTAGAGTGTCTATCACTGCCACATTTCAGAAAACACACACGTTTTCAATTGAGTGCAACTTGCTAGAGATTTTCTGTTTAATTTCTAAGATAAGAGTTTACGTAGAATAAAGACAATATTTGATGGTCGGGATAATGCTCCCTAAACAAAGTGCAGAAATTGATCAAAGTCTTGAAGGATGAACATCATATTAACTCTGTCCTGGTGATGCACGCAGAGAGAGAGCAAAAGTATAATTGAAATTAAATTGAAATTGAAAAAGACAGACCTTCAGAATGAATCTAATATGTCATGGAATGAGGTAAGAGGAAGGAAACCAGGCTCACAATGGGCAAATATTGACCTGGAATCTTCAATGCGATAATACCCAGTCCCATCCACATATGAAAATACAATGAAAGCAGATATTCTAGAAAGCCAGCACAGATTAGAAGAATGACAAAGATACTGGCTGAGACATGACAAGAAACTCTCTCAATGATATGGAGGAAAACAGTATATATGATGCACATCCCATGCAAAAATTAAATCAGGATATGTCAACTTAGATGAATCAGGACTTCCTTTTTATCTTTTAAATTCATTGTGCAGTATGTTTTATGTTTCAGAGTTCTAGGGAATTGTAACATTCTTGTGCTTTTATGTGTGGTGCTTTTGTTTTCAGGCTACTTCAGTTACCAACATTCAGGAAATAGGTAAAACAATGCATTTATGACCTTGGACTGGCTTGTGGGTCTTTTTTTTAAGTGAAGTTAATCAATTTTGACAATATATGATTTTTTGTGTAATGAAATTTGAAAATATTATCCAAACAAGTCTCTCTTGTCTCTCTTGGCTCAGTAAGACGGAGGGAAACCAGACTTCCACTAATACATCTCAGCAGAACAGAAATTTTGTTGGATACTGTACAGCTGATGATGACAACCCTGACAAAATAATTTGACACTCACAGGGTGTCGTGTATCTCCTGGCATTTAAAATTTGCTCCTGGCGTTGGGTCAGCAAAGTAGGGGGTTATCAAAATCTTGAGCTCCAAATGACTGAGGCGCATGTACAAACAGTATTAAGTACCCAACTTATCCTTCCAATACACCTGCTCTTTTCTGCATCATACTGCTAGAAAGGAAGAGAGAGAGAAGAGGCAGGATTTAAGTTGAGAACTATGCTTATCCTTCGCTCGAGTTTTGGTATCTAAACACACCTGCATGATTTTTGACAGAAGACATGGTTTAAGACTGTCAAATTGGATTGAAATACAATGTAGATCAAAACAATGTTGGCACAATAGCTGAAAGCTATGGAATGTTGGATGATTGCATATCTTAACATCAATGAGCTGCATCCTATACAAATCCTCATGATAATCTAGTGAAAAATTATACCAGTCTTTTATTTCTGAAAATGAAACACTGTTGAATTGATTATGCACACAAAGGCTTTCAGTTGCATGAAGCCACATATCTTGGATGAAATTGATGTTCAATGCTTTTATCCCAACATCTTCATCAATTGTTTATATACTTTCTGGGCAAATGCTGTCGATTTTTTTAATTTTTTTATCTTTTTATAGATAACTAAACCCATGCCATTTATCAACTACGAGCGAGATGTATGAAGTTTCATATTGAACATCTATACTTCACTTTCAAAGTTATGTACTCCAATGTTTTTGACCTATTTTCACTTTTTGTTATACATTTTCAGGGAACCATTTGGCAATGTCATTTTGGTTCTGGATTGGTTATTAAATTCACTAGCATCACTCAAGGACACATACCTGAATACCTGAACAACACCTTTAAGAAAGGGGTCTCAGAGACGCTAAAAATTGCGGATAGACCAGCGTCTGAACTTTGTAACTTGCTAGAAAAATCAGGAAGAAAGAGAGCTGCTTCATAAACACCTGAAGGCATTGGCATTTATGAAATCACAGATTATATTTTTCCACCACAAAGGCCATTGGAAACTGTGTACAGCTCAATAAATGTTTAGAAAGACTGTATGGACAGAAACTAATGTATGTGACAAGCTAGCATATCCTCAGTCCTCAGAAAACTCCAACACGGCTCCGGGATACTCTGTCTGCAGGCAGAATGTCAATATTTTTCAAGTGAAAAATGAAAATATTTTTGGTTGGTGTATGGAGTACTTTCCTATTTTACTGAGCATACCAGTAACTACCCGTGCGTGTGTGTGTGTGCGTGTGTGTGTGTGTGTGTGTGTGTGTGTGTGTGTGTGTCTATGTGTATGTGTGTATGCACATGAGTGTATTGAGGAATTCTTGCCATCTTATTCCACAAAAAGAAAATGGAAAGATCCCAAACAAGTGTGGTGACAGCAGAAATTCTTATCCTACCAGTGCTCGTAGACAGAATTCTACTTGACACATAGAGTTACATCGGCAACAGCTGTGATGAAATCACGCACACTCTCGTGCAGGCGTAAGTCTCTCTATCATCCACAGAATTAATATCGTGGCATACAAATGTCTGAAATCTCAGTCATGATTGCTTTGATGGTTTAGTAATTAAAGGAAATAAAGACCTGTGTCTCTGATATAGTACTTTAACCCAATGAGAACAGTCTGATTTTGCTACAACAGACCCCTGCCCGAGTATACTCGGGACTCATCCTCACCTGGTTCAGTTCTGGTGGTATACAATGTAACATTCATACTCGCACAATGTCTAGATTGTAATGGTCTTTAGGCATACACATGTACCTGAAGGAAAGGACAAACTCAATTACATTGAGTAAATTACAAACTCTATGAGAGATAAGAAATCTAATTTTCTGTCTAGGCTACCTTCCTGATTATCCTATCTTCTTTCTTGTAATCATTTTCAGGTCTTTCCAGTATTCAATGACTGTATATAAGCTGACAAATGCAACATAGCAGCTTCTTTCCAAGAATCTGTTAGCTTCATGAACATTTTTTCAATGGGTTTGAAGGTTGGGGAGGGGCTATGGTTGGATCTATGCATACAAAGCCATTCATTTTTGTTTTTGTGCAAGTATAAGAATAATGAAATGAATTCAACTGAATTCAACTCTCTTCTCTCAAAATCTCTTCCTTTGAGTCAGTGGAGGGCTCCAAAGCCTCTCTCTGGCACACGTGTAACCTCAGAGAATGTATTGCAGCTGGTGCAGGTCTGATCTTGTCACAACCAATTACACTCTCGTTCCTCCATCATACCAACATTCAATGAAATGGAGAGATGGCAAATCAATTCTTCCACTGACCTCCGTCGTCGTATGGAAACATGGGCATGAGTAGGAAAAAAAAAATCATGTCAGTGACCCTTAATTTCAGTGAAGTTAAATCTGGGACAGTAAAAAGATGAATTATAACAAAAATAATAAGCAGAGACCTGCCTGTAATGTGCATCTTGAATTGCACTGGTCCAAAATTCTAATGGAGGTAAGAGGAAGCATCCCCACCCCCATCCACCTTTAGAAAATGAGACCTGATCGAGATGGATCTAAGATTGATTGGACTGAACATACAAAGGCGGATAACCCTGATTGGGCGCAATCACGGCAACAAGATTACACCACCATTGTGGATTTGGAGGCTGCTACCACGACAACCGCGTCATCTGCGAGGGGGCTCGCTTTTTCCATCAACTATAGGGGGCTGTCACCAGCGATCCCATCAAGAAGTGAACATCAATCTCCATTAGGTGTCACTTAAGGTTTGTTCGAGGCTAAGGACAGCTTTGTCCACCTTGATTTCCAGCACTGATTGAGGCAGCCCTCCATTCATGCCGGGCTTAGTGCTGATGAACACTTCACGTGAACCAGTATAAAATGAATTGATTTCTTTCCCCTCAAATTTAATACAATATGTGACCATTTCACCCCCCCCCCCCCCCCCCCCCATGTCTTGGGATAGATATCTCAAAGTTTGTCACACAGGATGGGGTCTTTCAGAGGAAATATGTTTATTGCAATCTTGCTAGAAAGTGATGCCTTGTCTGATCTAAAATGTCACATTATTCCATGACCATATACTGGTATCATTCTGAAAACTTCATAATTTTATTTTGCCACAAGTTGACATGCCTTTGTGAAAACTGGAGGTTCGGGAAATTCAATATTTTCAGCCATAAACTACATCAACTAACTTTACCAGTGCATGAAAAAATCTTTAAAATGATTCATATCATATAAACTCTTGCCAAAATAAAAAATGTCCAAAAAAAAATCTTGCTCAATGTCATAAGCAATCATGAAATTTAAGATAACGAATTAGTTATCTAACATTTGATTGAGTTTCAAAAATTTGTTTGCAGGAAGTCAGAATATAATGGGTTTCCCTTCCTCTCCATTACCTCTGGCTAATTTCCATCAAACATCAAAATGCAATCATCATGAGCAGGTCTATAATCTCTTATTTTGGTAGGAATATAATGATTCATAGGGCTCATCATATTTCATTCCAATCTACCACTCTGCCCCTTCAAGCATACATGTGGAAAACTAAAGGAAACTACACTAGTGTCCACTCTTTCACTGTCAGTATGAAGTAGGATACTTTGAATGACAATGTTGAGCAAGTAATCTTATGTCAAAATCTAATATCTAGCAAAATTTATGATGATTGATAAGAATGGAATCCCAATCCCTAATAAAAAGAGTATTGTGTCAAAAAAAAAATCTGCAATCACTTCAACTAAATCATCAGAAAGTGTAATACTGTATTCAGCATGCCATCAGTGGGACAAAAAATTTGGCCAAATATGTGGTTGTATCAATGATTTGAATTTGAAACTAATCATCATGGTCTAGTGTAACGTGATGAGCGATCCCTTTACCTCAGCCGCATTGATAAGATTCGAGGATAGATAGCTTAAGACCTCGAAGAATAAAGAAAATAACGTAAACCCCCACACAATAGAAAGACGAAGAAATTACCAAGTGGTAATAATTGGAAATGGATCAGCCACATTTCTTTTCGTTTGATTGATATCATTTTTCCTCTGGGACGCAGTATGGGAGGCAATTGACTCGAACCAAGTAATCGTTTTTCAGTGAATGCAAGACAAATGCAATTTTGAGATTTTCGAGAACCCTAGACAGATTAGGTGACCGTAATCCCACATAGAGACCAAACTTCCATTAGGATTACATATTATGTCTCTGCTGAGAAGTAGAGAAATAGACAGATAAAAAAAGGGGGGAGAGAGAGAAGGGGAGTGGGGAGATTTTAATACTGAGAGAAGGAATACAGTATGTTGTAGCTGTGGAGTGACTGACTGCTGAAATGGATGGGGAGCAAGTGTTTGGGATTTTACCGTGCTGATGGGGTGAAATCTTCAATTTTTGTATTTTTCAATGTATGCCAAAGGATATACATAGATTAATAGAAACCAAGGAAAGCATATACAATTATAGTGTACTAGTATACATATTTACTGACAATATACATATCCAGTAACAGTTATGTAAGCATGACTGAAAAAAATAAGATGATGAAGAGTGGCAAGGGCACCTATGGATTTCTCGCTAAAGCTTCTCTAAATGGAAAAACAAAATCCAACTGCAGGCAAGAATATCTCAGAGAAATTTATCAATGTCAATGACAGAGGTATAAGATTTCTCCCTAAAACAAAGCCAAGTAATAGTTTTTACTCCTGTTTATTTGCTTGACAACTAGCAGCTTTACTAAACAATAAAACAAGTTGCATGGAGATTTGTGATTGAATTTTGAAACAGTTTGAATGAATAATCGCCAATAGTCTATTTATTGCTCTCATCTTTATGTGTTGTGCAGGTGCCTAGGGATATGCATACCAGTTTGTTGTTTTACAGCTGATTGAAACCTCGTGCCTTACTAGTGAACACAGCTCATCACTGTTAACCTATTGGGCACTAGCCAACAATTGACACCAATCTTCAAAAGATATTGGTCAACTATTTCAAGACCAGCATCAGCACACGAGTATATAAACTTTCAACTCAGGACACAAGTCTCATGAAGGCTTCCACAGTGCCAAAGTTCATATCTCCACTTTTCCCCCAAGGCATGAAACAACCAAAAAGTGACACATTGCTCACTCTGAGTCTACATCTTGACCACTGCCTTTCGGCCGCTGACCTATGCCAAAGATAATACACAGAGAAATGTTTGCAATTCATTTTTGCCCCCAAGGTGCTGGCAGAAGTATGCTAGGGTCACACAGGTGGTACTACTTTTTCTCTTGTTCCAGTCTTATCTGATTTAAGATCAGATTGCACAGAAAACAAGCCCACAAAAAAATTATATTTTTTTTTCACCCCGCCCTCTTTTTGTGCGACTATTCTCTCTCCACTCAAATCTGTCACCTCCGTAGATGATTGCAGCAATTATATTTGCACTGTGTCTGAATTCAAGCATTACTTTTCTTTTTTGGTTAATGTTGTCGGATACAGGTGAAATGAAGTCTTTTTCTGATTTTTTTTTTCTTTCTAGTGCTTGATTGGCAAATGAACAATTACAGATTGGATGATTTATTTATTCAACATTTTGCAGGTGATGAGGAACAGTGGATATCTATGATGATCTATATGATCAAGTGAGAAGCCATTTTGACCTCTCAGTATTCAAATGCTTTTAAACAAATCAAATTCAACATGTTACTGATCACAATAACCTAAATATATTCTACTAAAAGTTCGCGTCAGAAAACCCCACAGCCTCAGCAATCAGTTTGTAATTCTTTAAACTTTCTGATGTGCACAGTTAGATAGACGTTAGGATTCATTAGAATAATTCCTCTTTGCTTTCCCTAGCTTTTAAATCTTGAGTCTACTGAATTACACTGCCACATAAATAGGCAGAGCTCATAACTCATTTGTGAATGTGAGTTATGGACAAATTTGAAGTGTTTTCTCATAACATGACTATCAGCATATCTTTCATGAAAACTTGTCAAAGAAGGAAGATCTTTGTTTCTGATGTTAGTGCTGCTGATTGGATAATGACTATGAAGTCCTCCCTGTGTACCAAAATCTATCTGAAATCTATTTGTTGCAGCCTTCCATGACCACCGATTATCTACCAAACATTGTAACATCCCGCGACATTCATCTTACAATTTTGATGAGTTTCCTCGAAAAGCAAATCAACAAAAGCTTCAATCTTTTATTTGTTTCTCAGAAAGTTTGAGGGATTCACTTGCTTCTAATTGCCACATCAGGAGAAAGGCATATCTAAGGTTTGACTTTATGAGGCCAAGACATGAAACAATCAATCCCTGGAAATGCATTACAGCAGTCTACTGTACCTGTGGGATATTGCATCATTTCACCTATCATAAAGTAGGTCTATCAAACTTACATTGCATCCATAGGCCTATGTGGGGTAAATGGCCAACTGCCATGTATATAAAAAAAAAGAAAGAGAAAAGAAATATGCTAGAAAGTTATGCTAGAAAGTTGCAGGCAAGAGCATGGGCACTCACAGGTTTAATGGGATGGATGCTACAAAAAGAAAAGGCCCCCTTCTCTTCCCTCAGGCATAAAACGGTTTTGAGTACTTTCTAAAATATGAACGTGAAGAGGGTACTGTAAGGAGGCTATATAATCACTGGGGGAATTTCATCTGATCCTGTTTCTATGAAGTATGCAACAAAGCCAGATGACGACTCTCATGCAGGTTTGATGAGCCCGAGCGGTCCCCATTCTGCAGGGCACAGATGGGACCCATTTTACGAGGTCAGGATGAACCCACCAATGAAAGCTTCTTCCCTGAAAATCTGATGGCAGCACTAACGGGAAACAAACAAAATCAGACAGAAAGCCAACAACAGAGTCACTGTCCCAATGACAATAACTTAAACCACATTGAAAAATGGGTACTGCAGTCCCATAAATCAAAACTCGGATTTGATAGCATTTTCAAGTTAATCCTCAAATGCCAAATGACTCGCCACAATGTTGGCAAAGGGCAAAGTGTCACCAAAGAGAATTACACATCTATATCCCTACCAACATATAGTTTTGTGGGGAATCAGCAGGATTAATGCTGTATGGCTTGGCTTTCATGCTATTCTCACTCTCAAGTCCATTATGCAATCATTAGTATTTTCCTTTTCTAGTGATGTTAAACAGGCCTGTATAGGCCTATATGGAATGTACATCTCCCATCTAACATCGAAACTTTATATCTTGTTTTACACCTATGGTATGGCTACATTTTACTTTCCCTTTCCATGATAAAAGAAAAGAAAGGAGAAGGAGAAGAAGTATTACTCTGAATTTGTTTTAAGAGGGTTGAGAGACAAGGTAATGTTCTAAAAAAAAAAAATCCAGTTTTTTTTTTGTCTTTACTTCATTCGTTTTTTATCTTTGTGCATTTGTGCATGCTTCTTGGCTACATATATCCATTAAAAACTATTATAAGCTTTCTTACTTGCCCAACAAAAATTTGTGATACAAAAATTTTAAAGATTTAAGAAAAAGATATCTGTCCACTTATGATACTAATGTGTAATGTTCTCCCAGCAGAAGAATGAGGACATACTATTGGAAGTGTTATAGACTTATCAAAAGTGTTTGGCAAGAAGCCACAACTTTTTAAAGCTAATGATATTGGGAAACAATTTTAAAGGGGCATTACGGTCTGTAGGAAGAGCAGGCACGGCACGAAGAATAAACCAAAGTTTCTTTTAGTTTTTACAAGGATTTCAGGTGAGATACACACACATGATATATACAGACACACAAACACTCATTTGTAATGAAAGCTGCACATGAAACAATGTTTATGTGAATCATCATAATAAATTATTATCATACAATCATAGTTTTGCACTTTGACATTTATGCAACATAGAGCAACCTTATAACTGGATGTTGGACAAAAAGTTGAAGTTGGACAGATTTATGTGGAATAATATCTCTCTGATTTCTGTGCCAATACCACAACTTGTGTGTGCTCTTTGGAATGTCACATGCACTTTTTGGGACTCCCACGATGAAACAGGATGGCACATCAGCCTACCCATTGTATGTTTCCTCTCCTAATTCAGTTTTCTCTCAAAATAGTTTGAAGTTTGAAGAGAAAGCCAAGTGTAGAAGTTTACAAACGGTCTGAACGCCAAGCGCGTGGTAGAAGCTTCATTCACAAATCCCAGAGTTTAAGGGATTTGCGCGTTGCTTGGATTCTGGTCCAGATAATTGACGTGGCCTTTTGGACTTGCGAATGAAGCGGCGGTACACGTGCAGGCAGGGAACAGGTGTGAGTTTGGCGCATATTCGGAAACAAAGGACTCCCCCATTCTTGCGCTCATTCTCGTCTAATATTGTCATTTCCTTCTGGGATATCAAAGCTAATTTGTCTTTGCCCAATTCATATATGCCCTCCGCAAACAGCCTCCCCGCTCTCAATCAAACAATTATGCTTGCGACTGTCGACAGTTGCTCCGTATATCACTGCTGCTGCTGCATGTTTTCGTGGAAATATTGGCCTGATATTTTGGATGGCAGTAGGTTGGCAGTCATCTCTTTTCTGCATCGTACATCCTGACAGGGGAAATTTCATGAATGGCTTGCTCTGTTTGTGGACTACTGAAAATATTTCTTGTGGCTTGTTCAAATGTTTTCCCTCCTTTTAAACAGAGCACCTGGAGCTTCCACCAACCGGAAGAAAGGATCAAATCATCCTCATCCGGGGTGGCAAAACAAGGTGCTACTTCAACTATTAGCTAATTGGCAAGCTACCACATGCCTACCAGCACACAATATCAGGAATAATGGATTTCATGTGACACACATTCAGATATTGAGCGTAGACACTCATGCCCTTGTGAAGCACTCTTACTTTTACAAATGTCATAGAAATTCAGGTGTGAGTTTCTTCAATTTGTCTCCCTCTACAAATGATATTTGTTAAGATTGCAACTGCTGATCTATAAATTAACAAACATGTCGGAAAAAAGGAACCAGAGGGACTTGAACCTGTCATCTACTGCTTTCTGGACAGCGAAACTACCATCAGGCTGTCCCTGGTTGCCGGCAGTGACACGATAAACTTGGAACAAATACCCAAGCTCCAAAACTCCGACACTGTTATGTCAAAGTAGTCCAAGGCGGAGAAGGCATATTAAATGAAAGCAAGATATTATTCAGAGGGGTGTCACTGCCGGCAGCCAGGCATGTTTGTTTCAGACATGTTTGTTAATTTATAGATCACAAATATCATTCATAGAGGGAGACAAATTGAAGAATCACATACCTGAACCTTCACCCTTCTGAACAATATCTTGCTTTCTTTTCATAGAAATTATTCTGCAATCTGACATCCAACAACAAAATTTCAAGAATTTTTCCTCTTTCTTTGTCTGTTTGTTGTCGTTTTACGGGTGGAATATGAAGGTAAAGGACTGTTGTTTACAGCAAGTATCTACTGAAAAGGAGGTCTGTGCAACATACCCATCAAATATATTTGCCCCTCTTTCTTCGTTCTCCTATTGAGGTGCACAGCTGAATCATTGTACCTCATTTTTCTGCAACAGATAGTGCTTGAGCAAGGACATTACAAATGATATTTCTTCAACTTGCCCATATGAGTAAACATGCAAGGTCCCCAATATTTTCAACACACAAGTGCTCACTCATTTTACTTGCTACAAAGGGAGTTTAGCTGCCCCGGGCAACTGGGTTTGTAGTATCCTGCTTTGAGCACCCTGACTTGGTGGAAATATGCTGCATGAAGACAATTACTACAAGTAATTGACAAAATTCACTGATACTCACAGTTCTACCATGTGATATGGAAAGGTGGCCGGTAGCTGGGTGAGCCCTCTTCCCCTGCAGTCCACAACACGTGATGTACAGTCGCACTCATCTGGACATAAGGCTTCAATCTCGCACATTGCCTCGTGATTTTCGTTACCTGCAGTACGACCAAATGGAATCACAACACATCAATGACAAAGTTTTCTGTATTATCAATGGCATCATCAAGGCCAGTCTTCATTTACTACTAAAAGATAAACAAAAACAATGACACTGTTACATACATGTCAATGCAGGGAAAGCACACCTTCATCTATTTTATGCAAAACTATGACTTTAAAAAAATCAAAATGTATACAAATGTATTGATTACTGTGTATGTAGAACAAATTGTGACATTGCAACACTTTTGAGTCACATCTGATCAACAGAATTTTGCCCTTGTGAATTCACTGAAGATACAAAATCATTTTCAGTCTTCATTCATTGCATTTCACTGATTACATAAAAGGCTACAAATCTTTCAAACATCAATTACACTTTTCTATTGACAAGATACATTCTGTGACAATGCATTCAATTCGTCATTTGCATGCATAAGAAATAAGATCAAATCTAATTCTGGACCTAAAAAAAAAAATCAGTCAGGAAATGAAATAATGAGTAATATGTGTCTCTGTGTGGCAGAGAAAAAAATCCAAACATGACAGTGGACTGTCTGTGTACCATGCATAGAGTTCTGTGTCATCTTTATATCAACTTTCATGTCCTTCTGAATTCGGGAGTGAGCAAGCACTGGCTACAATTCTTGCAAAAGGAGAATTTGATGCAGGCGGAATATCGTGTGCCATTTCTATTGTTCTCCCGAGCATTCCCAGTCGCAGCGCCTTCTTCCCCTGCCTCTGCCCAATCTGATTCTAGCTGGGAAACAAGGTATCGGGTGCACGGCGATCGATACAACTCCGACTCGGATGGTGTTTGTGGCTCCTTTGTGAAAGTTCCTGTGAATAAAATGCTGAGTCAATGCGGCAAGCAAAGTGCGTTGTCTGTGCCGGTTAATAAAATCGTCATCTGATCCCTCCTTTCTTTCCTTTAACCTTGCTGCCAATTTGGCTTTCCTACAACGTCAATACTCTTTTTTTTTCCCTTCAGTGGCCAAAATCGTTTTATTCACACCAAGATTGTACATTTTCACAGCCCTAGCGATTAACTTTCTTGTTTTGCCGAGAGGCAAGGTATCGCATGCAGAATGGGAGTTAGGCACATACTCCTCCATGTGAATCTAGGTTATACTCTTGTATCCCATAAGAGTTCGAGCCTAATGATAAAACTTTGCATTCGTCTTTGGGGAGGTGCTATTTTTTTCTTTTGGGGGGGGGGGGAGGTTCAACATCAGACTTTTTCATGTTACCATTTGCTATGATTTATACGCCGAAGGTTGTATGCTACAAGTATTATTTCTAAAAATCCAAGTATAAAGGCTTTTTGTATCTTTTTTTTGGTGTGGTGTCTTACCTGACACAAGTGTCATCCATGTGGATAGGTATAAAGTGATTTTGTAGTGATGTATCTAAGAAAATAAAAGTTATGAAATCATCCCTCTCGGAGCATGTATTTTTTCCCTCTAGAGACCTTTCATTTTCTTGTAAAAAATGCATCTGTGCGCATCAACATTGCATTTGCCTGAACGAATTTAACTGCTAACTTAACTGCATTGTTTTCAAATTGCTGACATAAAAAAATATGTGGAAAAAGAACAAAATAAATTAATTCAAATGGACAAAATTAAATTCATGACAATATTCCAAGCTGGACTTTCTACAGAACAGCCCATACACTTAACCCCTATCAAAACTAAAACTAAAACAAGTCTGCATTAGTTTTTTTTTTTTTCAAATGCCCTTTTAGGAACTTGCAAATTTCAAATTTTGACCCAAAATTACATGACATATTGAAGTGATCTCAACAATCAACAATTGGACTTGTTGTTCTAAATACAATGCTCTGAAGAAGATCAAAAGAAATGTAAGTCATGATACTATGAATGTTTAATCAATATTTGCTGAATCTCTAATCATTAACTGGCCATCTACAAATTTAGCAAAATACTGAAATATGTCAGTTTTGTGTAATCAGAAATTAGACGACCCAGTATGGATTACATTTCCATATTAATAGTGGTTTTATGTAACCATGACATATAGAATTCAGATTGACATTGTGTTGCAAATTTATAATATATATATATATAATATACAATGTATATTATATATATATATATATATTAGGAAATACAAAAACATATCAGTGATAGATACTAATTTGCTAAAGATTTGATTGTCCCGTCTAATCTTCACGTTACAGAATTGACATGAATTCAAATTTCAGCGTGCCTTGAAGAGGACTGAATAGCATACTGGTATACAAATTGTAATCTAAATAATATCATGATACTATATCTGGACAGGATGCTTCATTGAATATTACTATTTTTGTATGCATGTGCTTGTGCAAGTGTGTGTGTGTGTGTAGGTGTGTGTGTGTGTGTCCGTTTGTGTGCAGGAAGAGGAAAGCTGATAGCTTCCAGCCTTAGAGGTTTCCTTGCCCATAGAATGCAGGGTCGAGCAGGGGAGAAGCTAAAATCAGATTTGAACGCTAGGCTCCTTTGTTGTAGCCGTTATGGAACCTGTATGGCTCGGAGCTAGGATTTTGATTTCTCTTTTTTCCTGATTTCTCTCTCTCTCCCTCTCTCCTTCCATCTCTCTTACTCAGTCTGTTTTCCAGAAAATATCCTAATGCATGGGTTTACATAGTACTTCCATTGCACAGTAATTCTACATATCTATGCATATTTAACTCCAAGTTGCAATATGAATCATGATAAACTCTTTCTCATATATCTCATATGTTTCCTTTTTACATTCTGTTTATCTGTTTGTTTGTATACCATTGTAGATTATAAAAGTTGAGCTATCTCCTTTCTTTCTTTCCTTTTACAAGTGCTATTTAAAATTTGCAATGCAGTTTCTTGGTGGTTTTCTGAAACTACCGTTGACTGTTGTTGGGTTTTGTTGTTGTTTTCTGGAGATGAGCTTTGGTCACGCTTAATTTTTAACTCCTATTTCAGCGTCTTCTCTGACACAGAAAAAATTTTTCATCAAACTATCATCCCTTCACATTGTGTCTATCTTGAAAATATAAAGACCGTTTCAAACATTTGACGCATCTTATCCACATCTTAACCATTGTGTGTACTTGTCTGCAGAAACATCACTACCACATCAATGATGCTAATTATGTATGACATCAGTTCATGCAAATGGAAACAGGATTTAAAGGGATGGTATAGTTTTGGTTGAGACTTGGCGTCAGGTTTCTAACTTTCTTGGTGAGATAATGAGAAACCTCTTACGAAATATAAGAGTATGTGATTTCAAGAGGAATTCAATGTTTATATGATGAAAATTGGTTTGAAAATAATGACTGAGATATCCAAAACAAAGCGATACTAACAAAAGTTGGGACCCACTGCTTATTAGGATCACTTTATTTTACTTTGTCTTTGGATATTTCAGCCATTTCATAACCGATGTTCATCATACAAACTTTAAATTCCTCTTAAAATAGTATGCTCTATAACATTTCATAAGTGGTTTCTTAGTATCTCACAATAAGTTAAAAGTTTAGTCCTCATCTCAACCAATTCTATACCATCCCTTAACCATGTTTTTGGTGTGCACACTAAATGTTGTCAATGTTTGTTCTGTATCAATACTTGTGCTATACATTTATGGTGCTGCAAGTTGTTGTTTTTTTCTCCTACTTTTTTCTTTTATCACCGATTTCTTTATCTTCCTTTCATTTCATCTTTCCTCTCCCTCATCCTTCCATCTTTCTAGCTCCCCCGAAAAAGGTGTTCTCTTGATTTTGTCATCCCGATCCTTCCCTTGGTCCTGGGTTTGTCAAGCCAGGCCAGGTGGGATCCAGATGGGGGCCGCTGGGGGCTATGGATGGGAGGCTGGGGAGGTTAACCTCACCTGACCTGGTGACTTCTCCGAGAGACTAAAGGAGACTTTAAGGAGGGGTAGGGAATGGAGGAGTGGAGGAGGGGTGGAGGAGGGAGGGATGGAGGGAGGGCAGGCAGGCAGGCAGGCAGGGGATGATGAGGGATGGGGGTTGGTGACTGGTGGAGGGTGACTCACAGGTAGAGGTAGCCTATACACCTGTCAACATTCCCCCATACTGTAAAATGAGGAAAGTTCGCGTGCATTCTAATTTCGTGAATTTTGCGAGAGCCAAGATTCGCGAAATCAAAATGCATATGTGAAAGTTCTTGTCCCCTCTATACACATTGAATGTTAGTGGTAACTCGCAAAAATTTCATGCCGCAAAAACGGCCACCGGCTCCAATTCGCGAAAATGTCATGCTGTGAAAATATTGTGTTTTGCAGTAGTTCTGTTCAGGAGAAAAGTCTGCAGACCATGATAGTCACTAGGATGACTTCGTAAACATCCTGGCAACCAATCCTGGTGCTCTGTGCAATTACAAAATTATATGCACACACTCAAAATGCATTAGTATTGAAAGATTATACAAAATGCACATGAAGCATGTGATAATAATTGCAATGATGTTGAATTTATGATAATGGTAATAAAGGTTTCAACAGTGCTAATACCACAATTATCATTCTTTCTATCATTATTACCACAATTAGAGAGAGAGAGAAAGGGGAGGGAGAGTTTGAAAAATAAAAACCAAACTTACCACAAATATTTTTTGGTTTTCCTATAATAAGGAGCAGAGTTGACCACAGGCAGAACAGCCAAAAGCATGGTGGCTGATACAATTGCTACTTTGCACAAGCCTACAGGATGTAACCTATACTCAGAAAATTATTGTCATGGAGAGCTCCTGCTGAGAATTAATACAAGTTCCATGTAAACCCATAAAAAAAGGAAACCAAAGATGGCTTACTTACAACCATGATTGGGATTATTACTGTTTTTAAAAGTATTGAAACTGCCTCATGCAGCACCATGTAACCTGATTTCTCAACAATACCAGTAATGCAATCTTCAACTGCATCCCAGCTTTATCGTGCTGATGGTCAACTACTGCCGATAATTGCAATGTGCGCTACTTTTCACCCTCTTTAGTGTACTCCGTGCCTTCCTGGTGCGATAAGAAACTGAAACTGTCCATCAATCACTTTAGTTTATAACGAATTGGCAACGTTTTGGCAGGTACACACACCCTTCAGGTGCTTAATCCTAGTGTCAAATTATGTTTCCAATGGCAGGTGACAGGGCTGAGAAGAGCTCCTTGCCATTATTAAGTCTGACTTTTCAAAATATCATCAATAATAGTGCTTGAAATATATCCCCCCCCCCCTCTCTCTCTCTCTCTCTCTCTCTCTCTGCCTCTCTGTTGGATTTCCTTGTTTGCTTCAAAGCTTCATCACTTACTCTACACATACTGTCAAATGTATCAAAATTCACAATGTTAGACCCGTGCCTCAGGGAAAGATTCATTGCAACTTCGGAAAATCATGCATTTGTGTCTTGTTGCTTTTTGTTAGATGCTGTGAAGCAGACTTTATGTGAGGAAAAAGATATTTATCTAAAACAAGTACCATAAAAGAGACATGTCACAAAAGTACCTTGATTATCATTACTACTGTCTGAAGTATAAAAAACATGCATATTAAAAACTCCCTTACACGAATACTCTAAACCACATCAAATTTGTGTCCTATATGTTTTGAGGTGTAACAGACAAAATATTTCTTTTCCAATAAAAGAACACAAAATTAGTGACTTTTGATTCTAAATAAAAAAGTTCATGTAATATCATAAAACCCTAATAAACAAAAAGTCACGTGGCCTCAAATATCATTTTGACAAGTGCAATAGACAGAGCCCTCTCATAGAAGTTTGTATGGCTTTTATTGTTAATATCATTAGTCTAATGTCTCTCTTCAGCTCTCAGCTTACGTTTCGCAGCTTTCTTTCAAATAATTCTTTCCATGGAATGAATTCTCCTCTAAAAAGACAAAGAGATATCTACACCATATAAGTATACCCTTTCAAACAGAAATAATCTTGAGACATGAAAAAGTTCACTGATGTGACAACCTCACTTGTACTTGCATTTTATCACCTGTGTCCCTGATCAGCAAAGGTTGTAGAAGCCGAGACAGAGTTCTGCCTCAAAAGGGCAATATCTGAGGTTTTGATATTCCATCGGAGACCAGGACGTGATAAAAGACTACTCTGTGTTCCCTCATACTCAACAGATTTGTACAATTATTGCTTGAATTTGCTGAAAAAGTTGGCCGATGAAAATATGCACTTGAATTTATGGACAGAGTGGACAAATAAAAACACACACACACATACATATTTTTCATGGCGGAACAATTTCTTGTCACTTTGATAAGTATATCTATTACATTTTCAGACATTTATGACCTTGGCTGCAATATGAACCAGAAGGACTTTGATCTTGAACACTCTCACAAACCACCTGGAGTGATGTCAAAAGAGCATTCATGTTTATATGTAACATCTCACGGCAGATTTACGAAAGCTGCCCTTGAAAGGTGATGTGAACATTATACTGACAACCAAAAGAATGTTGATGCCACAAGCATTAAATCGTTAGTTGGTACTTCTTTTTACGCATCATGCCCACACTCCTATTAATCTTCTTTAACTGTGTAAGAGATGCCAAAGGCTTACACGAGAAAGAAAGCAAACGAAAGAATTTTGGGCAACCTATTATTTTTCCTTCCCTCTTTTACTGTTATTGGATGGCTTTTATTGAGTTATTTGTTACATTCTGGAAAATTTTTCTTTGATCTTAATATCTACAATCAATATCAATACAGATATGTGGACAGGAGATATATCACTTTTCTGTACTTTAAATGCATGCTTTGAAGGAAGCTTTGTGAAAATATATATACATGTTTAATATTTTTCAGAAGTCTTCATATCTTTGAGCAGCTTTTTACAAAATAATTGTTTTTCTTTGTAAAAAAACCTGTCAGTTAGCACCAATGATGTAAATCTTTAGTACTTGTTGTTCTGTTCAAGAAAAATTAAAATTAACTTGAATTGCCTAATCTTTCTATGTGTGTGCATGTGTGTGTGTGTGTGTGTGTGTGTGAGTAAAAAGGAAAATAAGTTGTTCATTTGGGCAACAACTGTGAGCATCTTCATCGAAATTGCTCAAGATAAAACACTTTTTTGTCACTCCCAGGGACTTGGGGGCAGGTACTCATTAAGGCCTAACTTTACATGGCATATTTTGTTATGATTGATTCTACACGTGTATATCACGTGCATAATAATATGATCAGGATACCATATTCTGGTTGCCACTGACATATTATTCTCTGAGAAGTTCACTTGTCTTTTCTCCACAAATTGATTGGGCTGTTGGAATGCGGCTTTACGGAAATCCATTAAGTTTCACGCCCCAGCTCCTGCCAGAAGTGGGCTATAAATAAGGCGACCACTCCTGGTTGCCACATCACCCCACTGCCTCCCCATCTGACCACTGCCACTTGGCCCCCTCTCACAACAGCTGCTCAGTGCACTTGTTTGATGACTTTGAACCCACAATATTGGCTCCCAATGCCATTGGAAACTGGGCGCCATGGCAACGCCGCCATTTTTACGCCTGACACAGGCATTTCATTCTCCCTTGCATGGGCAAAACTCAGTCATAAAACCACAATCCCAAGAGCAAAAGAAATGCAAGTGCCAACTTTTCTGTTTCAACAGACAACGAGGTATCAATCGTAAAAAGGTCATTCTGTCAGGAAGTCTCTTTTCCGATACTCAAAAAGAACCATTTGCAAGAAAAATTTCCACGGACTGATCAGAATTCGCTCATCCTAGTTGGCTGAAATGTGAGTCAAACTGACACAATGCCACCACCACTGGGATTTGGTTGCCAAAAAGATTTGTGAATGGTGACGCTTCCTTGGCCATCAAAGAAAATGAACTTCAGAACTTTTCCCAAATTCCCTTACCCTTTAAAACAGCCAAGCAAATTGACATGATATCAATAAGTGGAGAAGTACCATGACCTTATGAACAGGCTCCTGTTTAATTTCACTTTTAAGCATTGACATTAGCATAAAAGTCATATCCATAATCTAAAATTTATATTATATTACTTGATACTTTGTCTTTTCATTATAACTGAATCACAAACCTGCAGAACCTCAAACAGGCAGCAAGAAGGTGAATTGTTAAATTTGCCTAAGGCCTCTCGCGTAGGAGGAGAAGACGACACTGGGGCATGTTGTTTCATGTTTAATGAAGTTATGTTTTTTCCATCTTATCCTGAAGAGAAACTTGTGGTGAGTGCTTACAAGCTGTCTTCTTGTCCTCACCAAGGTACCTTGAGTTCTAACAAGTCACTTGTCCTGAACGAGGTGCCCAGGAAAGTATATTATCATCTATATAGGACGTTTTAGCGGCGCATTAAAAACGCGTATTGTAGTGCAATCAATTTTTACCGTTCAATATCAGAACATATTGAACGAAACGCATAGACCAACGTATTAATTCCCTATAGGCTACCGTGGTTACTTGCCATTTAAGATCACACCATAATCAATTCTGTCTCGTCTGTTGCGCGAGCGCTTGCTGAATGCGCAAACGCTTACTACTAGTGCGCGTCATTTTGTTACAATTCACAAGCGCGCAAGCCACGCAGTTTGAGGGGCTTCCCCTTTTAATCGCTAGGATTTGACTGCCGCTAGTCAACTTCAAAGACGAGAAGAAGCCCGGTAATTTTGTGCAGTTTATGCTTGCTCTACTTTAGAGTATATAGATGATAATAAATATATTGGATGGCCTTGATTCATGGGATACCAGGGGATATTGCACTTGTTAGGGTCAATATTGCACTCATCTTCGATTCGTGCAATATTGGCCCTAACTCGTGCAATATTCCCTGGTATCCCATTCATAGCCATCCAATATAATATAAATATTCCGTATAAACCCTTTGAAAATCTCTGGGAGGAGCTGAACGGGCTCTTACCTGTACACCTGAAGTCTGTAGTCTGAAGTTCAGCCACCTTGAGGCTGTGGAGCTGGCGTGGAGTCTCGCAGGTGGTCAGTAGACCCAGTTGAGGGTGTTGTCGCAGCCAAAGGGCAAGCCATGACAAGTGGCAGTCACATGCCAATGGGTTCTTTGACAGTCTCCTGTGAGGCAACAAGGTGGCAGCAACAATGAAATAAGTTGATCTGTTCCGGATGATGAAACTGTCATAGATTTCTAATTTTCAGTTCTATGTTGGAACTGCTATCAAGCAGCTCACCAGAGCCAATGATTATTACTTACTGTACAACATTTGTATTTTATACATGTGCCTTTAAGTCTATCACACACTTGCAGAAAATGTATAATTACACAATGTGCATATCTGCTATAACATAACTTTGACTGGTAATAAAGTAACATTCCAACCGTCATAACAAGTGCACTTTTGGACAAATGTGACCTATCACCACAAAAGCCTCCCAAAGTTGTCACACTTAATTTTCTCGCTTCTGTGCTGTAATTCTCTGGACTCTAGTGAGATAAAAACTCCATTTCACAAAAGCCTATCACAGAATGCTACAAAAGCATGCATTGACAAACAATTGTACATTATATACAATCTTATGAAAAACAAAGGTAAGCTTTGCAATTTACATGGTGTCGATCAGGGAGGACATTTGACTTCAAAACACCCATTACAATGGGTCAACTTAAAACATCATAACAAGATGCTGTCCCAAGATCCAAAACTGTAAAAGTTCAAAACCACTTTTTGGCCTAGAATTCAGGCAGGAGGTAGATAAGATGGCAAACCTAATCTTTTTTTCTCCTACAGATATCCATGTCTTATTTTTCAGCCAAATCACCTCAGTTTGCAGGATCCCTATTACACTTAAATGACTAACAAGGTAATATGGTAACAGGTCACAAATAAGGGAGACCTGAAATAACTCTTTAACTCTTTATGTGCCACGTTCGCACGTCCGACTCATTCGACGACGTGCCAACTTCGCATATTCTGCTCAACAAACAAAGCCGCCAAAACCGATCGATAAATCGCTAATCACTGCTAATCCCGCGGCACAATAAAAGCGTTTCTCGTGCTTTTGTTCCTCTCTTATACGGCTTGCATTTTATGTGGTAATTGACTATCAAGCGGTGCTCCCAACTAGATTTGCTCGTACATTCTTAGTTTCTGTCAAGGTTTTATGTGCAAAAGTCATGCCTTTAGAGTAATGTAGCAACTGGTCATTCAAAAGAAACATTGAAAATAGATTCGTCATACAATTTATATCGAAACAAAGCTTGGCATTCCTGTTTAACTTTGCCTACTATTATGCCCATCTTGACAGAAATTTGTAGAAGTTACACAAATTGGGAAAACAGAATTCTTTCTCAAAGCCTGACTACCTTCGTGTCTCAGAATAAGGTGGCACACAGGGGGTTTCCACCATGGCACATAAATAGTTAATAAAAATGACAAGAATCTGAGGAAACCTTTCATTTCCTGCAGCAAGATGATACTGCAGTTGATAACATCATATGACATATATCATTCAAATGCCAATGGCAAGCTATACAGATCTGATCTTTTGTTAAACCTATTTCACGGGCTAGCTGCTTTGAAATAAGAAGTACCTTTGAGCTTCTCATATGATTAGATGTAAAAATTTTCAAATTTTTCTGTAGTAATACTTTGCATGTCATAAAAGCAATTTATAGCATCAACAAACTCATTCAGCCGTATACATTGTTCAATGTAGTACATCTCTCTGGTTAAATTTCACGATGGGTAATCAAAAAGATTTTGGATCTTTGATACCTAAAAATTATGGGTTGCTTTACAAATACATTTTTAAATTCAATTCTGTGGTAAAGAAAAAAAACTTTATGACTGGTTATTAAAAAGATATTGGTTCTTTGCTGCCTAAAAATGAGAGTGTGCTTTACAAATATATTCTTGAATTCAATTTTTTATCTAAAAAACAATGATGAGCTACTAAAAAGATATTGGTTCTTTGCTGCCTAAAAATGACAGCTTGCTTTGTAAATATATTTTTGAATTCAATCCAAGGTCAGAATATGTTCGCTAGGTGAATTCAATCTTCATTTGAGGACCACTGGATGTTGCTAACGAATATCAGCAAATAACCCTATAAAGAGAAATACACTGTCTGCTGGTATTAATATTTAAAGGAAACTGGGTCCTGTTCTGTGCTGTAGAGGATTACGAAGTGATGGTTCATTACATTTTAATAAGTAATGCTTACTTCTTTGTATTGTCTACTTCTTTATTTTTAGATTACTATCCTGTAAAAACACCTTGTTATATTTACCATAATCACACACCGTTGCTCGTTCCCGTAATTGATTTTAAGATGCAGGTTAAAACGCATCAACACTCCGACACTGACACATTGACAAAAACACATTTTGTCTTAATCTCCAACAAAGGGCAAGATTTCCTTCCTTTCATACATGATTGAATTACTGTGGCACTGATAAATACTCTATTTTTAATTGCAACATCACAACAATTTAGTGTCATCAATGTCATGTCCTTATCAACTACATATGACATCAAGAAAAATGCACTTCATAGAATCAAATTTGCTAATTCTCAAGAGAAACGATTATATGTCACTGCCTATTTCTAACGATCCAATCAGTGGGTAATCTAACAATCACGGATGTATTTCCCTTGAGTTCAAGTCTATGCTATAATAAGGGTACAGTTTTCATGCGGCATATTGAGTGACATCCATTCCCAAAACTTGTTTTCAACAGCCCCCTTGCATTCAAACTCCTGCATCGGATTACAAGTCAGTTTCGCTGACGTCACTGCAAGTCTTGTCTGGAGCACAAATCATAAATCACAGATAACTTCTCACACTTCTCTTTTCTTTCCAGAGTGTATAGATTGGTACTTTACATCAATCACTGGCATCAAATAAACATTTTACTTTTTTCTTTTCATCATGTAGCACATGCATAATTGTTTTCTACCATCAATTGCTAGACATGACGTGGGTAAAGTTCAGTGTCAGGTAATACTACCTGGGACATTGCATACGTGTGGAAACCATGCATTATTTATACTGCTGCCAGGTCATTTAGAAGGCGGAGTCACCCCTCCATTGTTACAGGACAGCCATAGGGGAGCTGAAACTTTATTTTCAAAACATACTGGTCATGCTAAATTTTTATGAGCCATAAAATCCTTGTGACTCACAGAGATCTGAATAGATGTATGATTTCTGCAGAGTGCTTGAATTTCTACCTTGCAGTGAAACTTGCATAAAATTCCTATGTGTTTCTGGAGCTCTGTAAGTTCTTTGTAGCCTGAACTTGGTACACAAAAAGGAAGCATTTCCGAAGAAGAATGTTCCCAAGGGAGACATGCATATTTCACAAAAGCAGTGAAACAAAATGTGACAGAGTACAGATCTGGAAGTCACCTCCTAAAGTTAAAGGCATCTCAACAGTTACGTCTTCGATATTGTTTTGTTTTTGGACACACATATATATTTTCCTCAAAGCAAGGGACAGTATATGTCCATTAATTTGTCATTCCAAATAACCTTTTTTCAGGATGGTGTGAAGCTGACATAAATAGCAATATCATCCTTTGAAAAATGTTTTTTTCAGGTAGTAAGACAGACTCTACACCTAAAACTAAATGCTTTTCCAATAATTCTACTTCAAAACATCCCAATGCATCATTTTCAAACCAGAGCATCATGACTGAAAACACTTCATATTCTGTTCTACTTTGCAAGTCTGAAATGACTTTTTAAAAAATGGCTCTGGTCTGCTGCTTTGACTTCTAGAACAATTCTTCATTTTATCTCTATCTCTTTGGGGTATATTCCCTTTAAAAGTGAAACATTGGATTCGATATATGCCTCTTGCAAGATATTTTGCTTGTATTTTGGAATGTCACATAAATGATACATTGCCTGCTCCAGCATTGATTCCATCCCTTGATGACACCTCATCCATCCTCCTACATACTTTGCGCATCAAATCAATAATTCATCTCATTATAAGGACACATTTCCTCCACTGTAGCCTCTCCTTATAAAATATGCATTGTTATTGCCTCTTGGTAGAGGAAAAAGAGCAAGTCAACAAATATTGCCATTATTATCTGGCGCCTTACAAGATTGCATGGTGATTATACATAATCCCGACTACAATCATTTGGATTTAGCTTGACCTAATCAATTTAATGTTTTATGCACTAAACTGAGTATTTAGATAAACACACTCTTCTCCAGATTCTTATGATATATCAACATGATAATATATTATACAATACAATTACTATTTACAGTAGTTCTCTCTTCACACAAGGCTAAGAGCATTTATAAAATTACAGAAATAGAAAATTTATACATGTGATTCAAAGTAATGATGAAAACAATTTTGACCAAGCTTCAATACATCATTTGGACGAAATCATTCAGTACAATGTAGGTTCTTGTAGGTAAAAATGATATCTGTACAGACCTTCAGAGTGGATATAGAATATAATATGTTTTCAGAGCTTTTTCAAAAGAGTATATGGATACAGACTGTCTGATACTGTAAACGTCGATATTTTCGCATGATTAAAGGTCCAGTTGACCTTTGGGAGCAGTGATTTCAAAAGTTTTAAAGATATCACATTTGATGCATATGTGTAGGTCTGTTATAGCACAAAACATCCCACCATATAAAATTTTCACAATAAAGCCTAAAATATAAGGAGATATCAGGATTTTTCTCAATAAACCATAACTGTATACGGTTTAGTCTGGAAGCATTCTTATTATAACTATTGTTCTCATTTTGCGTATTTAACAATACTTAACATCGATTATATGGATTCAAATTTTAACAGTGGTTGTTTCTATCCCTGACTAACATTTTAGAACTATTTTAATGCACTAATGTTGGGTTTTAGTTTCATCTGCAAATGATAAATTATGCCTTTAATCTTCGCTCTGAACGGCTCAAAAACATATTCGCGGGTTCTTGAATTTGCTCTACATGATTTGTCAACCCATTCAGAATAAGCTGAGAAAATTGTGTATATATTTTCACGTGTTTTAGAATTGTGCTACAGCACAAAATACGCGAAAATTAATGTACCGCAAATTTCTGCGTTTACAGTAATCAATGGGATCAAAGCAATTCCACAGAGCTCTTTTCAGAGTTGGGACAATCCAGGTTTTTGCACTACAGAATGAAAGAATAGCAAAACTATGGTATCCAAAATTTTAGTAAAGCCCTAAAAGACTTATTTCGTTTCTTTTAAAATTGAGACAGGAAGAACTGTAGTATACTTACAGCTGTTTCAGAAAACTCATATGCGTGAAGCTACTACTGCTTAATGTTGTGAGATTGTTGTCATTCAGATATCTGCAGATAAAGAGATGGGGAAAAGGGGTCTGTGTTAGATATTAAAACATAGAAAATTCTGCTGACTTTTTATCAACTCCTGAGAATTACAACAGACAAAGACAGAATGCTAAAGGATTTAAGAGAGGGAGAGTCAGAGTGAAGCAAGGCAGAGACAAAGAGTATAACTGACCAATAGATCAAATTTTGATGGACAGATAAAATGAGATTGTGAGTGATAAGCGACAGGCAGTAGATACGCAAACTTCAGGGAAAGATGGAGGTAACTGCATCTTCTCTCAGCTCTCCTTCATATTCAGGCGATATGCAAACACAGTGTACATTAACGTATCATTTTGTCTCTGTGAAATTCAAACTCGTACGCTTGTGCAAATCTCCCAAACCCTGCAGCTGTATCTAATTTCACCACATCACGTCCGATGTTTGCTTTCTCTTTTTGCCTCGCCTTGAGACTGGCAACCTACTGCCTCAAGTATTGATTCACAGGCCCAACCAGACTCTCGCTTATCATTTTGAAAATGTATCATTTTGAAGACTTTAATCAAATGTGACATGAACTCCCTGTGAACTAATTGATTTTTCTTAGATATCAGTCTCTTCTCTTGCTCTTTGAACTCCTGCTGCCAGTGACATTTCCACTTGTGTGAACATCACAAGAGGTCTTTGAGATTATTTCAGCATTGTGCTTCAAATCAATACCACACGGATCAACTCTTGTTGATACGTCCAGCCCCATAATCATAATTACTTCCTCCTATATCCTTCCTCCGCTAAAAATCAATCGATAGCGTCAATAAGCGAAGAGATCGCTGGGGCATCACTGTGGCATTGATCTGCTCTACGATGCAGAACTTAATTTGGAGTGACGGAAAGGGAGAAACCACAAGAAATATCTCTCGACAGTCCATGAGATTCTCCTACGAGCATCATTAGTGTAATGAAACAACAACCACAACTACGGAAGAGCAAATTTTATCATTTTTATTTAAAAGTCACTACTATAGATTCAGATAAATGTAGGTGAATATTACTGAAATGGAGTGCTACTTGACAGGCTATGCCAATGTCAATTAGAACATTACAGGAAGACAGCTTTTTTTTTTAAAAGGCTTTGTACAAATTTAAGAATGTGAATCCTGCAACATAAAATACTTTCTTCATCAATTTGATTTTGGATGTGAATTATTTCTTCTAATTTTAAACTGTTACAATTTAGCAGTTAATGATTAATATCATAAATAGTTAATTCATACGATAAAACATGAAACATTGCATACAATTGTACAACAGGGACATAATAAGCAACGCCTAGTAAATGTTGAAACACTACAGCAGCATGGCAAGATAAGCATTGTGCCGAGAATATTCACATTTGATTACAGTAAGATGAATGAGTAATTTCCAAGTGCTACTAGCTGAAACTAACTTAGAAATGACTAATCAACATATTAAAGTTTCTAGTTGTTGCAGTAGTAACAAAAATCCTTTAATATCACATATGTGAGTCTTTCAATGTGACAAGACCTTGAATAAGAAATGAAAAGGACATGACTGTATGACTAAATCCAATTTGAAATATTTGCTGGGGTACAAGTAATAACACAGACATCCAAGTGCAAATTACATAAGTTTAAAACTTGTTAATCTTTTTGCAGCTGATTAACAAATAATTTCATTAATATATCAATCCTTGTTTTAATGAGAATAACGAACTTGATGGCTGAGCTTCATAAACTCTACAAGATAACAGACTGATGAAAATGAAGACTTACAATATTTCCAGCAGCCGCAGTGGTCTGAATGAACCGCCCATGATGCACAGAATCTGGTTATTATGTAACCGTCTGAAAGATAAAATATATTGATGACATTTCAATACATTGAAAATACATTGAAGCACTAGTCTGATATCATGTGCTCTTAACACCTCACGATGACATTATTAAAGAAGTTCAGGAAATGCCATGTTTTGAATAAAACTAGTGCCGAAAATATGGAAAAAGTACCAAAGTGGTCTGGAATAAACTGTATTGGAAATGGCTGGTTCAAACCTGGAGAATACTGTTTCTTGAATACAGGTATTTACACACCTTAAATAAAAAGCTTCATAATTTCTGAGTAAATAAAGCTTTTATTTCATATTAAGCTATTGTACCAGCTTCTTAAAGGGCAATGACTGAAAAAAGTTTAGAGACTGCATAGTCGCCCATTTTCCTTTTTTTTTCACTAAAAAGATGGTTTGCATACAGGTACATTATGTTTAAATCATTGACTTGATCAAGAATTTTAGTGAATGGATGGGACTTTCTGCTTGCCCTCTCCTTCATAAAGTTTGCCTAAAGTGCAATCCGTGTTTCACACAGAATTCACTTCCCGAGCCTTCAGAAAGTTTGGTTGCATGACAGGGATTAGTGCAATGTACGGAAGAGGATTAATCCATCCTATTGAATCAGTATAGACCTTGGCCACACAGCAACAATACCTTGCAGAAAAGAAGTATCTGTGCTCAAGTGTTTCTTTACGCCAAAAAAGCAATGCACTGATATCACTGTCTTATTTCTTCTTTTCTGTCTTGAGACAGCATTTGGCCTTGGATTAACAATGTAATACATCAGCTCAAACTACCCTGGTAGTATCAACACCTGGGGCCCCATTTCATAAAAAGTTGACACGATAGCAACTCTTGCTGGAATGGCAATTGTCATGGTAATGACGAGAATCCAGCTTCCTGATTGGCTGTTGCTATTGGAAGTTGCCATTCCAGCAAGAGTTACTATCCTAACATCTTAAATATTAAATGGGGCCCTGGTGTTGAAAATCAATGTGTAGGAATATTTTCATAATCATCCCTGGATGCTTGAGCCAGCTTTTGATTTTTTCACAGTGTAAGTGTGTAATCTATCAGCTCAATGCATGATGCACAAATACCTCTACACTGATTGTGTTCTATTATATACAATGATTCAAAGTTGATCTCATTGACACACTTTATGAACACATAAATCCTCTGTGGTTTGTTAGGGGAATCATGCCATTGTGTAAAGTTAGATACCAGTAAATTGCTGTTCGATGGTAGATACGATGATTGACCTACAAAACATCAACATCTGGCAGGTAATCGCAATCATGTGTCTGTCATTAAATCCACCATCAGTAGTATTGTCTAAAACATCTACACTTGCCTTCCTCTGGTGGTTTACCATACACAAACAGCTGTTTCCTTGTACCAATGTCAATGACTTTGAAGCTACTGTAACGCAAGATATATTTTCACGGCATGAAATTTTCACAAATTGGAGCCAATGGCTCTCGCTAAATTCGTGAAATTAAAATGCACGCAAACATTTCTGGTTTTACGGTAACTACATGCTGTAAAGCTATACTTCTTAAACAGAAACTGATCACTTGAAGTCTAATTCATGTTCTAATTCAGAGTTGCAATGTAGCATATAATGCCATATCCATTTTTCTTGAGGCATTTTTTGCATTAAAGAAAAAGCACCAGAAGATTTTGTAAACATACTGTACTACATTGTTGTAGATATCAAAAATTCATTTCAATGACATACCCCAAGATATGAGTTTTAACACTAATTCTTATGATCACTGCAATGGTAGTGACAAAGTTTCTGACATAACTCACTGTTTGTATGACACGTAAATATATCAGTTTATACACATGCATACATTTTACACAATGCAATATCAAAGAAAACTAGAAATATCACTGAAGGTGATTAATACCCCCGCCCCGTGACGACAGTCTTACCCAAGGAATGATCTTTCCTTGATCTTCTGCCATTTAAATGCCGTTACCATGGCAACGCAGCTTCCGACACGTCCGAAAAATATGTCTTGCACATCTTCCCACCAAGACTATTGTGTGTGCCACATTTCATAAGCTTTTGTCAAAAACTGAGGAAGTAGTTCAATCCACAAGATTTTTCCTTGATCTTCCGCCATTAATATGCCATTACCATGGCAACGCAGCTTCCGACACGTCCAAAAAATATGTCTTGCACATCTTCCCACCAAGACCAATGTGTGTGCCACATTTCATGAGCTTCAGTCGAATACAGAGGAAGTAGTTCAATCCGCAAGATCTTTCCTTGATCTTCTGCCATTTATATGCCGTTACCATGGCAACGCAGCTTCCAACACGTCTGAAAAATATGTCTTCCACATCTTCCCACCAAGATCAAGGTGTGTGCCACATTTCATAAGCTTTGGTCAAAAAACTGAGGAAGTAGTTAAATCCGCAAGATCTTTCCTTGATCTTCTGCCATTAATATGCCGTTACCATGGCAACGTACTTTCGGGTACTGTCAAAAAATGCGTCTTGCACATCTACAACCAAAGGCACACATCTGTACCAAGTTTCATGGAAATTGGGCAAAAACTGAGGAAGTAGTTTGCAACACAAAATTTTCCATCATTTTGGCTCATAATATGTGAGCTGTTACCATGGCAACATACTTTTTGTCACTGTCAAGAAATGTGTCATGCTGACCTATATCCTAAGACAAACATTCAATATGAATTCCATGAGAATTGGAAGAACACTGATGAAGCAGTTTTGCCATGAAGCATTTTGCCCTATATTTTACCAATAACATGCCGTTACCATGGCAACGCACTTTTTGCCACTGCGGAAATATGTGTCTTGCACATTAACATATTCAGATGAACATCTGTACCTAATTTCATAAAAATTGATCAAAAACTGTGGGAGGAGTTCGCGACGCAAGATTTGTACCCATTTTTGCCCATAATATGCCGTTACCATGGCAACGTACTTTTGGGTACTGTCAAAAAATACGTCTTGCACATCTACAACCCAAGGCACACATCTGTGCCAAGTTTTATGGGAATCGGTTGAAAACTGAGGAAGTAGTTCGCGACGCAAGATTTGCAACGGACCGACCGCCCGACCGACCGCCCGACCGACCGCCCGACCGACCGCCCGACCGCCCGACCGCCCAACCGCCCGACCGTCCACTGATTCCTATATACCCCCTTCAAACTTCGTTTGGCGGGGGTATAAAAAATCACATGTGGCTTTACTTCCAAAATATATTCACAAAGATTTCATAGCTCTACAAACTATGCATACAGCGTAGCTCTACAAACTATGGACAAAATCCATTTGTTGAATAACATCCCGCAATGCATACATGTACCACTATGTTCTTAAATCATCTACATTTCATACAAAATCAATGATATATTTTTGTTCACATTTTTATCATCTAAATGTGTTCATGCCATCATAGTACTAACAATGGGAATATGTTGCAGTACAAAGAAAGGAGAATGAGTAAATTCATACTTACAAATCTCTTAATGCTGATGCTCCTCTGAATACTTTCCTGTCAATTTTCACCATTCTGTTAAAACTCAGGTCTCTGAAAAAGTAAAGAAGAAAGGGGGAAATTCTAAATCATCTTTGACATCAAAATCAAATTATCAGCAAACTAAATTACAGATTGCACTAGGGCTCGATATCAGCAATGGCCCAGTGGTCTGGAGCCACTAAAAATTGATGTCGAGCCATCAAATTCAAAAAAAAAAAAAAAAATCTTTCTTTTGGTGGCCTGATAAGGCACTTCAGATTCATAAGGAATTATAAAGTTTCCATTCATTTTGGGCTACATTTCTTTTTTCAGGCCACCAAAATGTCAAATTCACTGATATTTTTTTAAAAGTTACACCTGTAAGCCCCCCCCCCCCTTTTTTTTGGCTTTATCATTACTTTACAAAACATTCTCAGTAACATTTTTTCTCTCGTGATTTTTTTTTTTTGGCACTCAACTGCTCTCACGAAAATTCACATTGATTCATGTAAAGATCAAACTGCGTATAGTTTGATGATTTATGCCAGCATAGCTTGCTAAGATATTGCAATGGCAAGGGTATTGATACCGCAGTTTGAAAAAGAAATGTTGAACCAGGTGTCAATCCTAACACATAAAATTAGTTGACACTTTTGTGAAAATAAATCATTTACCTACAAAGAAATGGTGATACATCTTTCCTGTCAGGTGTAAAATAGTCATTAAAAGGACAGAAATAAACATACGATTACTAACAAGCTCCTTTGTGGAAGGTTAATACCATTCAGCTTCTTCATTTGAGGCTGTCACTAAACCCCTCCCAGCTCATTAAACTGCACTTGGGAATTTGCAATTTTCCCTATTGTATTTCACTGTTAGACGACACACTAAGAAATATCTCTTTCAAGAGCTGGCTTTTAAAAGATACTGAAGAATAGACCGATTCGTTGGATTTCTTTCTTCTGTTCTTTTCTCCTGAAGTCAACATTGAAAGGCTGGCTGAGGAAGAAACATATCTTACTGGAATGATGTATAGCACAAACAAAACCCCAGAAACATACAATGCTTGTTTTATATGCACCATTCAGCATTTTAAAACATGGATTGATAAATGAGCGCTGGCTCACTGTTGCAATTTCTCGTATTAAAGCAGCTTATAATCCATCCCCTAGCCGCCTTGATGAAATAGTCATGGCAGCTTCAATGCATGAAAAGAAACAGTGTCAATATGATGCTCCATGATACAAAATGAAGATGAATCGGCAAAAATCCACGGGAGAGGGACATGGACAAATCAGATCACAGGATTTGGAGAGTAATCTTTGGTTTAAAAAAAAAATGTTCTGACTGATTAATTGATATTTTCATACAAACTCAAGTTGAGTATGGTTCATCCATTAGTTGAGATTTGGGGAAAAGATTAACTTTAAAACCGTGATCCACATTAGTTTGGTGTTTTTTGTGAGATTTGGAGGGTTTTTTAAAGCTTTAAAGAATGAGAGATAGAAGACTGGGGGTATCATGTGACAAGATAGTTGTTGACCTACAAAGAACCAAGAAAAACAGCAAGCCTGTCTGCACAGAAAGAAATTTCACTTGTACATGGTATAGGCTGTAGATCTTCACTCAAATATCCTTGGTAAATGTTTATCATGGATAATGATGATTATGTATAGTTTTGTACCTGCATCAAAGACTTTGGCCTCCCCTTCTGTTACATAATACCAAGGACAGCATTTATTGGAGGACATATGCAGACCTTTCACATGGTTTAAAAAATGAAAACTCTCTTGAAATTATCTTCATAAATTGCAGTTGTAATCATGATTAAAGTTTCAGGCCTTTCAGACGCTCAAAGCTCGAATGTATAGAGTCCTTTCAGATGACAGAAAAATCTCTCTTATAATCAAGTTTATGAATCATGTTTGTAACTTGATTTGAGTTTTGGAGATACGAGTTTGTGACCTGTTGATACACTTGCAAAATATGCTTTCAGCTAGTGTAGTACGGGAAGATCACATTACATTTTGCGCAGTCTGTGGATGAAAGTAAGTGTAAGGTCAAGCTCAGCTCCACCTCCTTAACCCGTTGAGGACGGTTTGATTTTGCTACAACACGCATTTCCCATAGACGCTTGCCCGAGTATACTCGGTACTCGTCCTCAACGGGTTAATGACATTCTGGAGGGCATGCCTTTCAGTAGGGAAGTGAGCACCACAAATCCAGCAAATCAAGACCTGAAAACAACTCTGGTCTTCGATTTACTAATCGTGATTCTAGAATCACAATTAAAATAATTTGCTTTCAGACAAAAGAATTAACTCGATTGCAATCTTGATTTTTTTCTAATAGAGATTATAATTATGATTACAAGAGAGATTCTTCTACAGTCTGAAATGAGGGAAAGATATACTGTAGGAAGAACTGCTCATTCTTCTCCCTCCCACCCAACCCTTTCCCCCATCATTACTCTTGCCATGACAGACACCTTAGTCCCCGCGTTGCAGGGGACACTCGGAATCTTGATGAATTGCGAGGATTGCTGATGATAGGATCATGACTAAATTTATCATTTTGAAATGGATGGCAGATTCATCATTCTTCCTTCCTCCCACAAAAAACGGGAGGCAGACGGGCTTACACAGCCTGATCTCCCTCGACATGAAAGGGATATGCTGACGAGGGGACATGTGCTGGGAAGGGGGCTCATATACTAGTGCTCAGGCAGGAGATGCCTCGGCAGATATGATAAATCACTTGTGGGTACTCCAGGCTTTTTAGCTGCAAAATGGCTAGCCTTTTGTCAAGGCCCTCTCGCTGTATGGTGAAGAGAGCCCAGCTGAGTGGGGTTGCGCGAGGGCCTTTTGAGATCTGCTTCGCATCCTTTTGTTAGCCCTCTGAATTACCGACTTTTGCTCCCAGATTTCGGGAGCAAAAGTCGGACCAATCAGCGTGTCTGTCTGCTCGAACCCGATTTGAATGGAGCGAATGCACGCCGCAGACCACACAGAACTCTACACACACAGAGTGTGTAGAGTTCTGTGGCAGACCTCTGCGGGTGGTCAGTGATGCATGCGAACAGGCATGACAACACGTCCAAGACTGAGGATTCGGGGAGCGCGCCATTCTATTGGTTGACCGGAACCCGATATAATGAGTATTCAGAAGGGTTCACGTGTCATGAATAATAATGTGTGAAGCAGATCTCAAAAGGCCCTCGCGCTGGCGCGCTCGGCTGGGCTCGCTTCGCTCGCCCATTACAGCGAGAGGGCCTTGACAAAAGGCTACAAAATGGCGGGCATTTTTTTTTTTTTTTTTTTTTGAACAGGGTGCAGTGGATGAGCAAGTGCGGTAATGATGAATGACCACTGAAGATGTAGACGACTACTCCAATAAAGTTTGCATAGTGGTCTTGATGCCTTTATGTCCCTTCTTAAAGCAGTTTATCAATATCATGCATCAATAACTTGATAATGGGTAAAAGTCAGAATATCAGACAGATAAATAAGTAGAGCCTATTTCTCCATGACTTGACTTTGTTGTATCAAAGTTTTGGATCAAAATTGATTTTCATTTCATCAATTAGTTGATGTAAATGAATTGTGCTTTAAAATCATGCAGGGTGAAAAAGACAAACAAGAGCAGGAACATAGAATCCATTCATGCTCTTTTACAGGGTTCCCAGCATTTCAAGAATACAAAATTCTCTGGATTTTTCCCTGATTTTTCCCTAATTTTTCCATGATGAAGTCTCAAAATTCCATGATAATTATTTCAACTCATTTCAAGTTTCACATAGCCAGTCATCCAATGAGTCTGACTGACTACTTTCAATGTTGGGCCAATTAAGATTCCCTGACTTTTCCCTGATTTGAGGCATTTAAAGTATATCAAATTCCCTGACTTTTTCCTGACTGACTGGAAAAGAGTGAAATAATTTCCCCTGATTTCCTTGATTTCCCTGATGGGCTGGGAACCCTGTTTTAAGCACCTATATATAGGTGCCTATATCAAAACAGGCTGGTCCTGTTTAACCTCACCAATCAAGGTATCTAGAAGACTGAAAGGGAACAATCTAAAGACTCTACAATATCTTGCAAAAACAGCATATTTTGCAATGCATCGTCAGAGTAAAACAATTTATTATCCAGTGACAACATTTATATACCCTACCTTATGTCAATTTGTAAACAAATTGATAACAACAGCCTGCATGAAACAAAAAAAAAGCCACAAGAACAAGTACCTGCAGTATACAGTGGTGTATGTACCACATATTGAAATACATGAAGGTAAAAAATCTCCGTCACTGACAAGTCAACTGACAAGTGTCAATGGGTAGGCCCAATATCAAACTCAAACCTCTCCCCACCCCCAACCTCTCTCCCTCCCCCCCCCCCCCCACTCTATATCTTCTTTTAGTATGAATGAGGAAAATGTGAAAGGGTTACAAAGTCTTTCTGAGAACTGTTTATGCTTTTAGCCCAGAGGTCAGACAAGACCTTTTGACCCTTCAGGTACTTATTTACCCAGATATGGTGAACATAAATATTTGTATACAAGTAGTCAGGAACCACTATTACAATACAGCTGCTGGCACAGCCCCTTTCAGTTCAACTATTTCTTCTTGTTAATATCAAATTTCTAAAAGAGGACAGTTACTGTTCCCACTTTTCCATAACATGAGATTACAAGCTTACCAAGAGCACTTGTTCACCTTTTACACATGTTCCTTTTAAAAATTAAGTATGTTCCACTGTTTTTTACATTTTTAACAATGACAACACAAATAGTTTAAAGGGATTGTATACTGTAAAACGAGGAATTCTGTGAATTTTGCGAGAGCCAAGATTCGCGAAATTAGAATGCACACAAAAGTTCTTGTCTACATTATATGCATTGAATGTTAGAGGCAACTCACAAAAATTTCATGCCGCGAAAATATTGTGTTTTACAATAGTTTCGGTTAAGAGCCAACTTCACGTTTCTAACTTTTTTCGGTGAGATAACAAGAAACATCTAATGAAATATGAAAGAGTATGTACTTCCAAGAGGAATTCATCATTTATTTGATGAAAATTGGTTTTGTAATGGCTGACCCACCTTTTTATTATGATCGCTTTGTTTTATTTTGTTTTTAGATGTCTCAACCATTCCAAAACCCATTTTCATCAAATAAACTTATGCTCTGTACTATTCTATTAAGTGGTTTATTGGTATCTCACAAAAAGTTAAAAGCCCATTCCTCATCTCCACCAATACTATACCATCCCTTTAAATTTTGCAATTGCCTGTCAGCTCTCATGTTGTCATGTTGTCATGTGGATGTGACCCACTACAACAAAAGGATCCGAAAGTCAGGGAGGACAATTTTCTGAAGATGGCATGACATAGAAAGTTCCCTTACTCTTCTACTTTAATTTCATATATAACACAACTCATAAAAGTACTCGGTTGCGGAAATATCAATGATTTTATTAGCGCATGTCAAGTGGTCGAGGAAATAAGAGTTTCGAGGAAAATGCCTTGAAAGTTTTCCTTCTGACGCTAACATGATCAAGGGGATGCAAGACAGTTTTCACCGATTGACAATAGAAGGTATGATCCTAGCGACCTCTGCAATGTTCATTCAAGCTTAGCGCCAGCGGTCTACAAACGACCAATCAGTAATCAGGATGCCACGCACTGACCAATAAGATCACTCCCTCATTGCTAGGGGCGGAGTCTAGTTGCGGCGCTAAATCAAAATCTTCGGACACGTTTCTGTTACATTGAAATTCAGAAAATCATGGCCCAGAAAAACGCTAATTTCTTGCCTTTTGTTTGATCATTCAGCTTCGAAATGTTGGCAGATGATAGACAAAACATTAGACTACAAAATTATGCCAAAAACAGAAATCTGATTGTTTTGACCAATTTTGATGATCAATGTGACTTCAAACTCAATTTTCTCGGCACAGCCGTCAACGACTTTAGGATCCTTTTGTTGTAGCGGGTCACATATTATCTTGATTTCATTGCTTTTGTTCAAAGGAACTCTATTTTCATCGCAAACTCTGCATAACCAGGACCCACAATCTCATTCTCTCACACACTCACTGTCTTTCTCCTTCTTTCATCATGCAGGAGGCAACTTTCTCCGTGATTAAAACTTTTGATAAAACTTTCAGAGGTCATCACTGTTCTTTATTTCCTCCCCCTATGTATCCATCAATTACAATGCCTTGTCTTGTCTGCAAGCAGGCCAATGACAGATCGTATTAGAAAGCATTTTCTTTGCATGATTACGAGTTACAGAGCATGTACCAAGAGAAAGTGAAATGTGACAGGGGTCAAAAGGGAAAAAGACAAAAAAACTGTCACCAAATTACCAACCTTAATACGATCCCTGAAGCACAGTGCAGTAGACCTTCAAGAGACTTGTTTGCCCAAGAAAATGCCCCCATGGGTCACATCCTGAAGCATTGTGACATTATGTTTGCTAGCTTAGATTTCGATTGTGAAAGGGACATCACATTTACAGAGTGATTGCACTTTCAAGTTGACAGAAGGGGAAAAAAACACAAAAGCTGCATAGTACACAAAGTTTGGATGATACAGTATATTTGTATCATACTGTAACACACCACTTGAAGGTCTCTGTTGTAGTTTTATTCTTATTTTTCTTCAAGGATTCTGGAGAGCTTTTTTTTTTGGGGGGGGGGGTTGTATTTCAGACAGTCCCTCCTGCATGTCTGCATGAAATGGTTGTGATGATAGCAAATGTAAATAGCTAACTCGACACAGGTTTCCAGCGCAATCCACTCCCATTACGAGAAGCATGTGACTCATCAGCGACCGTATACCAGTCTGTCGCACTTGACTTGTCCCAGGTATGGCTCCATTCTATGCACATGTTGTAGTGGGTTGTGGTTGATCATGCCACATTGAACCACTTTCTAAACATTGCTCACACTTAAAGGAAGAAATGACAGTTTTGAATGTATCAGATTTGGGGATTTTTTTTCTTCAAAATCTTTTCCTACAGATGAAACCTTGCAGATTGTATGAACTTAGTATTCACATAAAAAGAAAGTGCTAATAATCAAACTTCCATTCATGGTGGCTAGTATTCCAGTGAGCAGACTACACCCTGACCCTAGTGCATTCTCCATCAAAGCTAACAGAGCTAATCCTCACATATATAAGGCACAAAGGATAACCTTTTACAGTCAACTTATAATTTTTTGCTGATGTCATAAAATCCTAAGACTCTGGGAACCTGTTAACATAGTCCTTTACAATGAGTTTGAATGTCAGGTTTTGTCATGAATGTATAAATAAAGCTAAGTTGTACTTAAGTGTTCAGGTGGAGCTCAAAGTAGAGATATCATCTTTTTATAAAATATGTAATATGATAAAAATAAAAACAATATGGTTATGACAAAGCTTCTTGTCACAAGGTTGTCACTGTTTGTAGGCATCTGATCAGAAGCACCACTTGGCACATTGCTTGTTTCATGCATTGTCATATTAATTTGCAGCTGGTTTCCTTGGAAGAGGGAACAAACCTCTTGATCCCAATCTTCCTCATTATGGGGGCGGATTGTACCCCCTTGAAAGGGGAGGATGGGGAGGATGATCCCAATTATATCCTACTAGAGGGATTACACAGGACCAGACTGACTGTCTGTGAGAGGAGGAACATGGAGGTGCCAGAATCAATCACATACCCTCAGACGTAGCACTCACATGACTTTAAAACTCTGAAGAAGAAAAAAACACTAATCAGAATACTCATCACCTCCATTTGTATTTGCATGGAATAAAGTTTTTAACCCTTTTAGGACTATTCCCTGGTACACGTGAGCCAAGGGTGTGACACAGGGGTGCGACACAGGGGTATTCCCTCAATATCCGCTCCCTGAGTGAATGGTATGGATGATATGAATGAAGTAGATCAATACCAAACATTTAGGGCCTATTTGCATCATGTACGTTCTACACAAGTAATCATTTTTTTTTTATACAAATGAGCCTAATATTTGTTAGCATTTGGCACAAGTTAACAATGCTACCAGGGAGGTGGGAACACCTCCCTAATGCTACTTTACTTTCAATAACAATACAACATAAATGTTTTGCAATCATATGAATATCTTACATGTAGCTTTATCCAGAGCAACACACTTGATTTAAAAAAAAAAAGGATTATATGCTTTCTGTATTCCATGCAAGTAAAAGATTGGTCAAGTACACTTGGAAATGACTTCTGATTGTGTCAATTCTAAATGTCACACTTGATGGTTGTATTTAATACAATCCTGCAAGGAACTACTTTTTTTTTTTTTTTAACACAGCTCTAAATTATTGCAGGGATTGTACTGTATGTTATGTATGATGCATGAGATGCAACAGACTGGAAAATCTCCCTGAATGATGAGAAGCTTGCTTTTATGTCAGAATGATATAACAGAAATAAAAAAAAAACCCAAATAAACAGGTGAAGTTAAGAAATTCAATAACACCTGCACAATGCTGTACTTCCAAGGACATGACAGTCAGAACAGCATGTGAGTTGAATTTCTGCCCGTCTGCATGAGCCAGAATGTACTGGACTTTGCTCTACTGCCAGCCATGAAACATATCATGTAGCTTTATAAACAGTGTTATTGCAAAGTCTGTCTTGTGAAAGCGCTAACATGGACTTGGTGACCATAATCTGGTTCTTTCAAGTTCTACAATGTAACATTTGCTCCCCACCTCCCGTGGCCCAAGCCCCATGAAAGACAAGAAAGTCCGCTCCCATTTGTCAACCCTGACCCATACATACCCCCACCTAACCACTCACAATCCCTTCTCCACCATGTCTGTTCTTTTGTGCCTCGGTGAGGATTATCCACATATTTTGAATATTTTTGAAAATTAAACCATTCTGGGTGAACTTGAATGCCGAAGAGAAAAGTCTGTCACTTAGCAGTTCACGCTTGTTTTTTCCCCAAGCTGCAATGATATAACTGAGCTTGCACTGTTTAATCCAACTACAGAAGGATCTTCCTGAGCATGTTTTAGATAAAGAGGAAGACCAAAAAAAAGAAGAAGAAGAAGAAGAAGAAGAAGAAGAAGAAGAAGATGTCTTTGCCATAGCAGGGCAATCGTATCAGTAAGCCCTTCTACAGTTCGGCTCCCTTTACCACTATCCTTGGATCAGAGCTTAAGCTAATGAAATACAGGCTGATGATCCAACATGCATCAAGAGACAACAGCTTCCACCTGTACGATATGGACGATGATGACGGTAACAGGATGTACGCAATACACCTGTCCTGCATCAAACCCTTTGGAAGATCTGAGTTTGCCATAATGGTCATATGCCACGAAGACTTTAGAGCAAATGCTGGTTACATTAATGGTAAACAAAGAGCATGGTAAAAGTATCTGCATAAGATATGACAGAAATCTGGAATTGTAAAGTTTGAGGGGAAAAACATAACTTGAAACAAAAAATAATATCATTGTAAATGGTCCATCCTACTTCAAGCAGGACCAACTCTGGATCTGAATGATAAAGGCTTAAAGCCTGCATTCAGAATCATCCATAGGTATCCGTAGGTAGTTAGGAAGGTAATATTTCATCACTGGTAACACAGCAATCCTAGCCATTGACTTTACATTTCTTCAACAATGTCAAAAGGTGTACATACATATATCCTTCACATCAAAGGAATGTGAAACAAAGCAACATTTTTCATATACCGGTAATCTTCTACTGACTTCCCTTTGGTTATGCCTTGCACTGGCCATATAAATGTTTCTGCATTCAAATGTAAACTTACTTTTTTGTTTAGTATAATTCGAGATGGCTCGAAATATATGGAATAAACTTGGAACATTATCAAATAGAAAAAAAAAATATTGTTGCAATATAAATGCTTTAATGCAGGGGCATAAAGTCATATATTTTACTCCTGCAATCACATTCATACCTTACACATTTCACATGAATGCATGCTGAGTATAGGCAACCTAAAAAAACCCTGATATTCTACAGCTTGGTTACTGATCTAGACACTGTCTGCAGGGCAAAACAGGGGGATAAATACCAAAAAGGAAGATTCTCAGAAAGCACCCGCTAGAAAACATGTTTACCACCAGAGAAAGAGGCAAGGGGCTAACAGTGACACAGAAATCATGTCGTGTCTGCCACAGTGTGAGTCCACACACCTGACTCTCCTACCATCTACTGACACACCATGTTTCCAGTGTCTTGTTACAATGTATGCCACACTCATCTCCACAGATCTACTTCTGCATCACAGTGACATATTGCATTATATGGTACATGCGTCGTTTTCGCACAGAGACATTCTAGTACATGTCCTTCTAAGAGTGAAATGTTACAGTCAGGTGAACTTTTGCCTCTCCAGACACTGAAACAGCACACATCCTCCAATCTGCATCTCAGTCTGGTGTTTGTGTTTTAACCTGATAGCATAGCATTGGATGCCGGCAGGATGACAACATGGCATAGAGGTTACAAAAATAAATAGGTATGGATGAAAGAACATCAGCACTTGTGAAATAATCAACATCTGGGTATGACCTAATTCTGGTGCCATTACCAGGTTGACTATTCACACATCATTACATTCCACTCCTGAAAATAAAAAGACATTCATGACTAATGACCCATTTAATCATGCTAGAAAAGTTTTCAAATTTTGTTCAAATTCTATTGAGACACTAAATTTGATAATGGTAACCCTTTTGCTCTAGGCCTACGTACATTGTACCTGTACTGAGTCTTCAACAGATGTGGACGAATTCTAAAGGCAAAAATGATGACTCACTCCATAAAAGCATCACAGAATTGATTCCAAGGTCAGCAGATTGTGATGCAGAGGAGATGAGGATGTTCCTTCCGCAACAGAGTGTAGTATGTGAGAGATATTTCAAGTTCTATGTGCACATTAAATTGGAAAGAAATTCAATATCTTTACCTTAAAATTGTAGGGCAGTTTGATCTGATATAAGACACACCTTGAAATCAGATGTTGCTACAAGTATATATATCTATGAAATTATATCTAATCTGTGGTTAGAGGTAAAAAGCTGCATACCTGTTGCCATCGGTAACCAGCAACTCTGCTATAAAACACTATGTTCACCTCAAGAAATTGGAGAGAAAATTCCTTGTTCATCTTTGTGAACTGATTTGGGTATTGATGGCACTGAATGTACAACATGAGGCAGCAGACAAAGCACCCAATGAGTATTTTACTTACTCTAGAAATACTTGCTCTTTTGGGCAAGTGATTGAGCTACTTAAAGGGTGTGTACAGTTCTGGTCGAGGTGAGGATTTAGTTTTTAACGTTTTGTGAGATATTCAGAAACCACTCTATGAGATGTCAAAGAGCATGCAATTCTAAGGGGTATCAAAAGTTTAGTTGATGAAAATCGGTTTTGAAATGGCTGAGATATCCAAAACAAGGTGAAACAAAGAAATCCTAATAAAAGGCATGGCCTGTAGTCTTTTATTATTATCACTTTTTGGATATCTCAGCCATTTGAAAACCAATTTTCATCAAACAAATGTTGAATCCTTCTTAAAAGTACATGCTCTTTCATATTTCATACAAGGTTTCTCATTATCTCACTTATAGGAATGTTCAAAACACGAATCCCCACCTAAACCAGTACTATACAGTCCCTTTAAGGCAACCAATATTTCTTTTATTTGCTCCCCTTCTTGGGCTCATAAGAGAACCATTTTCTTGGCATCTTAAGGAGGGCTTCTGTCTTTAAAGCTAAAAGTGAAAGAGAAAGAGTGCACTCGGGAGAGAGCAAAACAGACACAAGACATCCATTCGCCACTGTGCACTGCCTTCCCTGCTGTGCCCAGAACGTGACATATGCTGCAACTGACAATCTAGGTGATAATGTGGCAATGATGCCATCATATCAACATACCACATTATCCAATGTGATGGCTGGAATTTTAATGGCATTGGCAGGACCCCCCTCCATCACACGAGGATGACACCTGGAAGCAAGGCAGGAAAAAAAAAAAAGATCCCGATCGAGTGTGCGGTATCCAGCTCATTGACGAAGCTTTTGAGAGATATGTGATGGGGTGATGAATGAATGCTATCTCTTCCAGGGGAAAAAACAAAAATAAACAAAAAAACCTATCATTATTCCACCCAAGTCAGACGCAATTTGATTTGTGCACAGTCTTATGTCTGAACTAAATCATTCTGTATGTATATGATAACAATCCAAACAGCATGTAAGGAAAGATCATGTTTCAATAACTGGTTCCACGACATTTGCCCCTGCAACAATTACTTCCATGAAACGTAACCCTAACCCTAATTCTAATCTTCACATCAAACTAAACCTAAAACCCTATCACAACCCTACCCCTAACCCTAACTTTAAGTCCTTGGAGAAAATAAGATCGGAGCAACTATTGCAGGAGCAAATGTTGTGTTACCCTAAAAACTAGACTACAAACATTTTGATGGACATTATAAAAACACATTGGGGAGGGATAGAGGCTGTGGAAAACAGAAACTATCAAAATTGGCATTTTCCTGGTAAATGTCATCTTGCAATTGCCATTCACTGCAGCTTATAAATATGCAGACAGTTGAGTGACCTACTCTTCTTTCGATGTGCAAATAATTTGCTTGTTTACAATACCCAACATTTCCTGGTATCAAAATATCTGCATTCAAAGCCTGAAAGTGATTGAAATTTTAGAAGCTCTTTAGCACCCTCACAACCATTCATAAGTAATTCATTGAGCTTTGAAAACCCAGATGGTAGCTGAGAGCTCTATGTTTGCTTTGGCTTGTTCATGATTTATTTACAAGATTTGTCAGGCCTCTGTTCTGTTCTGGATGAGGCCTCATTTCCTCTGCTGTTTGTTCTCATTTTGGACTTGATTTGAGGGACACCAATCGAGGGATATACCGCAGAGTACTGAAAATATTCATAAGTGGATATGTACGATTGATGAGAGACACTTAAATTATTCATTTTTTTTCTCTTTCGAGATACCACAGCTCAGAGACATTTGGAGATTCGAGCTGAGGGTTGCGAAGCACAAGGGAGGTTGGCACATTTGGGTTATGCGAGGGTTTCCCCGGGAACACGCAGGGAGCGGTACAAACTCCGCTGGCTGCCGTGGAGGGATTGATGTGGGATGAATGTCAAATCAGGAATAAAAACCCAACTCCTTACGAAAGCAAATTCAAGTCTCCATGGACTGTAGAGAATGTCTTTCCACCTAGCAAAGAATGAACAGCTACTTCAATTTCAAATGCTCTTTTTCTGTGAAATTTCTGTCACACACTTCATGACATCAATGCAGAAATGCTGAAGAAAAGCTATCCTACAAAAATATAAAATGAGCAGTTGCAAAAACCACTATGCTAGTCTCATAAGTTGCATTGACCGATGGTCAACTACTAATTGTGGAACATATGAAAATTACAATCTTCTTCACACCTGTAGGCTGTGTTGAAAGATGAAATATTTCTTTAAGTTCATGAAAATGAATCTTACTGAAAAAAAAAATCAAAATCAAATCAGTATCACTGAAATAGATTTCAGTGAATATCATGATGTAACTTTCTATGTAAAAAGCACTATGTCCTTAATCAATGGGTACTTATGTTTCACTGCTCTGCTTTGATTTTTTTTTTTTTTTTTTTTTTGGGGGGGGGGGGGGGTGGTGGATTGTATCATCCACTTAGCTTGCCCAGATTTTGGTTTTGTTTCTGAAATGATCTCATCTCCTTTACCAAGTGCTATAAGTCATATACTGTAGCTTGATAACTGCAGGATATTGGAGTATGTATGGGTACACTTATTTCTATCGGACAGTACCAGGTACTGTCAACAAGGAGTGTTGCCTGTATTGTTTTGATTACGTAATCAAACACAATTAAGTATAGTTACATCTTTCATGCATTGGATGCAACACTTGCATGTCATTTCCTGATAATAAAGCACATGACCATAACAATGATGGGGTGTGAAGATATCATGATCGAATAAATTGAATAAAATACTCCAGTATGAGCAACGCAGAGACACCAAAGAGCAGGCCAAAAATGGTGCAACTTGTGCGTAACTGTCACATATGGTGGTGTGCAGCCAGTGAACAGAAGCTGCCACATAACAGTGTGTAACGATACTCTGAAATTTGAGCATTTCACTTCATTGTCAGCAAATGATGGCTTCACAGAGACGGATCCAAACACACACAGAGACAGCCCACACACCCGGCTTGAATAAGCAGAGAGTTCGGAGACAGTTTTGCTTCCTAATGCTCTAATATCCTGACTTGTCCTCTGGGGGCGATCCAAGCAAAATAGCTTGGCCTCAGGGTGAAGAAAGAGATAGGGAGACGAGGACAGAATGGGCGAGAGGGAGGGAGAGAAATATTGGAGACGGTAGATTCTTCTTTTGCTATGTGTGGTAAGGGAAAACTCAGGGCATCAGATCATTGCTTTCTCTTTCAGTGCCATAAGGTTGGGTTCTTGTGGTTGTGTCCAGGAGGAGGAGGAGGAGGAGGAGGAGGAGGGGGAGGAGAAACTCAGTTGTCATCATGTGTGTCAAATACCAGACAATGAATGAACCTGCTCTTTCACGGCAATGGCTAGTGGTATAATGACCATGACAAGCCCATGTTCCCACTGTCTTGCATAATCCTGCTAGAATATTAATTTTGAACATTATCTTTCTTTTTTTCAGTTTGAATTTTAATTCACTACTCATGACACACAGGATAATAAATGTAATACATGGGATTGGGAGTGGTTCTTGTGAGCTTCTGCAAAACAAAGATACTTACTTCACACATTTCAGTCACAGTCAATAAATTTGATTTCTGTCATGCCAACAATTTGGCAAATAGACTCATGTTCTCTTTCTTCTGCCTCACTGAAAGGAAAATGGCTTGTTCATGGCTATAGATCATAATCACACTCACAGGGAGTCATAAAGTTTTCTTATAGACAAAGCATGAGTTATATAGATTCCATAAATGATGCAAAATACATAGAATCTACTTGTGTCTCTGTCAAGGCTTATTATATTGTAAGTTTGTTGAATCATTCATTTGACTTTACTATGAGAGAAAACCATGAGTTGCATACCAGCATGACTGAGATGAATCTCATCTGACCCCCCCCCCCCCACATCCACACACCCACACACATATACACACAGTATGCTTTACTTCATATGGCTGACTTAGCAATAATACCTCATGAATACATTTATTGCCATTACTTCACACCATTTGAGAAATTGTCATGATCCATGACTGGTAGGCTGCAAGAAAGAATGTAGAAAATCATTGCCACAGTTGAGGGCTTCTCTGATAGGGCTCTTTTCATCCAAGCACAAAGGCACACCATGCTACCTCTTCATGACTTCAAATGCAAAGCAAATAGTTTTCCCCCTCAGATTTCACCCTTTTTTCATCATTTGTGCCTGACTGATGATATCTTGAGACTTCCCTGAGAAGAAAAAAAAAATGGATATGTGTGTGTGTGTACACAAAGCAAAGACACTCTTGATCTGAAGAAGCACAGGTCTGTGTGTTTGAGTTGGAAGATTGATTTTAACTTTGGTAATGGCCTTCAGCTGTCATGGGGGTCTGGGGTAGCCTTGATTGTTGACAGAAAGGCAGAGCACTGATCTTATACAAAGAAAAATAACCAAGCTGGCCAGTTGATATTCAAGGTGGGATAATGCAAAGAAAGGTAACTAACAAAAGTCCCTATCATAGCAGAGAATCTTCACATCTTCATCTTCAAAAATAGAGTACTCTATTCAAACTGCATTCCTCCCCACTTCCTACATTAAGAAATACTCCACTGGAAGTATTTCACACTGTGATGTAAACAAATGATATTATAGGAATCTACCAATCATTTACTTCTCTCTAATAGCAAAAAAAAAGAAATCCATTGATTTTAAACAACTCATGATGTAAAAAGAAAAATCTGTAGCCATTCATTTTTTTTTAAACTAAGAAAGAATATAATCATGACTGAATTTTTCAAGCAGGAGATATGTATTGCACTGTTTCAGACCTACTGCATGTTATGGACTTCAACTGTCAAATGCCTTTGCACACAGTGAAGATTAAGATGCGACTGACAGGAAAGTATTTACAGTATTTGATCTGATTGAATGCGATTGCCACACTAGCACACACAAGGAATGAGAGAGAGAAAGAATCCTGTGCTTTCCTCCGTGGCTGAAAAAGTGATGGTGGTGGCTTCATGGCGCGTTTTGACACCCGGGAGGTTTGGGGGGCTCCACGGCGTCTCGGCGGGCTAGACGCCCCGTCACACTCACAATGGGCGCGGAATAATGGAGGGTGCGATACGCATCGCAGGATGAACTGAGAGAAAGATTGACTAATATTATTAGGTCAATTTTATTTGACAGGGCCCCCATTCATACCATCATACATAGAAATAACACCTCCAGGGCCTTCATCCTGCCAACACATCAAGCAGAGATTTCCAAGTTTCTCAACCAGTGTGTGGCAAGAGAAGAAAAATAAAGAAATAGGGTAAAATCAGTTAGTTTAAATAGTTGCGCAGTGTCGTCCAATCTGTTCAGGTGGTTGTTGAACGGGGGAAGAAACTTCACCAGGATTTATGCCAAATGTTTGCGAAGATTCTCTGGAGTATTTAAGGTCCTGAGAAATGGGGAAGTGGTTTTCTGCCATCTCTCCCCCCTCCGGTGTTTCTTGTGTGTGCGTGTGGCGACTGACAGTGGGGGCATTGGCATTAAATTGACATTCTTGTTCCCCAGCTGAAGCGAAACAAGAGCATTGGCAGCATCCGTTAGGGAATTCTAATTCTCTCCATTTCCCTCTCTCTCTCCCTCCATCTCCATCTCTGTTCTTCTCTTTTACCTAACTCTTTTTTTTTTCTTTGCTCAGGAAGTTTGATCTGGGAGCCCATCTCAGAGGCTGCCTAAAAGACTAGAAACATACATGTCAGGGGAAAAAATGTTTTTCTTGAAGTTTGAGATGCAGGAAATATGAGTTATCCAAGGTCCATCATCTTCAATCTTTGGCATTGGTTACACTTTGGCAGCTAGGTACTGCCCTCTCTGTAACACAAGGAACAGTGCTGGGTAAAGACAGAAAACACTGTGCAGAATTGATACAAGATGGCTGTGTCCTCCACATCATTGTTGGAAAAGGAAACATTTTCATGATAAAGTATGACTAACAATTATTCCCACAAGTCAGGAAATGCATGACAGCACCATTGAAAGAAATCAGCAGCATCCAAATTGCCTGAACAATGGATACTGCAGAGGTGTAGAGCATGCATTTATCTTTTTTTTTAAAGGATTTTTGTTGTTGTTGTTGTTGTCCCTTTATAACATACATTGCACATACATGTATTCATTACTAAATAAACACAAATAATAGCTCCTGCTGTGGAATCTGCAAAGTGATAACTAACTAGTTTGTTTCTAAGGGTGCATTTATCAACTCTTTTTCTCGGCAGAAACAGGTTTTCCAAATGGCTTTCAGGGAATTTTTACGAGATGATAAACGTAAAGCTGTTTTGATTATGGAGTTCAGAAAGCCTTTTTGAAAACTTCAAATTTGTGCTTTCCGAAACAGGTTTCCAAAACAGGTTTCCAGAAACCTGTTTCTAGAAGCCCTTTGAAGCGAGATAAATGCAAAGCTGTTTTGAAACGGCTTTGTACTGCGGTTACGAACCATGCGTTTCCGGTTATTCAATATGACCCCTTCTCCTCGGGTCAAAATGCGCAATGCAGCTGTGCAGTGACAAGGCCAGTTTTCGTGTTCGCGATGAGTTGATAAACGCAACTATTTTGGAAGCCGTTTCTAAAGGGCTTTGGAAACGGCTTTTGAAAGCCGTTTCACACAGGGGAAAGATGAAAACGCAGCCAATGTGTATTGTGGGTATTAGCTATAAAGAGCCACAATTCACAAGTGGTATAACATTTTCACCTCTTATAATGTTTAGGGTCAAAAGTGAGGTGCGGGTCAGATCTACTTGTGCTAGTACTGCATCTTGCAGAGGACATTACTAGGTGACAGGGTAGACTAATAATCTGAAAAAGCCATTTGTAGAACTTAAGATCAAAACTATTCATATGATGATTGAAAATACCTACTCATTGTAGAAGATCTCCAGAGTGAAATCCGTTAAAAGACTCTTTGGCAATAAATGGACTGTATGTGATGGCTTAGCCTTGCTTTGAGGCTGCAGGCTGCTTTTCTCATGCACAAAGGTCTCTATCATGTATGACTCAATGCCACAATGTAAATCAAATAAGATTCAAACAGGCTGGATGTAGGCTACTCAGAGAGAGGGTAAAATTTGCTCTTGATGTTACAAATTGGACAGGGAACAGATGATGTGGAATATAGTCACTGTCCAGATATCAGATTAATTATGTTTTTTTTTTGTCTCTGCGTACATCGGGAGAGTGAAAATAGAAAGGCTGCTGTCTGGACAACAGACTAATGATGGCTTTCTGCTCCGCTAATTGAAAAAGGTTATGGAAAGACTGGTCCCGAGTTCAACCTTCGTGGAGGGCTGGATTTGGTGATTGATGTCTGGGGATTGATCAGTTGGGTGACGATAATCCCTCTTCTCTCCCTACCTCAAGGGGAGTATTTGCCGGGTAGGATCAAACTGTCCAATGACTGATGCGGTAAATTGAGATTAATCCCCACAAACGTTCCAAAAAAACTGTTGTTTGAATGAAACACTTCCTGGACCCAACTACGGGGAGAAAATCTTTCTATCTTTTTCAGAGGGGGTCAAGAGATAAACAATCTGTATTGTTCATACCTGACCATCCTCTGCCAACATCTATTCCACAGCTCTTGAAAGTGTTTTTTTTTCCTCTCAAAATGATTAACTCCAACACTAATATTCTCTCATCTTTCAGATTTGTCTGCTGAGGGAGTAAAGAGCTTATTATAAAATTAACAGTTATTTTAATGTGCACACTCACATGATATTTAGCTTATATGCTCATTTTCTCCTATAGGGCCTACATGCATATTTATCCTTTAACACAGTCATGATACTGTCATGTATAAGAAATGACACTTCCTTGCAAATTGGTAGCTTATACCTTTGTAATCTACTGTGAATCCATACAGGTAATATCAATGTGTTACATATAATGTGTATTCATATCATGAGTCCTTTAGTTTTGTGCAACTTACAGAAGACAGTGTAAAACAGATAAAACTAAATGAAATGGGCTAATCAACCTGAAATACTGATTGATTTGTTTGAATATTTATCTCTCTAATCCACAATCCACATGTAGATTAATTCACCTGTAATATCAAAGTTGATCATGCTGACATATCTTTATCAGATGCAGTTTGGTATCAGTCTGTGAATGTTAGCATCTTTGACATATTGAATGTTTCACAGTTTAATTCAACTATTGGAAGTAAATCTGTGAAATTCTTGTCAAACAAACAAAAATGATAAAACCATATCATGTATCTAAGGGAAAATCGTCACACTCCATTCCTCTTGTAACTGATTTGGGCTGGAGAAGGGGTGACTTGCGGCCGAGGTATGCCTCCTAGCAGCTGGGAAAACTTCCCAATTAGCCTGAAGATGATCTCCGTTCATCCACCCTGATCGGAAACGACGCTGATGAACATACCAGCCTGCTCCGAGCTGAACTTGACCTCAGAAACATGGCTAAACTCCTTGGCGTGTGCTGTCAGGATGGTGAGGACCGCATCAACATCACCCATCATCCTCAATATTTTGCAACAACTTCATCCCTGTATCATCGCATCGGGGAATGCCAGTGGGGCCCCTAGTAGACTGTCACAGGCAACCTCGTTTCCTGATTCCATCCTGCTGCTGATGATACCTTGCAGCTCTTGTCATGTGCTGAATCTCAGTTTGAGACTTCTCATCTCCTCACAACTCTGGCAAGTGCCATCAAACTCATCCTGCTCATGCTAACATTTAAAGGCTATCGCTCTTGTTTCAAAGAACAAGTGTCATTAGCGGTTCATTCATGTTTCAGTTACATACATTCACAACTGAAAAAAGAACTTTTCCACCTACTACACATCATTCATTTTCAAAACCAATTACCAACTCGCCATGATATGAAACAACCAGGTATTCTTGTCATCCAAAGTTAAATTGACAAGAATATTTGATGGGGCAAATGGATGTTTTATGTTTGCTTCTTATGACAAGTCTTTTTATTGACTCTCATTTGAAATATTTAAACATATGCTACGATCCTGACATTCCTAAGTTCACAGTATACTCGGCCAAAGTTCTAAACAGGTTTTATCGTATAGGGTAGAGCTATCATTCAATCATTACAGTATGCAGTGCAATGTTGCTATTTTCCTATATTTTATGTTATCAGAGATAAGATTGTTACAAAATTGACATTTCTTATATTGATTTGTATCTTCAACTTTTTGTTTTGCATACATGTAACTTGTTACTGTACTTCTAAGAGAAAAAAAGAAATACACAAATATAACAAAACAAAACAAAATTCCTTGTATCAAAATATCAGACTATCCCGCAGAAAATTGAACTGCACATCAAAGGCTTGAAACCTCGGGCAGTGCCAGGTCCCATTGCAATAGTTCATATTGGGAGAGTACTTGCTAGTATCTATTTCTTTATCCACTCACGACTAATCCCAGTCCTTGGAGTGATGGAACCATGGAAACATTTATGATTTGTATCATACACTGTAGCTTTGCTTTCAACAAGGCACAATTGCAGATATGCCTGAAATGATCTGATATCTAAGAAATCATTTTCCCCCAGGCATTTGCTGCAATTTCCTATGACACCAAGAATTTGATGACTGTTGATGGTTGATCTGAAAAATCATATCTTACAGAAGAGATCTTAATCACCTCTTAACCGGCTTTCTGGATTAACATTCCATCATATGTGGGCCAAAAAGATTTGAGGTTTATCTCGGTTCAAGTGGGTCATTCTTCCTGGTATATCTACAAGTGTGTACCTACAGATGCTTCACTTCTGTAGCATCACACAGGAAAATCCTTGTCAATGAGATAGCCTGCACATATGGATAGTTTCATATTTGGACAAGTGAAGGTCAAAACAAATTATCTGCAAAGTCTGACACTCTTCAGATTTCCTTTGGCAGCATACTTCTTGCTAAGATATGACATGGAAACCTCACTAAAGGTAAAGTACCTGTATTCCATTGACTGTGAGTGTGCACTCCTTATAGGCTCCTGTTAAGTAGTCAAAATTATGGAAATTTTCCCTTTTATCACTAAATATGTTTCAATTCTTGAAATCAGATTTGTATGCATTCATTTTTTGCTATGTTGGCAACCCTTGGCAAGCTTAGCAACCTTCTGGAATAACCTTTGTTGTAATAATACACATAAAAGTTGGAATATGATAGTGAACCAGCATATTGGCTGGATTCAGAAACCAGGTGCCTATACAAGAATGTGAGATACAGTGTAGATTAATCGATTGAATATAAGTTAGTAAGTTTTCTGCCCAGAGCCTGCACAATCTATTGTACTTTTGCTGTGTTGTAATTACTGCAATACAGAAGTTTCCTGTTTGCAGTATCAATATTTCTCAAACACTACACTACCAGTTTAAAGTAATTTCTGTTATTTATCAGGGTTTGATGTATTGCTGCAGTCAAAGATAGGATTTGCCCCTTTAATTACAATCAAGCTCAGATACCCGCTGAATCAAAAACATGATATTGCTTTTCACAGTCATTTCAGATTGGAGCTCTCTTTGAAATGCTCCACTGCAATCTATAGGCAAATCACATACAGATTTACATTTTTTTTAAAGTGCATGTTTGAAATGTAATGCCATTTGGATGAAGCTAAAACTTTCTAATTAAAAAAAAGGCATGGAGATTTCATCTTTTTCACTAAATTCCGACTAAAAGTGCTCTTCAGGTATTAGCCAACAAACTCCAGTGCTTGTATGAATAGTGGGTATTTAAAAGCATGCAGTGCAGTCCAGTGAAGTAGCTGATGCATACTTGTGCGCACACCTGCTTGAGGACATTGTTGTTCACATGTGTTGCAGAGAGGAAAGCTGCAACATTCCACAGATTACGCTCAAAGTCAAAACAATATTTAAACTTCCAAGATGACTGGCAACACATGATGCACGGCTGTGCGCATCTGGGTTCAGCTGACAGCAGAGTCAGCTGAGAGTATCGAGTCATCTGAAAGTATTTGCTCTACAAGATGCAGGATCTTCATAATTATATCATAAAGTTAACAAATGTAATTGTTGTATCCCACCCAGATCTCCTACCATAACTATACTCGGTGCCATCATAGCCAACATAGTTGTCTGTGATAGTCATACGTGAGTGAACAGGTATGGTGACGATGGTTAACAATAATGTAATTTTGACAAGTGATGTGTCAATATAAATACAACAAATTTCTTTTTCTGGGGGAGGGGGCTAGACGATACAAAAATACATGTAGTTTACCATCGATCTTCTAAGCGTACTTCCATTAATCTTTCTAGACATCAAAACTCAAAGCTGAATCCTGTAGTTGTCATGTAGGCCTACTTCCTACACATCCATGTGACTATATAGAAAAGTGTAGCATAGGCCTGTATAAGGGGACAGGTATGTACCATGATAACAGAGTTACATGAATCTTGGAGCATCAACAAGGCCAGAACTTCTCGGAAATACAAGTTTGGCAAGCCTGATCATAGAGCAAGACGGATCATTTAGATATTCAGCCAGGTTTGTATCATCAAACAATGTAATGGTAGAATCTCTGTCTACCCTCCTCAAGGAGAGATCAAACATATTAAGACATTAATCATCATTAAAAGAATCCAATTAGCAGCATGGATTATTCTTTTGAAGAACTTCATCTCGTCAGTGAAGGTACACTATTCCTAAGTGGTTCAGACGAAATGGTTTCTCTTGGTGGTAGGCCCCCATTTCTTTGGCTGCCCTAGGATAATATGTGAAACCTAGAAATTCCTCTATTTGACGATGTGATAACCTTGCCAGTAAGCTGTGTTTATAGAAAATAGTGCTCTATCCAAATAAGGGGGGGGGGGTACAGCTCTCCCTATGGCCAGTGCTATACTAAATCCCCTTTTATCACTGATGCTATTTGCTTGATAAACTTGTTCCCCTAGTCATTTTGGTGATAAATTTAAGATCGCTGGAATGTCTTGGTTAGAAATTGTCTGCATGGGTTCATAGAGGTTATCTCACGATACAGGGTATTCAAAAGAGCTATCCTTCAAATTTTCAAAAGCAGAGGCTATAGTAAGATTTAGAGGAACTTGTGGAAGGGGAAATGAATCTACAAATTACAATTATGTATAATGTGCAACATTTATATGACATCTACTTTTTTAAGTATCTATAGAATAACATTTTCAGTATCTAACCATCTTCAAAATTTTTCCGACCTTCATTGGTAACTCATGAGTTGATAGATGTAGCAACAATCTGCCACAAACTCAGGATGTTGGATCCCACCAGAGCGGTGGACCTCTTCTACCTACGTGATCCCACAGAAGGCTTCAATATATATAGCAAGAATGCAAGATTAACCTCAATGTGGAATAAGGCATTTGTGCAGAAAAAATAAAAGGTGACCTTATTTAGCTGAATTAGAAACATCACAGAGACAAAGAATATTTTCAGTAATTTGTGAACATACTACTACATTGTTTTCAACTGCTCCCACATGTGACCTATGACTGTACTTGCCTCATGCAGGCCCAGCTAGGTCTCCCTTACTCTGGCAAAAGGAAGCAAGCGACAAATTATTCATATCTGTTTTAAATATGATTTGAGATTTGCACTTGATACCATATCCTACTTTCATGACTGATTTTCAGCAGAAACATTAAGCTTACAAAGAGACATCTAAGTGATATTGGCATGCTTTGATGGTCATTTTCAAAGGACAAATACACCTACATTGTACTTTAAAAAAAGTCACACTTTTGTCACTTACTTGTTTTTGCCAAAGTAGGGCAATATACTCTATTTGATCAGCAAACTTGACACCTTGAGTGTTAATTAACCTGATTGTGTAAGTGTTTCCATTTAATTCCCACTCAGTATAAAAACCTATTATGCCTTTTATCTCTTGCAAGTAGCCAACGGCCACTGACAGGCCTTTCCTCAAACATCATAAACAGCCTTCACTGCCCACTCATCTGCTTGCTCAGTTGTACGACTTGAGCAGAAACTCCAATATTGACTTAGGTAGAGATGTATGTTATATCAAGAGATTATCTACTGTATAGAAGCTGTAGCTTGATGCATTAAAGTTCTACTCCTTTTCTGATGCCTTTGGACGATCCTCCTATATTCCTTCAAAGTAAGGCTGCTAGATGGCATTTATGGGCATCAAGGTAGTGAACTCATGTCATCTTCCTATAACAAGAAACACTACACTATAGAAATGAAGAACCGAATACATAATATATGTACTCCTTTTTGGTACACACTATTAATAAAGGTATCTCTATGTTGCATTAAGATTCAAACATATTCCATCCCACGCTTTTCTAATGCTCAATATCTATGCTGAAAGAATATTATCAAAATAACTGTTTTTAACATCTGGCCAATGTATGAATAGATTAGAAACTTGATATAATATGCAAACTTATTTTTCATGGTGGTGCTTACATTCAATATCAGTTAATCTTTAATATTACATTCATCTCACAAGACTTAACAACCGACTCACCCTATAATATTTTCCATATGATTCTATTCTGCAGTGAAGATCCAGTCATACACAGAGATCAAAGGATCATTGTGTGCCAAGAAAAAGAAAAAATGTATGTTCAGTCGATCGAATATATGTGAACCATAATAATAAAGGCAAGTAACATTTGTGTGGGAGTGATTACAAAAAGACAAGAGAGTAATGGAGTACTTTATAGGCTCACAGTGTATATTATTGAATTCTTTTAGGGTGTGTGGTAAGCTGTAACATAACAGAGGGCATTGTGAATGCTATTGTCACAAAGATACAAAAACTGCAGGCTGATAAGATTCATATCTATTTCTGAGAAGGCATCAACAATTCTTCAAAAAACAACAACAACCACGAGAGACGGTGCTTTCATCTATTCATGTGAAACTGGGAACTACTTTTGTGTGACTTATTCTTTCAATACCACATTATGCCAATAGTGGAAAACGCACAATATATCTGGACTTTGCCTTCCACGCAAAGCTGCCACTTTTCAACTGACAAATACTTGAGGTTGCAACATTTTAACTGGGGCAGCATTTCAAAATAAACATCCACTTCTGGCTTATAAAAGGTAATAGGCATAGCAGCAAAAATGTCCAACAATCGAAAGTCCCTCCCACTTTCTTCAGAGCATGATAACCTGATTGATGATTTTTGCCGGGTATACAAGACAAAACCACTCTCTGACCATAAAACCCAACCTCAAACTATCTCTGCAGAGCTAGCTTTAGCCATAAACTATCAAATTCAGATGGATAAATGGCTCTGACTGAGACCTCTTGACTTCACAATCCTCATTTCAGGAAAGAATCAACAAACAGACAATGCAAGTTCAAGTGAGATGTACTCCATCAAAACAAAGAGTAGATAGGGCCGAGGTAAGCATCACATAGCTTCTGTGCATGTGTATAACATTATTATGATATAATATACACCTACACATCAAAGTTAGAAAAGAGAATTAAGTAGACATACCATACACAAACACACACACACACACACACACACACACACACACACACATCCAGATTTAACAAGTTCAGCATGAAATGGTAGACTTTTCAAAATCCTGATACAGCTGCAATCAAAGAATGGGTCAGAATTTTTTTTTTTTCAGTATGTACAAATATCTTCATCATTTTTCCTAATTAGCCTTCAATGCTAGATGTGAAATAGAAATTGAATATTATTCTTGAATTTCATTTTCACTTTTCTAGTAAAGAAATACTGTTACGCAGTATCTAGACTCAACTAAAACAAGCCTTGAGTAAAACAAGTCAGAAATTTTGTTGCCCAACTCTGCATTGACTGCCAGTGCCCTTTCCCTATGAATTGCAATGTATAAAGTACGTAAGGGGTTGCCAATATTGAACACACAAGCAGTGTATGGAGAGGGGAAAAAACAGAAATGGACTGCAGCAAAGCTTTCTGTTTAGCAAGACAGGTAACCATCATAAAGGGAGGAAAAATGAACTTAGACGACCCAGAGACATGCATTAAACTCAGACATTGCCGATGGATTTGCTCATTTTTAAGTTTTACAAAGAGAGCGCTAACACGCACCATTAACCATTGGCTGCGGCCATTTATCTCACAACAGCGTTGGAATGCTGCTGCTTGCTGGAGGCTTTGTATGCCATGTTATTGTCATATTTTTTGGAGGAATTGTTCACCGCTGGAACAGTAACAACACTTGTGCCATACAAATGTGCCATGCAGTCGTGATACAGAACAGATGTTGGATCATGAACTGCGTGATGCTCCTAGGGAGCATAAGAATGTAGTCCACAACAGCATACTGACTGCAATGTATGGGGAAAGACACACATTAGATGTAGTTTAATATTGTCTCTGAACAGCCAAGAACAGCAATTTCATATCACATTTCAGTTCACTGTACATTTTGATGCCACTATACATTGAAGACTGCACTACATCCTAAAATTAGGAGGAAAAAAATCTATCTACCACAGCATTCCTAACTGGTAAACCACAATCCACAACAGAGATAGATGAACTTAGACATCCATGTCTTGTGTAATGTTTGGTTTAGATCTACAAATGTAAATTAATATTTTCATTGAACACAAACATGTAAAGATGTACTGATATAAATCTATCCATGCATAAACTTTACCACAGAAATTTGACATCAGCAAAGACAGGATTCTTAAGAACAGCTTGTAACTGAAACGTGTAATTTCATATTCAAAGTACAACAGGCTGTATACATAAGTTGGCAAAACGACAGTAAACAGAAATTTCTAGTTCATACAGTTGTATTTAAGATCATTTTCTCATCTCCAGAGCTACCAAGTCTCACGCATTCTGCGTGAGACTCAGGCATTTAGGGGCCATCTCACGATCTCACGCATGACACCCATTTTTCTCACGCATCGGGCAAAGTCTGCAACTTGGGCCTATAATAATGAGCATAGCTCAAAAGATTAAAGTGATAGTTGCAATTGAAGGTATATTTCCCTTTTGTCTTTCAAAATAAGTAAAAAATAGTCACTTAAGTATGTACCTGATCGCACCATTAAGAGCTAAAAATTGAAAAAGCTCCCTACCGTGGGAGGCCACAGGGGGGAAAACCCCTCCCACACCCTCACTCGCGCACACATTCGCATGCTGAGATGCCGAGTCATGAAAATCTCACTCATAAAATTTGTTCGAACTTGGCATCCCTGCATCTCTTTAGTGATGAAATTCTTTGTGGTCACATAAAATCTACTAATCTAATAGTTTGCTTGACAATGTGCACTCTAAATACCAGTTCATAGGAAACATCAATAATTTGATTTCTATCATTCGCTGACAACATTGATGTAACCACCACAACAAAATGAATTGAATGCATTTGCTCTAGTATAATTATTATTATCACTTTTTACTAGAATATGTTTATTTTTGTCACAGAAATTTATAACTAAAAATGTATGGGCCTATCTACTGTGAACACTGCTAATATATACAATCACATGTCTTACCCTATTTGTGGAAAATGAGGCATTTAAGCACCACTGCACACACGTTTTTGTAGGTGGACTTCGCATATAAAATGCATTCACTAACTGTTCAGACCTCTAGACCAAGCCATCCCCACCCACCTGAGATCCCCCTCCCAATCTATAAAACACACACAACTTTAACATGCAAGAGAATAATCACAGGCAGGGAGCAAAAAAAAAAATTATTGGTCAAGTGTTATTGAGATCTACCATGTTTACAACTAATAAGCTGTGCATACAAACACAAGCACACATGCCCCATTCCAAGCTTTACAGGTGTGCAGTTCAGGTAGAAAATCTACCATGTCAGGTGATGCCCACGACAGATTCCAGGGTGGGACTCCTTTCTTTTTTTGTTAGCAGTCTATAGGTCAAAGGTCACTCTTTCAACCATGGAAAGGCACTCACAAAGAATCCACAAGTGAATCTAAATAAACTACTCTTGGTTTACAAGTCCCTTTCATTTTTGGAATAGTAAAAACAAACTTGGAGAGATGTAGGGTTGGCAAGCAGCTTTCAGAAAAACTAAGAAAGGAACCAAGAGAATGTGGGCAACGACGAACGTGGAACTCGAGTGAGGAGAGAGGGGAAAATCCACCCTGCATTCAAGTCTCAGGTCGCTCACTAGCTGATGATGAAACACTAGGCATGGTAGTTTCAATGCGATACACTTTCAAAACTTTACCTTAGCTCCTCCTTTGCACTTCTCCTCATAAGGAGATAGAACTCACAGACAGTTTTGAGGAAACATGATACAAGTTTGAGAAACACTAAAAATCTCAATTTAAGCAATTGATTTTCTCATGACCCATGTTCTTGGGGTATGTGCAACAGTGAATTTCAGGGAAACTTTAGATCATAACATTGCTAAAGATCCCAAACACCAAGCTCTCAAGAGAAAATTAATTCATATTATATTTACAACAGCATGATTCAACTGTATCATCAAAACAAATTTGGCCTTCAAGCAATATTTCCACTTTAATTTTTCCTGCCTACATATCCTGTATCACTTCCTTCATAATATACATTGTACCTGTGAAATTAGAGCACACCTTCTGTCTAGAATCCAGTGCTCTATGATAACTGTGACAGGGAGTTTTCAGAGTGAGAAACGAATAATTTTTCATCACTAGTATCACCTTTACCACCACTTCAATATGTGATCCCCCGAGAGATTCCCAGATCTGTCTTTGGCATACCCTTCCCTCAGATGTTTCAGATCACCTCTCCTTCACAAATGCAACAAGCAATTAAATGGAAACGAAACTCCAGAAATGATGGATTTCAGGAAGATCAAATTCCTGGAGCTATTTCCTTTTTTTCCCCTAAAATTATATGGAGTACAATGAAGTGCTGAGGTGGCTTTGGAGAAAGGAATACTGACATTTGTATGGACTGGTAGAGAGATTTACGACAATTTTGTCAAATAAATCTCAAGATTTCCAAAAGCTTTTTTTCCCCCTGCTTTCGTTGAGTCACTCAGATGTGCTATAATGGTCTCCATCTTAAGAGAGGATCTAGGCAAAAGCTACAACTTCCCTTCGATGTACTAATCCATTTCTCGGCGTCTCATTGTGTACAGTGATGCAGATGAACAACGTGGAATTCACCGCTGCATTAATAAATTGGATTTCGCCAGCATGTGTAATATACAAAGGCTCTTGTGAGTAGCAACACGAGACACATTTTTTGTGCGATAAATCAACACACTTCAGTAATAAAAGGAGCCAATAACCTCATGCTATCCAGTGACTATGACAGTCAATTGGCTCAGATAACTTAAAGGACCACTTTTATACCCCCTTTAACCTTGTTTTCTAATGATGGGTCCTACTGCACATTATGTATGCTTATATTATCGCCCTGACATGCAGGAGAGTATTAAATTCCTAATACAACATCACCAAGATTAACCTCCTTCTGTTTCTCAAATAATTATATTTCATCTATGATTATATAATTGACACAACTTGTGAAACAACTCAAGCATAGTTTTTATTTTCATAAAAAGCCTGAAACTCCTTACTTTCACTTCCAATACCCTAGAAAGTTGCCATATTTGTTTTTCTTCAATACACAAGACATAATCTCTCATGTGCACTTCATCAGTAGAGAACCAGAAGGGTGTTACTACATTTTTTTTTTTTTTTTGGGGGGGGGGGGGAGAAGGGGTATTGAATTATTGGTATCACATTGTAGAGCTTCATCTCTCTTCATTATGGTATCCATTTTAAATCATTTTCATTTTTAGTAAATTGTTAAAAATCAAAACCACAAAGGCACTATTTCACCCAATATTTTGAACAATGCTTATATATCTACCCACTTATGATTAGGTAAACTCTTTATTTCTTGAAAATTGATTGTTTCAAATTGATTGTTTCGTTTTTATTTATGCTCAAATCAGTAGCGCCCTCCTGGTTCCCAGCTGGATGATATGTTCCATCCTATTTAAAACATACAGACTTGAAACAACACAAAGGTCTAGATCTATTTTTCTCTAAAACAGGAACAAAACCATGGCAACCATATCAACAGGGATGTGGTCCCACCTCCCTGATATCAACATCCCTTAGCTGTATAAGTACACGTGATGGCGTTTGGCTGTGTAACCTCAAATCATACACCTCTTGCACTTTAATCAATTTACTTAGGATATTCAGGCACACTACCACTTTAAAATGATGGTTATGAGATGGAGTTAGACCCGCATGTGGTCCTTGACGGGCGATGGGTTTCTTTTATTTAGCTGGTTGATATTATCGTCTTTTGCGGACTTTGTGCACAAAAGGAAACTGACTTGAACAAAAGCCATGCTGGAGGAGTCTCCTATACAACGCAGAGATTGATTGCTTTAAACCACTATGCCTGATCAGTAAAAGAACGGTTTCTTTGCGGCTAACTCACTGTAAAGGTGAGGAGGGTAATAACCCAGTGTGATTGTTTGCCATTGTGCAGCATTGCAAAAGTCACTTGTTGTGGAGGGATGATGGAGAATGTCTGATTGATGAGGCAAATAATTCAAATTGATCTTGTAGTACATCATCATGAAGGACTTACATTGATAACTGAAGTAACTTAAAGTTTGAGAATATTCTTCTCTTCCATCCATTTCTTCTTCTCCCCTTTCCCCTTCTTCTCTTTTTCTAAATCTGACTACAAGCCTTTGGTGAGTATGTTTAATATGCCTTAACTCATGCATTCTTGAAGATACAAAATATTGAAAATTTTTAACTATTTGAGCTCTAGCTGTAGCTTACCCAAGGAAAGTTTAGAAGGGCTTTTCCCACTCCTTCAAACAATCATTCCTGAGTCTTACTAATGTACATGTAGCACAGGCCAAATCCCTGATATTTTTGCATCATTCGCTAAAGAGAGAAAAAATAGTCCAAGGTCTTACTTGACAAAAGAATTTTCGTCCCTGTTTATATGGTAGGAGCAATCACTACAATTTCACCCTAAAACAGGAAAACATTGGCATTCCATCTATTCTAGGTCCAGCTACAAATTAATATATGTGAACAAACACTGGCAATGAAAACTGAATTAATAAATTTAATCTCACAATGTGAACCCGCCATGCCAAGGACATGTCAAGCCAAAGCAATCAATAGTAGGTAGGCCCTACTGTTCCAACAATAAGGTAATAGTATGCATCCGTTAATCGTATCATACAATAGTGTCCAAGTGTCCATTGCCACATGGTAAATTGATGCCTATGGCAAGGAAAGACTGAAGTGGAAATATAAACAAGTTTTTTCACAAATGGCGTGTTTTTTTTTTATTCATAATGATTGATTGAATACCATATTTGTAAAAAAAGAATGTCCTAGGATGAATTTATGAATAAATATTGCAAGGTCACCTCTCTTGATGCTCATCTTTAAGAAAAAATAATTTTGTATGTATGTGTGTGTGTGTGTGTGTGTGTATGACAGCAGATATCAAACCACAAGAGTAGTGACCCAGAAACAAGTGCATGCAACAAGAGCTACTAAATCTCCCCTTGCTCTCGAACTGCACCTCTCTCTACAATTGGTAGCACGACATCATGAAATGACCTCTGATCAATGCCACGTCCATGCAATAAATTCATCATCGCTGGTCGGACAATGGGCACTGGTATTTATGACTGCCATATCATTTCCTCCGAGGCATGTTCCAGATGTGTAAAACCACCACTCAGTTCCTGAAACTGTTGCAGAGTTCAGGTAATGCTTGCATTCAGGGCTTCCTTTTTTTATAATTAAAAAACAAAACTGGATACAGGCACTCCAAGTCCAAGCAACTTTGTGAAAGTGTCACAATTAAATACATATTTGTGCATAGTGCACATCTGCAAAAAGAGTAATTTTTATTATTCTGTAACATGCTGTTACTTTTCTCATATAGAGCTGTAGCATTTCATCTTGGCTAGAACGAGAAATTCAGTGATTTCCTACATCACTTTCTAGGGGCTGTGAATGAGGATTACTTTCTTGCAGATGCAATGGTTTCACCACATTGCAAATCTGGAAGAAAATCACCAGCTTTTGTTCTGTGATGCACAGTTCCCACATTTTGGCATTTTTGCATATTGTAATTAGCAAACTTGAGAGTTGATGTACCAGTACTCTATTTTAATTCAACCTGAAGCATCTCAAAGACGATGAACTGCATGGAGAATTTTCCAATGATCTTTTCTCCACATTCATCTTTCCGTTTCTGTGTCCCTGCTGGCTGGGCACTCCAACATCCAAGACTTCATACCGTCACGCACAAAAATGATGTATTACTCTCAAAAGGTGTGCCTTTTCACACTTGGTTATTCATCTTACCTGGCATTTTTCCCTACCCCCCCCCCCCCATTCCCTCTCCCTCTCTCTGCAAAACTCCTCTTCAACTCTCTGCTGTATACAAACTAATATAAAAAATTTCAGTTTCCATCCTGCTTAGCCGAGAAGCCTTTGGGTGGGAGCTGACGCTTGATACAGTCTAATTCCCACAAGGCGTAGCCCCCAGAAATCTCTGATTTGGTATTCCACAGGAAACTCAAAGGCATCAAAACTTTCCTTCCACACCCTGTAACCCCCATCCACAATCCAAATTTCTATGTATAACTTTTCCCCCATGTTTTTGTAGTGGATGCCTGCATTCAGCTGGGAAATATGGCCCATCTATAAGTCAATACGGTCAAGGTAAGGCATGCTCCTCTGGGGTGTTCCAATTTCTTATTCATTCAACTTCTCCCAAACAAAAGCCACATGGTTATAAGGCAAAAAGAAAAAAAAAATGAAATTTTCTTTTCCTCGTGTCTTAGCCCCCCCCCCCCCCCTCCATCTCTTTTTCAGAGACTCCATTTTCATTTTCATCAGGTGCAAAATACGAAGCAGAATACTTCATGGTCAACATTTAGAAATGAATGTTGACCATATTAATATCTCCAGAAATACCACCATAACCCAAACAGATTCTGAAAGCTCAAATTCATGATTTACATATCATAACATCAAGTTACACACACTTTAGTATACACAGTAAACATTCTTGCCTCGTCATGGTCTGATTTGGGTTCCAGTATTCTGTAGGAATTAACAGGATTTCAAGCTTGCTCTCATCATCTGACTCATCACAAACATGTTTAACAACACGCCATTTCTTTTGAAGTTCATCTTAACCCCTTGAAGAGTAGTCCCAAATGGTGTCTATGCGGATGGGAAATGCGTGTTGTAGCAAAATCAGCCAATCCTCAACAGGTTAATAGTGTTGTGTCAGAAATGGCATCATGGGAGATGGAGAGAAAACAGCAGAAATAAAAAGGAGTGGTATTTCTTCACAACTGATATTTTCGCTGGATCAATGCCATTCATCTTGATACTACATAGCTGTCAAAAACACTTCTTTCTGCATGATACCTCTTCACTCCTTTCTATAACTACCATCTTCTTTTTTATGCAACATCTATTTTCATATATTGTTTGCCAAACAATTCACCGGAAACAAAGTGACAGCATTCATTTAGCCATGATTGGCATGTCTTGAAGAAGGGATATTGATCTGATGTTGAGGTACCCTCCAAAAGATTTTGAGAACCGCAACAAAGTCATTTATACGATCTCCCTGCTGCTTCCTGTCACTTCACCAGGCTATGCAGGAGCAGGCTTTCTAACTCCCCTTCTTCAACCCACTCTTAAACCAATACAATGGGACTAAGCCAGGATGGGCACAATTGACACTCATCAGTTGACAATTGTTTGGATTGTTTGCAGCAGAGATCTTCCTCCTTACTAGTCCCCCTGCCGCCAGCGGGCTGTATATCTGCCCACTCCACTCGCGAGAAATATGTAAGTTTACTAAAGGGGGTGGAGTAGGGGTGGCTGGACATTACTGGTATGTGTAAGGGACAGTGACTTTTAAACACGGATCTATTGAAGCCAATGTTTGCTCAGCCGATTCACCCTCATAGAGTGTCTGCCCTGTCATGTAGACACAGGTGTTTTGCTTGCTGGTTATTCTATTGCTCATTTGGGGTAACACAAGGAGGAAGATCCCCAAAATGTTTTTCTCAATTTTGGAATCATTATAAGTGATTGTTGTTACACAAACGGATGGCCATTACGAAGAGAGTCTCCATGTAACTTTCATGAACCAGGGAGGCGAGACGGTTCACCTCCCTGCATGTACATAATGAGGCCACTTCAACAAACAGGAGGTTTGGTATGGGGGTATAAGGAGGGTACTACACATTACATCTAACAGATGCTCTTCATACTTACTATAAAATGAAAATTATGTACATAACATGTATATTTCTACAACCCACTATCAAAACATTGACATTTGTAAGTGACTATATACAGTATATTACTTTAGCAAGGACATACTTTTTAGGTGATCCGAGTATCCTCTCGGATCACCTTCTGTATCTGTACTGATTCTTTGTTCTTCTTTTTCTTCTTCTTCTTTATTTCTCCTCAAAAGTTGTGCAGAGGTTAGCTCAGAAAGTGCATTGCCTCTCAATGTCAGAGTTATACCATATATGTATCATGTCGCAAAGACGACAGCGCAAGTAAAATCATAGCGATCAGTCGACCGTGACGTCACTATGACGTCATTATATGAAAACACATTTTCATGCATATCTCATTAATGGAATGGAATATTTCAATGAAAATTACGTCACATATATTTCAAGTCAAGCGCATTCTACTCATATTCTCAAAATTCATTTTTATCTCAAAACGCGCGCGTACGCGCGCGTTGAAATATTTGTATGCTCAAATCCAGCTCAAATTTTTTTTGCACACGTTTCAGACCATTTGGAGCATTTTTTGAAAAATTGAAAAAATTGGACGGACGCGTACGCGCGCGCACATATTCGCACGCACAGCTAATATAAAATAGAAATTTTCAATTTTTTCACACCGATCGGATGTCCAAAATGTCAAGGAATATTTCTACCAAGTTTCAAGTCGATCCGACTCAATATGACGTCATACGGGCCCGTCAAATTCAAAATTCCGCGCGTGCGTCAATGGGGACACACAGTGCAACTATGCCAAAAAACCGCCAATTTTAAATCGGATTTTACTCGTCAGGATGGACGGTGACCCCCCATTTTCTTTACATATTCTGAAAGGTGATGAGTTGTACATGTCATTTCATGGGCTGGCTATGCTGATAAAATGATTAAAAGATATCAAATTTCTTAATAAAGTAAAAAAAGTAAATTTTCAAAATGACGTCATCAAATTTCAAGTTTACTCGAGCGTATCTCACTAATCCTTTGCCAATTTTCACCCAAATTTCAATATGTTGTAGCTTATGAAATGCTCTTTCATAAATGTTATAAAACAATTTTGATTTGATGACGATATCACCTCGAAAAAATGGATGGAAGGTAACCTTGTCAAATTTGACCAGTTTACGTGTAATCTCTATGGGAGTGCAATTTTTATGGAAATGAAAATTGACATGACTATCTTTATCGAGCACTAGCTCACTTATGCTTCGGTGAATTTGTCTAAGATTTTAATATGTTGTAGCTGAGATGTAGGGCTATCGTAAGTGTGCCCTTCGTTTTTTCATACGTTGTCGGGATCACGTGAAAAAACTTGGTTGAAATTAAAGTTTATCTTCGATGTATTGAAATATTTCTTTCTTTTTGCAACTTTCTTTGCAATAACTCAAGAAAAACAGCCCCTATCACCTTCATATTTTGCACATGTTTAGTTCATGTCACGAAAATTATTTCACAAAATTACAACTACTTGATCAGACGCCATCTTGGGTATGTAAATTAGGGTCAAAGGTCATAGATGTTTCATCCTGTATCTTGGTGAATACATGTCCTATCTTTCCCATATTTTGCACACGTAAAGACCATGTTACAGGGATCATTTCATAAAATAACCACTTTTTGCTCAGATGCCATCTTGTCTGTGCAAAGTGGGGTCAAAGGTCATATGTACTTCTTTTTCTATCTTTGCTATGACGTGTTATCTCTATGGGAGGGAATTTTTTAGATGTGAAAATTGACATGACTCTCTTTATCGAGCACTATCTTACTTATGCTTCGGTGAATTTCTCTCAGATTTTAATATGTTGTAGCTGAGACTTTGCAGTATCAGGACTCGAATCATTGATTAAAAAAAAGATCGGATCACCTTAATTTGTCAGTGATGACAAATTACAATCTCTAGTCTTTCTTGTTTTTGCACAGGTTTTCGTTTTCTTGTGTACTGGTGTTTGCTTGATAAAAATCTCAAAAAGAATACCTTGCAGATGGGAATTACAAATACATTGTATGTATTTGTACTGACATATTGTTTAAATTGAGGTAAAATTCATAAAAATAGATAAAGCATATTTTCTTGGAGCAGAAAGTTTTGTATACCCAATGACTCTGGATGTTAGACACATTTGTGTATTTCATCACAAGATCATCTATTATTTATGTCTTGTTTTGATTGCATTTTGTTTTTGTTTTTTGTGCTTTGTCTTAATACAAAAAAAATAAGACCATATTTTTCTGTCTCAGAGGAAGTGGTCCTCTCTTCTAAAACATTTTGGTATGAGGCATATCTTCATAAAAACTTTCTACATTGAAACTCAATCTAGTAAACTCATCTAGTAAGCATGCTCAACATCCATTGATGAATCAGTTGCTTCAGAAAGCATCATCCCTACAACACTAGAACATACCTCAACCATCCAAGAAAGATTTGAATTAAATCAGAACATGAAATTGTATTTCTTGTTGTTTCATACAAGATGAAATGTTACACTTCTTCTGATATATCAAGTTCTAGCCATGTTGAGAAGAAACTTGGATAGGATTGACAGGGCAGGAGGAGAGGGAGGGATCAACTTTAAAGACTCTTTCATTTTTCTTCTTCTTTTTTTTAAACAAATTGCTAACTTTGTGAATAAGTTTTACTTTAATTCTGTTGTAAATATCCAACACTTAAAGATTCAACAATACTGCTAATCACGCTGTTAACATTTCCTTATTTCCATCAAAGCATCAAAATTTAGGTGCAGCCTTAAGATTATTCTCACCAACACTTCATTAAAAGAAAGGGAGAAAAAGGAATGAATCTGACATCCAAGATTTCCAGCTTTGGGAACAAACTTTGTCTTCTCCATCTTTTGTCTTCCAAAGTAAACAATAAAGTACAAATACGAAATTTCTCACAGTAAATTCCTAGGTATTTCTCCACTTTGTTGAATAAGTCCAAATAAATCCTTTGACCAATTGGGAGTAACAGGATCTACATGAGGGGGGAAGGGAGGGTGTTTCATGGGAGCTTTACACAAGCAAAAGGTGGCTCAGAGTGGGACAAAGAAAGGGAGAGACCCCATGATTGAATGGGGTGCCTGATTTTCAAATAGTCCTGCCATTCGATGCGGAGGAGTGCGGGCCCAATGAGTTTGGTAATCTCCGGAGATTTTCTGGTCCTCTTTTGTCCTGCTTGACACCTGGGAGATAACTAATGGGTCTAGCTTCTCCTTTCATCTATTCAGTGCAAAACTTTTTTCCCCCCTCCAAGTGCCAGCGATGTCAAACTGGGTCTTTCTTTCTGATTCTAACACCCCCCCCCCCCCAACCATGTTGCTGTTATACAGTTGAAATAAAGCATAGGAGAAGGACAACACTTTGCATAGTGAACATTGACTAGCTTGGAACTTGTCGAAGTCCTGCTACCTACAATTTGTTTCTGTAACTGGAGGGTTCTCTTCATCCAAAATATATCTGACAGTAATATACCTGTTTGGGAAGACATTCTTTAGAGACCTGCAGGCCAGGATGATGTTCCTATGGTAATCATAAAGCATTGTATAATGTACCTCTTTGAACCATGTCCATCTCTAGCAAACCTTCACACTGCACATTATGATGCAAGTACTGTAAAAGTGGATATTTTCGTGCAACTAATTTTTTACGCTTGACCAGGTAAGAAGAGTTTTGCTTGTTTTTAATTCTGCGGAATCAAGACATCCACTACTGGAACATATGACATGCAAAAATATTTGTGTGCTTTTATTTTCGCGCTAACTTCTGGTTGCGCGAAATGCGCGAAAATTTCAACACCGCGAAAATTTCCACTTTTACAATAGTTGACAGAACCGTCTTACTCAACCCTGGATCAAAATATAATATGAGTATTCTGCTGATTGTTGGGAAAGTATACAACAAAGTACCAGGCAATATCAAACAATTTAAATTTCAATATCAAGTTGCCCAGCAGTAAACAAAATTTTGAAGTCAGTAGTGAGATAAAAGAGAACATGCACTCACACCTACAATTTGATGGTGTACACTTTCCAGAATATACTCCCGAACTTTTGTCAGCATCATGGATTTTATCAAAAGTTCAATGTTTTCATGGGTATTGATAGAATTGAAATTGTCAAAAAAAAAGATATCAACGCAAAATGGTAAATCTTTCTGTCCTGTCCAGTAACATTGTCTGTTAGTTCAAGGTCGCTATAAAATTGAAAAGGCCTGAAAACAAAGTGAATCAAATAGATTAAACTGAAATTTATGTAAGGATGCACTGGTTGTGCATGAGACCAGCAGCTACCCACAAAAACTGCAAACTCTCTGATGCTTCTGCTCATGAAGGCTGACCCATGTTCAGAGATAAGAATCCTGTGAAACAGATAGGATGTGACTTCAATGGAGGTCCTGCGTGTGCAGGAGAGATGCAACCATTCATCCATTTCAGGAGGAGTCAATTTCTGTTCTTTCAAAGAGTTCTTTCAGAGAATTACTTATCAGTCATAACCAGTGATATCTCAAAAATGTACAGTGCCAGAGGCAGTGGTCTGCAACTCTATAGCAAGTGACCTATGGCAGGGATGGGACGAGGACATCATCTTAAAATGTCACCTGGAGCCCATCTAGCTTCACGGAGGACCATGTACGTGGTTAAGTGTATAGCATGTATACCCACTTCTTGGGGGTCAGATTGATAAAAATGAAGCCCGAAATCCTCCTGGGCCATTTGTTCATACCTTGTCCAAATAATTCCATGGAGGTCTACATCTGAGTTCTCAATGTACTACAGATGCAAACCTTCAACCTTTGGTTGACTATTACTAGTACCTGGTCAACACTTCCATCATCCTCCCACTTCATAAAGCATGCATTTTACAAATAACTAATGTAAGTTAACAATTTGCAAGAAGTCGACAACAGGATCTCTGCTTCTGACTGACTTGGAGCAGATGGTCACTGACAAAATAAAAGTATTTTGAAAACAGAGGCTGAACATTTATTGATAATCTTCTACCACATGTATCACAGTGTTTCCTATAGTAGTTCACATGAAAAGACAACAAAAAACATTTATGTGGGTAATGAGATATTGATCATTTGTCACAATTTGCAATGTAATGAAAACATCATCAAATGACACACACTTTCACCAGTGTTACATCATCTAATGTCTATTATTTGTCATTTGTCATGCCCTTCTTTCAGCCAGTAGTGTGAATTTCACAGGTAAGAGTATCCCACTGTGAATACATACTTCGTAGCTGCAACATGCAATGTGCCAATGACTGCCTTTTTTTATAAGATAAACAAAACATGCGGGGACAATTTTCTGGAATGTAAATCCCTATTTCTAGACAACCTGTCTGCTTCTGTCCTACTTTTAGTCATTAACATTCCCCAAGGGGGTAAAAATAGTGTAATTACATTGATTTATCTGGAACGACGACGATTCGCATCGAAGAAGGAAATCAATAAGTCCACCCAATAAGCTGATTGATGGAATGGCGGCACAGTTTTTTGTGCAAAGTTTCACTGTGGGTGATCTAAAAGACATGTTCTTTGAGGAGATTTATATTCTTTTTTTTTCCTCCAATCATGATGACTGTTTTTATCACATTGATGAGCTAGTATGATCGCTACACAAGTGATCACACCACATCATTGACCATGACAAATTACTGACATATATGGACAGTTGGCTTGAACTGCTACAGAACACCACATCAGTTTACAACATGCATCCTTCATGTTGTGTACTAGCTTTCTTTATAAAACATAAAACTCCTGACTAAAATATGTAAGTGATCTACAATCTAATTTATGTTTATCAAACATTTCAACAGATTTCTTGATTACCAATACACGAAAAATGCTACTCTGAAGGAAACTTTGAACATCTGAATTTTTCAGCACACCGACTCTTGAGAGGTTTAAAGACATCACATTGATCAAGTACAATATACTTTCTGATACATCCAAAACACAAAGTGCATAAAAATGTCTTGTAAGAAGAGTGATATACCAGGTACATTTGTATGTACAATGGAGTCATTAGCTGTGTTCTCCTTGAAAACAATATGGACAAAAATAACAAATCTCCTGCTGTTGTACTCATAAGGATTCATTCACTAGGGCCTACAGGTAATCAGAAAAAAACTTCTCACGCTGTGTAAATTATCTGGATGATATCGTTCTGCAATGCATTTTATGTTCTTTAAACAAATATTATGTAAGGGGAGATAAGAAAACAACAGTAGTGTTTGTCTTGGGCAGGATATTCATATTGAACGGGAGTGACTCATCCTCATCCTAGCTCAAGAAAGCGAGTCTCTCTGGCCTATTTTATTTGTCAGTGTTCAGGCTCGACATCAAAAGCACGCAGTGCTTTCAAGCTGATTTGTCTCCACCACAAAACGAGTTCAGAGAGACACATGGACAGACAAGTTTAAGACCAGCCATTAACCGCTGAGCCACTAATTTTGTGTCTCTACATGGCAAACACAAACACTGGTTGTTAAACGGCTGAATAAAGCCCAAAAGGCTGTACTTTGCTGTTGTTGTTGAAACAACTTTAGAGCAGTGTATACGCTGCTACTTTCCTTAACGTCCCCCATGGTTCATGCGAGATGGTACATAAAATCCGTCTAGACTAATGGCTCCGACAGACAATCAATTCTAGCAAAAGGAAACCTCGCAAGTATCAGCCAAGACTAAACTAGTCAGAAAACACTTCAAAGGCATCGTACCAACCTACCTCTGATATCGCTTGACGTTCTTCCCTAGTTGAAGTCAAGGAGCATTGAATTGAATTCATTTTATTTCCATGAACAACAAAAACTTATTTTTTTTACAGGTACATTCCAAAAATGAAATGCAAGAGAACAAGAAAACCCAAAATGCAGTATTCTTTTCATGAACTGAAAATAAAAAAAAAAATAACATAAACTACATAGGATCATATGAGGTGATGATTACAATAGAAGTAGCACAACTTTAATTAAGAACTTTGGTTAAAAAGAAGTAATACTTTTGCTTGAAAAAATAAAATTTGCACATCTTTAATTTTTTTTTTCATTGTTCGTGAGATGCACTGCCATATTGATCTGGTTTTCAAAGTATCGAAAGTATTGTTTTGTTTTGTTTTGTCTTCTTTTGTTTTGTGTTTTTGGGTGTTTTTTGTTTTTTGTTTTTGTTTTTTTGCTTCAGCTGAATCAAATGATAGATGCTAAAGGTTTGAGAGTAAAGGGTACCACTTTAGCCAGGCCCAGGAGGAAACAAATGATTTAGTCATTTCTTCATTATGGTCTTAAGATATCCATACACCAAATGTGGTAAATATGATTTGATTTGATTTCACTGGATTTCATTTTATTTATCAGGTTATCCACATATTACATTTATGACATTCATCTACACATCAAAAGTTTTGATAGTAACAAAAAAAAATTCCATGTATAGAGAATGAACTTTACATAACATTTAAAGTTAAAGGAAGATATCATACCAGAAGATTTTCTCCTGTATTTTATTTATTTACTTTTTTGAGGTGGATATGTCTGGGATAGCAACATGAAGATGTTTGGCCTGTGACTTGCACAAAGGGATCTGATCTCCTGACTTTGCATTCACTGTTCTCATTTGTAGTCATTGGCACTGTCTCGTCAACCAGATCAACACCCCCGATTGATCTGGGGAACATAAAAAAGGGCTTACACGAGGGATAAGCTCTTTAATCATCTAATTGCAGATGTGGACTTCTATTCCTCAAGGACTGGAAACATTCCCTATTAAAGCAGGAAGATTATAGGATGAAGCAGTCCATTTATATGGCATCCCGATAATCTCCATTTTAATGGAATGCCATGTGACTGGCGTTTAAAAGATGCTTTTCACAGTGTTGACTCACATCCTTCTGTCCTATAGATCGCAACTGATCCTAGAGCATCTACTTCTGTCTGAAAGGAACACAAAACGTTATAATGAAAATGGAGCTTCTTTTTTGAGAATTCTGACCAAAATTCAAAGTACCCGATTATGGAAGATCAGTCCCAAATCATTAATCTCCATTTTCCAGCAGAATTGGAAGAACCTCTGATAATTTGTTTGTTTGTCTGCTGACTTGTTTGTTTGTTTGTTTGTTTGTTTGATTTACACAAAATATAAGTAACATCCATGGAGTTGTACTGTCAGTCAGTCTGGCGTTTGCAGCAAAGCCACACAACTCTCAAGGACAACCAAAGAACACACACAAACTCACACAAATGCATATAAAACTGTACAAAGACACACATATAAGGCCTTCAAACAAGGAACCTTTATACATGCGGTAGGTTTCTATCATTTAGCTAGGGACCGCATTTAAGTGATACAGATAACCCCCACAGACAGATGCCTAAATGTCTTTCTTTACATTCTGCACACAGACCTCATTTCTCAGTGATCAAACCCTACATGAGGCCTATTGTACCTTTCCATCAGCTGACGCTCATGGTTCACTTGTGTCTGTATTCTTCTGAATGGTTCGCATTTGGGAAGCATCAATTAACTACTGCAAATGCTCCTAAAAGTATAAGTAAGATATATTACGGTACTTACAGTTTATACAGGCTCTCCATCCTTGCAAAGGATAATTCCGGCAAACTCTGGATTTTGTTGTTATTCAGGCGCCTGCAAAAGAACAAAATCATAGGATATTAATCTTCTTGCAAACTTACCCTTAATGGAATAAAAGACATTTTCACATTTGAGATGAATAACAATCAGAAAAGAAAGACTATAGTTGTTAAAATTTATCTTACATATAAAACAGTCTCTTTGGGATTGACTTGGATAACATGGATTAGTGTGAATCAATTACTGATTATTGCCTGTCAAGTATGTTCCAACATGACTCCAATCAAAATCTGCAAAATTTACATGAATAATGACACTTGACAGTCATCAAGCTCCACTGTTATCAATGTTACGATCATCATCCAGGGGGCTGGGTGGGACACTGTTTTACTAAAATCTTGCAGCATTTAAAACGAAGTTACAACTGAACTAAAACAGCGCCAGAAGCTGTGATTCCATGAGGGAATCAACAGAGAGCCATGCACCAACTGGGCCAAAGACGCTGAACTCTCATTAATTGTGCGAGAGGGTTTTCATCAGATCTTTTCTCCCTCCAGTTGTAACTCAATAGAAAGAGAGTTGCTATCAATTATCCCTTGAGAAACAAGTCAAGTTTTGCTTCTCACTCTTGTGATTCCCTGCTGATGATATCAAACTCCATACAAAGGAGCCAGAAATCATTTAAAGTGACAACTTGCAGGTGGACTCTGAAAGACAAATCCTATTTCCCTCTGATGCATCGAATGTCAAAGTTAATTTTTCCTACAACCCCTCCCCACCCCCACATTTTTTCCATCACTAAGTTTAGGAGTAAAAATGTGCCACATTCAGAGTTATCCTTTACATATATTCCTAAACAGAACTCTGCAGAAAGTTGACCTCCATTACTTTCATAGAGAAATATAAGGAAGGATAATCTTTCAAGGAAAACAGTATTTCATAAACTTGTTTGCCTTTGCCTTTAGTTGCTATTTAAATTGCAGTACATGTAACAGGTCAGGTAAACATCTGTTTGTTTTTTATTCATTTTTCTTGTAATGCATGAGGTCCATCTACTAAGAAAAAAAAAGAAGAAAATATCTCATCAAATATCTACATGTATTATCACACAGACCAGGCCATCATTAGAAAGTAAAAATGTAATAAAAGTCAAAAAGACTTTTGTATTGAAAAAAATATATATATAGCACATGACATTATAGATAGATAAATGGCTGGATATTGCAGAGTGTGGTATAATTATTTACAACCCTCTGATGTACATGGAGCCACATTTATTGTATAACTGGTACCAGTAGACAAAAACCTAACCGAAAGAGTAAAAGACATCTGACATAAAATTCTGTTTCATATCACCTTGATTGATCCCAGGCCTTCAGACATTTACTGCGATATACATTTCACCAATCGCACCGCAGGAAGAATTTGTACCAATTTGTGGCTAAGTATCATATTCAGTGCTTAGGCAATGCTAAGAAAACAGAAAAGCCTGAGATCTACTGAACCACTGTTAAGTGTGTGAAAATGGCATTACCACCACAACTACTCTCAAAAGAGGTCATGAAAATGAAAAATGGATTAAAATTTCTTGGGAAATCTAACTCTTCAATCCTGTTCCCTCATTTGAATGGAAAGCACCTTCCTTGTGCCATCTATAAACAAAAGACTTTTGCTGTCATCAAAATTGCAATGCAAGTGCATGTTGCAGTAATTCAGTCTTTGTTCTGTATGATATCTTTGTAATGTTGATATCACAGATGACCATATGCAGTAGCTGCAGCTGAAATAGGCATCTTATGTTCTTGATTATATATCTCATGTACAGCAGCAGTTAAAAATTCAATATAATGAGCTTTAAGGTTAATAGATATATAACTTACTTGGACTCTGAAAGCCAGCCTGTATAATTTTTCATTAGAATAAATGCCTGTTGTTGGGAATGAAGTTGTGGGAACACAAATATAAATCTTTCAAAACACAAGCCTCAAAGCAGACACGTGTCCAGTTTTCTTGTTGCTTTAGCAGTTGCTTCGAATAAGAAGAACAGATTTTATCACTTTTTTTTTAATGCATGGGAGGTGACATGTGGCAGTCAGTGTTGATGGGCAGCATTTTTAATGCAGCCTGTATACAATGTATAAAGATTTCGGGGTTAACTGCTGTCATTTATACTTCGATACTGTGAATATATCCATAGGAAATATGCACCTACCAAGCTAGTATTGTTAACTGATATCTTTATTAGATAAACTAAGTAGGCCTACATTTTAAACCATTAAGTAACATTCATTATTGATAATTTCTAAGAGATGATAACTACAAGTGATTTCTGCCCAGAACTAACTGGTTGATAGGTGGTTACTTGTATGTGATGCTTGACACCTTAAAACTATTAAGCAGAGAAGTCCCCATGCACACAGATTAGAACTGCATAATGACCTTAAATACACACTGGAGATCTAGTGAGCTAGCGCTACACTGTCTCTGATATGAAGATAGCACCACACCCATGTCAATTTTGGTTCCAGTGTGTCTTCATTGATGGGAGAGGAGACAGAAGGGTTGGAAAGAAGATTTGAGCACACTGTTTAGTCTTTGGGTAAAAAAAACACCTCATTTTGACAGATAACTCGAGAGCTGCAGCATCTCATGACAGAAGTTTTATAAAAAGTGTGTGATCTCTAAATATACTCAAATGATGAGACCTATCATTTGCATTGTTGCTTTGAGGCATTTCAATTCAAACCAATTCATGATTTATAGTCCATGTCGGTGATAGCCTACCTTTGACAACCATTGACAGGGGTCGACTAGGGCTGCTCAGCCCACTAATGGGGGGTAAAATCAAATTATTCACTTGGGGAAGGGGGGGGGGGGGGTTGAAGGCACCAGAGGATCATGTTCGTCATTTTTCTTCAGAGAGCATTCCTTGAATGAGTAACAGGGAATTATCTCCATGTGATTCAAAGTGAACGACCTAAGTGTCGCCTTTTACCGAGGCAACTCCCAAGATGCTACACGGCCAAGTGGCCTCTGTAACCTCAGTATTTACTCAAAGCGGTCCCCAGCTCCTAACCTGATTTACCAAAGCATGGTTCTCTCATAGCAGTTCTCCTAATGAAATTAGGCGCTAGATGACTATTGATCGCCGACTCGCCAGTCACTTCCACGGATACGTTAATAGCGTCAATGCATGTGTCAATTACCCGCGCCCTGCGAGAATGTCCGCTTCCCTTTTATCCAAATCTCCCCCAACTGAGAGCGGGAGGTGGTTTGAGACTCAGCATGGGTTTGCTCCGCTTTCTCCTGGAGACAACTGCAATTTTACACCGTGGCCAGTTCGTGAGCCGCAAAAATAAGTTGCATTTCCATGACCTCCAAACCCTCCCTCCCCCCCCCCCCCCCCTTCCAATTTAAAATGACAGTCTTTTCTGTGTAATTGGAAACTGGTCTTGGGAATATTTCTGACACATGCTCTTCCACACATGACAAATCTGATTCAGAATGAGAAGAAAAGGGGTGACAAAATCTACTATGTCCTTCTCTGCAGACTACGATAACACATAGGCTGATCATTGACTACAAAACCAGAGCCCTTGCATTTTAAAGATTTGGAAATGATTTGAACAATAATATTTATCCCAGCTCAATTAATGTCTGACAGTGTACTTAGCATAGTTACAGTGTACCAGTATGTCCAATATCTTTCTCTTTTTTTTTTCAAAGGCTTATACAATACATAGTTCAAAGTAAAATATAAAAACATGTAAATAAGATTTCAAAATTAGCATCTCTTTTATGCTTTAGACTGGCTTAAAGAGAAATGAAACCTTGATAATGATGTAGACAGCATGAATGCAGCAGTATTACTGTAGTAGAACACATCTGCCAAGTTTGAGAAAAATATGACATTCCATTCAAAAGTTATGAATTTTTGAGGTTCATAACTTTTTGATGGATTTTCCTCAAAACTTTGCTGATGTGTTTTACTAGAATTGCTGCATTCACTCAGTCCACACACAAATATATAGGGTTTCATTCCCATTTAACTTATTTTATTGTCACTTTTCTGTGAAGTTATATGATAGAAAAGGTGAAAACTCTATCTCCCATGGCACTGAACCCTTTGTGTGATACAGAAACTGGATCCACCATCAGTTTGTGCAACAAAAAGAAAACAACACAAACATTGTGTGTCTATACATTTTGGTTTACACACCAAAGTTTGCGCGATCACATCTCATTATAATTCCAAGTATGAGCATCTTCTGCACAGCTTCTAATAGAAACAACAAAATGGGTAGATTTGTACAATGATATGTTCTATCATCCTGGCCTACACATGCTTGATTTTGACATACCAATGTTGTAATTGAAACTGTTGGCTAAAGGAATAAATGCCTGGAATGTAACCCAATGTCAATCAAGTCAACACACCTCGGCTCCCCACACTTGTCTAAGTTCTTGGGATTTTCTGTGTGTTCTACAGTACACTCACCATGTTTGACATTCTCTCTGGCACACAAGTATGTATTTACCATGAGGATTTACATATTTGAAGTATTAAGTGTCTTTTAATTCAAAACCTCCCTATAAAATCCGCAGACATCCCTTCTGACTGTAATACTTTGTTACGACCAAAAATCACTCTGAGAATGATCGCACAAAAGAAACAATCAACTGATGTTCAGGCGGTTTATTAACAGTGATATTGTGGGTACAGACTCGTAATCGGTTTTCACATCAGTACAATAATGATCACTAGAAACAAATATAAGTCAGTAATGGCATCACTTACTCACTAAATCACGAAATCCCTACAGTTTCCTGGTAGTGTCCAAATACGATGCTTGATGCACAAATGAATGATCCGTGATGCACCGATGAATGATTCCTTCGACGTAAATCCAGAGGCACAGGTTACAATAGTCCGCGTTATAAATCCAGGGTATATGTCCACAATAGATCCACCGTATAATGTTCCCAGCGAAATGTGCAGAATCCAACGACCACATCCAGTCGATGCGTTGAATGATGATTCACTTTATATTGTCCAGCTAGGAATCCAGCCCGTCACAGCTTTGCCGTAGCAATGTCCGTTGACATTAAAATATGGAGTCCAATGAAGGCACATTAATTCTCTGCAGGCAAAATGTCTCCCAGGCCAAGTATCTCCACAAACATAACAGGTCAGCAGGTAACACAGGACTGACTATAACAAGTCGCTTCAGAGCCAGAAGTGACGTAACTCTCAAAGCAGAGGTGTTGGGTACTCTGCCTACTGCAGAATTTCTCTAGCTTATATACTATCTATTCACCCCTTCTAGCACATTCTATAACTCTCTCCAACCTACTAGCCAGTCTAAGTTCCAGGAAACCTGGATGACTCACTGCCTAACTATGTACAAAACATCACTGCCAAGAATAACTACCAATCACATTGGGCTACAGGGACAGTGCCTCACTCAGCCAAATATGTTAGCACTTCCCAGAACTTTCTGGAATGGGTGAAATCCTTCTAGATTGAGTGAGCTATAATGTATTTCCTGCTACATGCATGTACTGTATAGCTACATTGTATACCACCTAGAAAATTCTCCACTTATCTGGTCAGCCTGTATGTACTATATAATCTATACCACATAGAATGTTCTCCATTAATCTGGTCAACCTGTGTACATACACATTAAAACAACCATGCATACAGTACATCATACATGTACATAACTACTAGTGTGTACATTTGTGACACCATCCCCCATGGGAAAAAGAAAGCCTTGCCGTAGCAAGGGTTTCTTTTACCTTCACAATTTCTCATTGTTATTTACAACAAATGTGAGGTAAAATCCAAGTCAAGCAACAAAAATTACATACTATCACATGCCTTTTGGATAGCTGTATTAATTCCATGTTCTCTTTTCATGGATACCATTTACAATGATATTGCTTGGATTCTCGGAGCTTATACAATCATATCAAACTGTTTTGCACACATTAATGGATATGCTAAACACATACACTGTAAATGATATATGCTGGTGAAAACTTTTCACCCTTAAATTCTACTTAGCTATCCACTACCTATGTCACACCAACTGACTTTCTGTCATAGCATTCTTTCAGCATATTGACATGACACATCCTCTGATCTTTGCATCTGTCTGGTGTGCTGATCACATAGTTCACATGATTGAGTTTCTTTTTGACACAGTATGGGCCACTGAACTTGGCTTTCAGTGGTTCACCTTGTATGGGTAGCAGTACCAGAACTTTGTCACCTGGGTTGAAAGTTCGGGCTTTGGCATTTTTGTCTGCCTTTCTCTTCATAGAGTCTTGTGACACTTTCAAGTGTTCCCTAGCTACCTCACAAGCCTTTGAAAGCCTTTCACGAAACTTTGACACATAGTCAAGTAGGTGGACCTCATCATCCTCAGTCATGAATTTCTCTTTGATGAGCTTCAGTGGGCCCCTAACTTCATGACCGTACACCAACTCAAATGGGCTGAAACCCGTCGACTCATTTGGGGAGTCCCTCGTTGCGAACAGTAGGAAAGGGATGCCCTTATCCCAATCCTCGGGATACTCCTCACAGAACGCCCTAATCATTGTCTTTAGGGTCTGGTGGTAGCGCTCCAACGCACCTTGGGACTGGGGATGATAAGCTGATGACTTCAGCTGCTTCACACCCAAGCGATACATCACCTCTTGAAATATGCCTGACATGAAATTTGACCCTTGGTCAGACTGCACTTCCTTGGGCAACCCATACCTAGTGAAAAACTGCACTAGAGCATCTACCACAGTCTTAGCAGTGATATTTCGCAATGGGATAGCCTCTGGAAACCGTGTAGACATATCCATGATTGTCAAGAGGTACTTATGACCCGACCTAGTCCTAGGCAAAGGTCCAACACAGTCAACTAGAACCCGACTGAATGGTTCTTCAAACGCAGGTATCGGAATCAATGGCGCCGGCTTCACCGAATGCTGTGGTTTACCAGCCACCTGACATGTGTGACAAGTCTTGCAAAACTCAGCCACATCCACATTCAACCCTGGCCAATAGAAATGCCTCATGATCCGATCCTTTGTCTTTCTGACGCCTAAATGGCCGCCAACAGGTAACTCGTGAGCAATCCTCAAGATCTCACCGCGGTAACTAGGAGGGACAACAACTTGACGGACCACCGTCCAATCCTCATCAGCTGGCCTATGGGGAGGTCTCCACTTCCTCATCAAAATGCCATCTTTGACATAATAGCACTCAGGGACCTTTTCAGCCTCAGCCTCAGAACACGCCGTCTGAGACAAGCCTTTCAACTCAGAGTCTGCCTGCTGTGCTTCAACCAAGGAAGACTTGCTAAACAGCCCATCACTGTTAGCCTCGGAGCCTAATACAGCAACCCCATCATTCAAATCCTTGAAAAAGGTTTCTGCCAACCAAACACCGGAATTCTCCTCCACATCAACAGAATCCGCATCATCTTGAACAGCTCTACGAGCCTGAGACCTAGTCACAACACAATCTGGGAAAATCCCAGGAAACTCCTCCTGCAACTGCTCAGTTTCAGCAACCACCACTGGTTTATCTGAAACAACTGGAGACGCAACCACCTTGTCCCCAGCCAAGTCATTCCCCAACAGGAAGTCAATGCCTGCCATAGGCAACTCAGGAACAACTCCAACAGTCACAGGACCAGAAACTAGGTCACACTTCAAATCCACTCTATACAGTGGCACTGACATATAACTGCCATCAACAGTCTGAATCAAGACTTTTGCATTCACTGCACTGTCTGGTGGAAAAGTCATACCACCATCCACCATCAACGACTGAGAGGCCCCCGTATCCCGCAGGATGACTACTGGCTTACCTGCCTCACCAGAAGTACATGGGGTCACCTCACCATCAAACAAAAAGCTACGATAGCTCTCATCCACCTGCTTCATCCTATCTTTGAATTTGGGAGACTGACTTTCAATGGCCTGTGTTTCACTGAACGGGACACTGTTTTCGGGTAGGACACTTTTTGACATGACAAATCCCAAGTCCTTCTTTGTTTTGTTTTGCAACTTCCAACACTGTGACTTTACATGCCCTGTCTTGTTACAGTGAAAACATTTGATGACATTTGCACTTGTACTGGACCCTTTGTCAGATTGAGGCTTTGGTGCCGATGAAGTTTCAGAACTCGTGCCTTTTTCAGAACCAACATTCTTTGGACTGCTCGACTGAATTTTGTCTCTCTTATTTCCAGAGAAATTCCTGAAAGGTGGTCTGTTGTCATTTCTGTGGGTCAGCTCATACTCATCAGCCATCAAGGCTGCTTTATGGAAACTTGTCACTTTGTGATCATCCAAATGTGACCTCACACTGAAAGCAACACTCTTTTTGAATTCTTCCAAGAGAACAACCTCACGTAGGTTATCAAAGTCCTGATCCACTTTCAGGGACCTGTACCACCTATCGAACATCATTTCTTTTTCACGAGCAAACTCAACATGTGTCTGGCCTGGTTTGCGGTACGAATTTCTGAACTTGTGTCTGTACGCCTCTGGCACCAACTCATAAGCATTCAACACTGCCTTCTTGACTGTAGCATAGTCACGTGATTGCTCTTTTGAGAGAGATGAGTACACATCGGCTGCTTTGCCGACAAACACACTTTGAAGGAGCATGGGCCAAAATTCCTGTGGCCAGTTCAAACTGTCAGCCACCTTCTCAAATGACACAAAATATGCATCGACTCTGTTTTCTTCAAACTTTGGCACCAATCGAATGTTCTTGGCCAAATCAAATTCAGGGGGAGCCCTTTCACGATTTCCAACAGTCTGTGCATGAGTCAATTCCATCTCACGTAATTTCACTTGTTGCTCCACTTCAAATTTCTTAATTTCCAGTTCCTTTTCTCTCAATTCCATTTCTCTAGCCCTTTGCTGTCTTTCTATTTCTCTTTCCTTCATTTCCATTTCTAATCTCATCTTCTCTTTCTCCATTTCCAATCTAGCAAGCTCAAGCCGCATTTGATCAGAAATTTGAGCTTGATTTGGAGTGTCAATTTCTTCTTTGAGCTCCATGTGACCAGCTACTAAGTCAAGAATCTCTGCCTTTCTTGCACCTTGTGGAACATCTACATTCAAATGCTGTGCAACAGCAGTCAAATCACATTTGCGTAACCTTTGCAAATCTTTGAGGGACAAATCTGTCCTCTGAACAAATGCCTGAACATCCATTATACTGATTGACATTGTTACAATGTATAACACACAATATACAATTGAACAATCAACTCAACTGGTATTTTGTCTGTACCAATATTCTGGATTCCGGAACGTTCCAAATTCTAAGTTTTGGCTTAAAATTCAATTCCCGGACAAGCCCCCAATTTTGTTACGACCAAAAATCACTCTGAGAATGATCGCACAAAAGAAACAATCAACTGATGTTCAGGCGGTTTATTAACAGTGATATTGTGGGTACAGACTCGTAATCGGTTTTCACATCAGTACAATAATGATCACTAGAAACAAATATAAGTCAGTAATGGCATCACTTACTCACTAAATCACGAAATCCCTACAGTTTCCTGGTAGTGTCCAAATACGATGCTTGATGCACAAATGAATGATCCGTGATGCACCGATGAATGATTCCTTCGACGTAAATCCAGAGGCACAGGTTACAATAGTCCGCGTTATAAATCCAGGGTATATGTCCACAATAGATCCACCGTATAATGTTCCCAGCGAAATGTGCAGAATCCAACGACCACATCCAGTCGATGCGTTGAATGATGATTCACTTTATATTGTCCAGCTAGGAATCCAGCCCGTCACAGCTTTGCCGTAGCAATGTCCGTTGACATTAAAATATGGAGTCCAATGAAGGCACATTAATTCTCTGCAGGCAAAATGTCTCCCAGGCCAAGTATCTCCACAAACATAACAGGTCAGCAGGTAACACAGGACTGACTATAACAAGTCGCTTCAGAGCCAGAAGTGACGTAACTCTCAAAGCAGAGGTGTTGGGTACTCTGCCTACTGCAGAATTTCTCTAGCTTATATACTATCTATTCACCCCTTCTAGCACATTCTATAACTCTCTCCAACCTACTAGCCAGTCTAAGTTCCAGGAAACCTGGATGACTCACTGCCTAACTATGTACAAAACATCACTGCCAAGAATAACTACCAATCACATTGGGCTACAGGGACAGTGCCTCACTCAGCCAAATATGTTAGCACTTCCCAGAACTTTCTGGAATGGGTGAAATCCTTCTAGATTGAGTGAGCTATAATGTATTTCCTGCTACATGCATGTACTGTATAGCTACATTGTATACCACCTAGAAAATTCTCCACTTATCTGGTCAGCCTGTATGTACTATATAATCTATACCACATAGAATGTTCTCCATTAATCTGGTCAACCTGTGTACATACACATTAAAACAACCATGCATACAGTACATCATACATGTACATAACTACTAGTGTGTACATTTGTGACAACTTCTCTCAATGAGAATTTGGTATTCAATTTCAGCTTTTGTGGGCGCATTCCTGAGGTATGCTGATGACTTTGCTCGTCAGACTTGCAATGCAAATCCCCTAAGAGCAGTAAACATGACAATGTAAACGCAGTCTTGAATAACGTGAAAGGCTCCGCAAACTGTTGCACTGTAACCTGTTTGTGGTTTGCCTTTACCTCTGCTTTCTTTCTCTTGCTTTGTGTCAGTTCTTCAATCTTAGTTTGAGCTCACCCATTGAAAAAAAAGAAGGGGGGGGGAGAAAAAAAATCAAGCAAGACTTGTAATCCAAGCACGTAAATCCTCAACAAGCATGGCAACCTTTTTTTATGTCTGGAAAGATGTTCAAGGAACCTAAAATACAGTTGTGGTCCGTGTTTTTCTTTCTTCAAAGTGTGTGAAGTTATTTTCACTTTTAAGCAGAATGAATTTTGCTTTGATTACCATGACAATGTACCCTGGGAAAATATGTTTATCACTGGGACACAATCAAAGTTCTTCCAATAAAGGGGGGCATTACATTTGGGTCACAAATTATAGGACAGTTCATATTACAAATCAAACAGCCTACAGAAATATCAATGCATAGAAGCAAAGATTCTCTATCTTTGTACCAATTTCTCGTCTTTTTTTGGCATTTTAATAATCATGTATTTCAGAAAGGTCATTCATTTCACTGCCAAGTTAGTCATTTAAACAAACTAGAATCCAGTTGCAATTAAGCAATTGGTGATATTTCAATATGCTATTGAATCTGAAGCATTTAAAATCAAAATCAGTAGAGGGTCTATAGGAGCCTATACTGATTCATGATATCTCTGTGACAGAAGTTTTCCATCGTTATGATTATTTACTTTTTTTGTTGCCATGACAATGTGCATTGTTTCTTTTTTTTATGACATCATTCGTGCATATATACTTTATATTGTATTTGAAAAAAAAAAACAACTGCCCTTATCAGACGAATGAAAGACAGATCGACAACTTGTAACACTTGGAATCATGTTCTCTTTTTCTTTTTTGATGATGGAAATAAAGAAACTATTGAAATGAATTGAATTGAACTGAAGCTGGATTAATGAGGATAGATTATATATTGACAGTGTTGGCCCACTGCATGAAATATCAAAGTTTACTTCTCCCTCAAGATTACCCACGAACTCCTCAGTTGATGAGAACTGAATTAATCACAACAGGTATAATAGTAATACAATCACAACAGATAAACCTCACATTGATCGAGATGGTCCAGTTCTACATAATATGCAAATCTCTCGTATTCAAAAAAATGCAAGGACAAAAATAGTCTTATTCTCTATACCTAAGGGGTTAGAAATACGTAGTATTCTACAGTTCTTTGTCTCCCTGGACTCTCTCTCACCACTCCCTCATTATACATCATCAAGGGAGGTAAATAGAATTTCAAGTGCAAGTTAATGTATTACTTAGTTCTGCCACTTACCTCGGAAAGAAAATGTTCTTTTCTTTTCGACGGAGTGAAACTGACATTTAGCCCTTGTCCTAAATTCTGTAATATTCATCGGCCTGACCGCCGGATCCTTGATAGGTACATCAATAGGCTTACTGATTGAATCGTCATTTCCTTCAACCGAGTGAAACATTCACTATTAGGAACATGTTAAGTTTGCTAGATCTTAGTGTGCAGTTCGTCGGACTAAGTAAAGGGAGTAACGGCAGTAACTACAACCGCCGAAAGTTTAATACACGCTGAGGAGCTTGACAGCAGGCAAACGATAGTCTGGTTACAATCGATATCAATTTGTTATCTTATCGCCATTCCAAATTTACAGTAAACTTACATTCGTTCAACGTTGACCAAGTCTTTGAAGGCTCTCCGTTCAATATGTACGATTTGGTTATCCATGAGCTGTCTGTTGAGAGAGATAGAAAAAGACGACGAGATCGAGATATCAAATACATGAAAGGTAATATTCACCGAACATTTTATAGTGATCGTATTACATGCATTTCGGTCTTTCATATCTTCTTGCAGACATTGTACAACGACTGCATAACAAAATAATATATTATATTATAGCGATTGATTGGAATCAAATTCCCCAAATCAATTGCAAAGAGTTTGCAATTGATTTCAAATCCATCTCATAAAAATTGATATCAACCGCAATTTACACAAATGCCTTACACAAAATGCATAAAACAATAAAATAATGAAAGTGACTGAAGGGCTGGGTTTAAGATAAAACATCAAAAGTTATCTAAAGGAAAATATCACTTACAATGTTCGAAGAGAATCCATTCCTTCAAAATCTTTTCTGCTTATTCTTGTGATGTTATTTCCATTGAGGTACCTGTGAACAAAGTAGAGATAAAACGTAGACAATTCAGGTTCTCTGCAATTTGATTTGCTAATTGAAGTGCCTATCAGATACTGTGACGCAATATTACAGCTAGATCAAAAAGTTATGATTCTCTTTCGCCTGAGTTCCTATCGAGGGTAGATAGCACCATCTTCTAAAATACTACCTGCCGTGTTCCGCCAGATAAAGGGACTTGTTAATCACCACCGAAAACAGAATGATATAAATATTGAGTCTGACGAAAACGCAATTTTGACTGAAAAATAAATAGATAATAATAACATTGATAACAACAATTATAATGATAATGATGATAGATAATAATGATGATAATAATGATAATAATAATGATAATAATGATAATAATAATAAAAATAATAATAAATGGGGAACATAATGGTCACGATATAGAATACTTGTCACTAATTTGCGTTGACTATTTTGTGTGGTTCGAAATATTGGTGATAGATATCGAATAATATACTTTATTGAAACTTACTGCGCTGTTCAACGCAATGATCTTTCGCTAAAATTTATAGTCATGATGTCATCCTTACTTCAAAATTGAGATTTAATGTCCCCTGGATGAGGGAGAATGAATAAAACACATTTTGCCATTATGCTGTATAGGTTTTGTTTTGTGAAATACGTGTTTTTTGTTGTGTGTATGTGTGTGTGTATGTGTGTGTGTTTTGTTTTGTTTTGGTTTTTGGTTTTTTTTTTTTAAGTTTGTCACTGCTTGTATACCGGTTGATGTACGGGTTGTGTCGTTCATATAGCGTAACGTGACTATGCGAATAGCACGAGAGAGTGCGAAATTGTGCGACTTTACACTTTGTTATTTGCCGCGAAACAGCGTGCAAGAAGACAAGTGCGGTTTCTTTTGTGTTTCGGGACTTTCTCAATGACTCTATTTTCCCCCTTTTTTATAGGCTGATCTCATCTTTTCTTTCTTGACTGGCAAGCGGGAAGGCTGAGATACGAAAGAAAATTAGGCTCATGGGCGATTCTTGGTGCGTCGGATGTTCACACTCTCGTGAAATGTATCACATCCTAACGACGTCGGCCCTTTTGGAGGTGGAGCAAGCAAACAGTTTGTGCAAACTACTTCCACGAAGTGGTCTCCAGTGTCCGGCAGGATAGCATACGAAAGCGCCTCTTGGTCCCGGTCATTATCTCACCCCTCACGTATACAACATCCAAACCATCTTGCTTTTCCTCACGCCCTCGCTTCGCACTATACCCCCCCCCCCCCCTCCCTGTCATCCATTCTGTCTTCCCATATTATACATTCATCCCATCTCGATTCCTTTTGGATGAAAGTTTTGAAGATCAAGGTATTTTTTTCCCCTCTCTCTCTCTTTCTCGCAGTAATTGGGACGACTTGAATTATTGAGAGTTTCGTCGCCCGGAGGAACGTGTTCCGGATTAGATTGGAGACGGAGTGGGTCAGCTGATTCGTGATAGTGTTTCAGAAAGATGATAATGCCACCTATAGGACCTACAGACGTGGACTCTTATAATATGACATGTATTGTTCATAAGAATATGTGCCCGTATCACTCTCTCCTGCTTATAATAATATATGGCGTACACTGACAAGCCATTTTTATTTGTCTTATACATGCATCTTCTTTGGCGGAAAGCCTGTCACCTCCATTTCCAGTCTTACGAATCTATCTCCCTGATATTAGGTACAGAAACATCTTTACTCGAAGGAAGAATGGAAAGAAATGTGGGTTAGGTCTCAGAACAGGTTCAAAGTAACTTAAAATCAGGGCCAAAACAAAACATTCGTTTCTCAGCTACGTCGGAAGGCATAATCTATAGTGACCTCGCAGGAGAAATACGAAACTTTGTTTTGAAATACTGATGAGGTAATTCCTTATTCATGAGACCTGGACCAGGCTAAGCAGGGAGAGTAGGCCTACCTGATTTCTTACGGATACATTTTAGTACACATTATTTACTGACGTAGGTATTCAAAGTCGACGTAAATGATGTCAATGCTAAACGAAGTAGTGGTTGTTGTTTGTTTTTTTGTAAAAATAAAAGAAATGCAATTGTACTTCCCTTATATATAATGTTTAAATTGTTTACGCCATTTCATTTCATATTGAGGATTAGAAATAAAACGGAACTATTGAAGAAACGGATGAATAAATCGATGCATATTAATTTTGTCAGAATAATGATTGCCGTATTAATGAATAAATAAATGAATAGCGGTTGGTGATGAATGAGTGAACGAATAATAAAGCATGAATAACTCATGAATGAAGATAACTATACACAGCCCAGTCGCTGTACATAGCGTAACAGCGTCTGGTCGGGCTAGAATGAAGAGCGACAGCAGGGACGATGACTGGACGAAGTCTTCTCTACTTGTTTCTTTGTAAATTCTTTTTACTTAAAATATGGAACGATGGTTGATCATGCAAAGGCTCTCCATAAGCAAGCAGCTGTATATTCACTGTTGGATAAATGAATGAATGAATGAATGAATGAGTGAGTGAGTGAATTAATCGATCAATATTAGTTGTAGGAAATAATGTATAATTGCATCATGACTATAATGATGACTAGAGAAAATACACAAGTCCGTATAAATTGATGGATATCAGAATACATGTATGTAGTATAGATTGATGAATTCAAGAATGAACGAATGAATAAAATGTGAATTGCCATAACGGCACTGATGACCTCGTGGACCCTTTGTTGTTTTGTTTGCCTCAATGGTAAAGTAACGTATGCGAACTATTGATCAAGTTACGTGTCTCAGTGAGTAGCTATAAAGGTGATTCGAGACTTGGCAATCAGAAGTTTCTTTCAGTTGGTGTTACTGGTAATTTCGCGGATCCGTGAATTCTTAGTATATACCATTGTCCGTTCGGGACCGCTTAGAAGGGGGGGGGGGGGTGAGAGTTGTAGAAAAGAAATGAAAAGAAATCGGCTCTCTAATAACGTTCCAATTCTCGTCAAAGTAAACAGCTATTGATTGATGTCCCCCACACATCGACAAGTCGCCCCTATCTCACTTTCACCGAGGTGTCAACGCCGGTCTATTTCGCTGTCAGATACAAGGGCTTCCTCAGTCACCCGATCGCCTGTACATATACGACTATATGCCGGTCATGGGTAATCGAAAGACGTGATGTAAGTTGAAAGTACGGCGTTTTAGACCTCGATCTCCTCGGCAAAATCCGTTGGTGTGACTTCAAATATTTCTTCTCCTTCATGCATGCCCCTCTATTTCAGAATGATAAATGCCCGTTGTACTCGATGAAGATGTTTCTGACTTGCAGCATGTAAAATTTCCCATGGACATTGCAGGTTTATAGCGTTTATTTTGAAATGAAACCTTACAACAGAATAAGTGATCTAAAAATAGACACATCAAAGGCAATATACACTTATAAGAATGAAATGGTACATAAGCATTTCAAATGTTGTCACTCCTCCAACATTTTGTCAAATGTTAAATTCAACACTTAAAATGTTGGGTTTACCATTTCATTACACTTCTTTAGTTTAAAAGTAAGATGGTATATGTGAGTCCAACATTTTAATTGTTAAATTCAACATTATTCAACAGAATAAATCATTAAAAAATAGAAACAGCAAGAGCAATTAATATACACTCTTAATATTGAAGTGGTAAATCAACATTTTAAATGTTGTAACTCTTCCAGCATTTTGGTGGATCTACCATTTCATTATACACGTGAAATTAGTTTAAAAGTAATATATCCAACATTCTAATCGTTAAATTTAACATTTGACAAAAGGTTGGAAGAGTGACATTTAAAATGTTGATTTATCATTTCATTTTTGAGAGTTTATGTGTGTGTCTGTGTGTATGTGTCTGTGTATATGTGTTGCGTATGTCTGTATGTTGACAGTAATTTTCCCTTTAAGGTATATCATCTATAATTGGTACACTACGCAGGCATGTTTTCTATATACATTCAGTACATGGGACATTAATTCCCAGGCAAATTGCCTCATCTGCTCTCATTATCAGAGACCCCGATGTTCTGGCAAAATATGTTCTACATTACCCTTTCATCTCCTCTGTCATTTCAAGGTCATTTCACACTCGCGGTTTGGTACATTAGTCATGATAATGAGGCATTGATTTTGCTGATAATGGTGAAGCATTATCCTCATGACAATATTAACGTATCTTGCAGGTTGATACTAAAAACACCATACATCTTTAATTGGCATTCGACTTCCAAATTTTAAACTGATGACAGACAAAAATACACTACTTTTAAGTCTCTTTGAAAATCAAAACCCATGCATGGACTGTTTTATACACTTTCACGTTTTAAGCGTCATGTGTATGATAGCAGCTTTCATTGCTAATGATAGTCCATGAAAATCGGATGAAACATACAAGATGCTTCGAAATCGTCATCTTTTTTAACTCCAGGGTCAAAAATCATTTCAATCGTGGTTTGACGACGCTTCGTCTTTTCTATTCCCTCCCCCTTCTTTCACTCCCGCTCTCTCTCTCTCTCTTTCTTTCTCTCTCTTGTCGTATGGAATATTTCTCGAAGATAATCTCGAAAAATGATAGATAAATATTGTCTTTGAATGAATACGAATTAACATAAATTATAGTCATTAGAAATATATTGAAATACATGTATAGTGTATATAGCACTGACAAGTACAACAGATTTGTATAGTACTTTTAATTTATGGTCCCTGAAAGTATACTCATATCATTTATATCAAAGGGAAATTAAGCCAGGCCATTCGTGACTCCACCCCAGCCCCCCCCCCCCCCCCCCAATGCACTTGCACCCCCTATATTTTGTGCAAATCTTTGAGAATAGCTTTCTAGTCGTTTTGTCAGGAAAGGAGCTGTCATCTCGTCAAATATCATTACGTATGTTTATTGTTGTGGCCTCTGCAACGTCGTGCTGCATGTCATGAAAGTGAAAATGCAACAATTTACTGTATTTTGTATCTAAATGATTCATCAAATTTGTTTGAACACTTGATTTTCCTAAGAAAATCTTATATTTTTATTTGTACATTGCACTCTTGAAAAAAAAAGTTACATAAGTAAGCGGAAATTAAAATTAAGACTGGAACTTCAATGTTATATTGTTAACTCATGCTTTTTTGTGTATGTGTGTGTGTTTTTTTTTTACTTTTGTTTGTTTTTGTGTTCTTTTTACAAAGCAACAAAACTAAATACAGTATCACTTTCTCATGAACTGAAAATAACTTTCTTATTGGTTTGCCGCGTAGTTCGCAAGCAAGTAATATGGAAACAATATATTGTTTATTATGTCGATCACTATAATTATCTATATGTCTCCGCTTTAAACAAGAGTTTTCCTTGTTACAGCTTCTATACGATAATTTGATAGGATACAAAATATTGTTTAATAATTTCAAAAGGGCCATGATCGCATCATCTACACCGACAATAACATTGTGACTTTGGCTTGTAGCTCTGTTATGCGAAACACATTTCCTGAAACTTGACGCATATAGAAAACACTTCTCTGCTCGGTTCTATCGACTAAATTCTGTCCATGAAAGTCATTCGGGATAGGGAGTGGAGTTTTTCTTTAAGTGGGTGTGTACAGTTCTGGTTGAGGTGAGGATTTAGCGCTTAACGTTTTGCGAGATATTCAGAAACCACTCTATGAGATGTCAAAGAGCATGCAATTCTAAGGGGCATCAAAAGTTTATTTTGATGAAAATCGGTTTTGAAATGGCTGAGATATCCAAAAGCAAGGTGAAACAAAGAGATCCTAATAAAAGGCGTGGCCTGTCGCCTTTTATTGTTATCATTTTTTTTTTTAGATATCTCAGCCATTTGAAAACCAATTTTCATCAAATAAACGTTGAATTCTTCTTAAAATTACATGCTCTTTCATATTTCATAAAAGGTTTCTCATTATCTCACTTAGGAATGTTCAAAATATGAATCCCCATCTCAACCAGTACTTTACAGTCCCTTTAAATTCCCTGATGGACAGAAATATCTCGCAGACTGAATGAAAAGAACGCATCAGTGCAGGCTGGCTCGCCGCAAATAAGCTTATTGGAAAAACCGCACGAGACTGATACTCTTCTAAATGGTTTCCGCTTTCCCAATTTTTTTGGGTGTCATTTTCGCTGGACGACGAGATTAGAAGTTTGAAACAATAAAGCATAAGTAATCGCTCGATATCGTGATCACCCTTGACTGCGGTCATGTGTGAAAGTCATGAGTTTCCATGGCAACGGAAGAGGCTGCCTTCCTGGTTTCCTCCGTGATGCTCAAACCACGTTTGTTTTTGCGCTGATTAGTTCCCGGGCGTCAACGCGGTATTCTCGTTATAATAGGAGCCATAAACTTCATCACAGATTCACTGGGTAAATCCGTTTCATTTTGGAAGAAAAAAAACGTGGTTTTTATACCATCATGTCGCTTCGAATGCAAAGCACGCAATAGCTTCCCGCCGCCAACCGTTCTTGAACACTACAATATATACCTTAAACCGAAAAATCACATTGATGACTATATCATGTGACTTCCAACAAGATAATAGCTTCACCAGATGCATATTCATAATTAAAGCATAATACGCATAATTTGATGTGTAGTTTGAATGATACATTAATATAACTCACGAGGCTAAAATCTTAAAGGTAAAATGTGCTTATACAAGAACACGCGTAACTGACATGCGACTACACAATGCCCATCGTAAAATAGCCCATATTGAAGTGACATAACACAACAGACGTAATGTAGTAAAAATACAATAATTTCATGCTTTTGATATCATTAAGAAAATTATGAAGTCACGATGTAACTGCATAATATAAACGGTAAATCTCTGGACTTCTAAATGCAACTTAAAAACTTAGAAAAAAAAACATAATTTGATTGTTTGAAGTGAGTGACTAAACTAAGAGATTAGATATTCTATCTGGCACTAGCTACTTTTCGATTCGCCAATAGCTTTTCACTTTCTGATTACATTCTGCGGGCATCGAAGGGGAATGCAAATGAGGGTATTGCCCTTGAAACATCGAGTAATTAAATTAACCTGCCAATATCATACCCATATCTGAGCGTGTCAGTATAATAACCAGGCCACTCCACGCATCGTAGCCCAAGTGAGATGAGTCGCCATGGTAACGCAGTGGGATGATGATGATGTTCTCCTGATTACGCAATCCCTGCCAGTTCTCCTTTTCATTAGTAGCGGGCGGGGTTTGCCATTAATTCGGAACGAGTGTTTGGGAAGAAGAATCTGCCGGGCTTGAAATGAATGAATGAACCGCCTTTAGCAACAAACCCATCTCCCCCCACAAAGTAAAGTAGATATCCAATACTATTGGTTATCAGAGTGACACGCAACTTTTCATGTAAAAGAAAACAATACAAAACAAAACAAAATGAAACAACAAGTCCTTACGTTTCGTTTGATGTGAGGAATCCGAAATTCCTGTGAAATATCATTTGAAATATAATTTCTACTCTCTTTCGCCTTAATAGGAGATCTACATCTGTTACATAGTCACTTCTACAGTGTAATTCCCAATTATCCGAATACATTATTCTGGAGACATTCACATTCGCCGCCAGTCTAGCTTAATTTCAGCATGAGTGGAAGACCTGCCTTCTCTAACAGGTGAGACGAGGTCAAGTAGGGCCTACGTGATGCAACGATTGTTTCGCATGAAATAACGTCACAATGTCGATTGATCACATCAAGTAACACATTTCTGTGCTGGTATGATATGCTGTATAGCTTTGTACTATAGTACTATTCATTTGTATGTATCGTATCATGATGGCAGATTTTTTTTTTAAAGAGACTTTGATTTTTAGCCCTATTTTGGTAATTTTCGTCAATATTGTTCATTTCGGTTGAGAAATCAACATCATCTAAACTGCCAAATCTATAGCTGATCTTTACATTGGCAACACATTCTAAAAGATTACATTAAATACTTTCCTTCAAATTGGCATTTTTTTAGGGGGTGGTGCAGATTTAATGATCTAAACAGTTCAAACTCTTCACCTGTTAGGAATACGCAGTGAAATTCAGAGCTGCCAATTTGATAATGAAAAGATGGTGACTTCTTCGGCACAATTACCTCGATGGGTTAAGGAGTTAGGAAAGCTATAGTTGTTAGGGTTTCTAAACAAGATGGTGTCTATGCCATATCCAAAGAGAATCTAGTTAAAATAGAATCTCTTTGGCCACATCCCATCTCCAAGTTGTCCCGAATGAGGACGTTTATCCGAGTACTCCACACGTGCTTTGTTACTCTGCCCGTAATTTTCAATGGTGCCACATGTATTATTGATGTAACTTGGGTCACTTTGATAGAACTCATTTGCCACAATGCTATCATTTTGTGGATTTAAAGGGACCACACAACCCACACGGGAATGTGCAGACTTTAAGGACGCTTATCACTGTATACAATTTTGCCTACACTATTATAGTGCAGCACCAGATTTCTTGATGATGGGGGTCTGGTAATTGACAATATAAGAAAGAAGCATTAGACATGCACACCGCGCAACCTCGTCTGCTCAGAAATCACGTTTTGTTCCAATGCTCCGGGGAATGTCAGCATCCAACGTGTGACAACTTATTACGCCAAGGGTTCTCAGTGTGACGAAAATTTGCTTCAGAGGGATTACCGCTGATTGACCACGTGATAATTACGACTGCGACTTTTACCCATTGTCGCAAGAAAAAAAGAAAACCTAAGAAAAAGATTTTTTTTACATTTAGTAGCGCAACAAGGGAAAAATAGGCTTGCAGTATTTTTGACAAAGGCTCTGTTCTGCTGTTGAATGCGTGGTTTAAACTCTGTTTTTCTTTCTTTCTCTTCCCCTTTGTCGGAGACCTTCAGCGGTGCGTTATACTCTGCGATATATTTCTCAGCCACGGCTGTCCCATGCCTCTTTCATAATTTACTTTCGACAAGTTCGTATTTGCAGAGTCCTTGAGACTTTTCTATATTCCTTGCTGCAAAGTTGTAATCTTTCTTTCGTCCCTTTTGTTCGCGAAAATCCATCGCGACGATATTGGATTCTGATCGCAGAAAATAAATACAATCTTTTGTGTCGCTAAGCACGCACCCCACCCTCTTTTCACTCCAATTGGGAGTGTTTGGTAACACGTACATGTATTACGTGTTTCAGTCGCCACGTTCTTCAAGGAGTATTGTATTTACGGTAGGTCCTTCTACATTTGAAATAATAATAATAATAATATACATGTCTTTATATACGTCTACCAAGCAATCAAGATTCACAGGAATTCCTTACGAAATAAATCATCTTCTATTTATCGAATATCGCTCATGATTAGGGCAACGTCGAAATAAATTTGTAAATATCTAATATTTCATCGGAAAGTTCAGTAATCAGAATAAATAAGAATGAAATGGGAGAGTCAAGAATTACGTGCGGTGACGTAGGATTAAAGGGATAGTACAGTATTGGTGAAAATGAGAATTGGGCTTTTAACTTTTTGCGAGATACCAAGAAAACACTTATGAAATAGTACAGAGCATACCATTTTAAGAGGAATTCAAAGTTTATTTGATGAAAATCGGGTTTGGAATGACTGAAACATCCAAAAACAAAGTAAAACAAAGCGATCGTAATAAAGTGTGGGTCCCACACTTATAAGAATCGCTCTGTTTTGGATATCTCAGCCATTTCAAAACCAATTTTCATCAAATAACGTTGAATTCCCCATCGCAAATTACATGCTCTTTCATATTTTATAAGAGGTAACTCATTATCTCACAAAAAAAAGTTAGAAACCTGAAATTAGGTCTCAACTAAAACTATACGATCCCTTTAAAAAAAAAGTGGCATCTGGAGTTTGAAAGTTATGTTCCAGCATGCATGTTCAAGAAGACCAAATATCAAAATCTCGTCAACATCGCAGAAGACTCCAAAGGGCATGAAAAAGGAGGTAAGTGGGGCTATATGAAAGGGGTAAACACATTCCGATCATAAGTGCACGTCATCGTCCACATACTGAATACAGAAGGGCACTGTTTACCTTACGCATCAATGACTGAACTCAAATGAGACGCACAATCCATAGATACAAAGCCAACTTAAAAAAAAAAATACATCAACTTTTCCAATGTACGGGTCTTTTTTATGACTTTTCCATATATATTTGAGTATTGCAGTGATATTCATAATTTATGAAGTAGATGATATCAATGTTGATGATATTGAATGAGTATGATGAAGATATATTGTAATGCGCAAATTTCATTTCCACTTCAGTAAGATGCTATTATACTCTGAGTAGCAGCGGGAAAAAATGTCTACATACACACACACAGCTCGAGAAGAACAAAAAGACGCGGGCAGAGCAGAGAGGACATGAATCTTGTGCAGATTGACTAAGTATGCCTCGAGGCAGATTTTCATAGATCCAGCTGATGAAATATTTCGAATTTGTCGGGGATTTTGTCGGGGACGTTCATTTTAAAGCGCAGCATTCATATCATACGCATCAAATTTATGGCACAGACCGCGTAATTAAGAAAAAAAAAAAGAGAAACAGACTTCTTCAAAATTATATATTTGACAATGAGAAATCAAATTCTGTCTTGGTTATTGTTGTTGTATGGTGCTGATTATAACCTAATGGTAGCCAAAGAAAGGGCTATTTTGTGAGATATAAATATTGTGAGATAACAGTGCCAATTTGAGACATTGGTCCTGAAAAAAAAAATAAAGCTATTTTACACTCCCTTTCATGGATCCAGCTTTAGGGAGCCATTATCTGCTCATAATTACCTTATGAAGGAGACACACGAACTTACAGAGACAATTTATGTCTCCATTAATAACGTTTTCCACTAAATTTATATCACGTCCCATTCAATCTTGCATGCTTTACTACTGGCAGTATCTACACAATGTCTCCCTAAAGATAGATCCAAAATTATATATATATATATATATATATATATATATATATATATATTCCATATTACACTAAACTCGTTTCTTCATATCTCTGTATAAGGAAAGGGAATATGTTGGTGGATTGAGGGAGAGTAAAACATTTTTAAGTGGTGCTCGCTGGATACCGCAGCGAAAAGACAACCGCTGCTACAATAATGGACCACCGAGCACTTACGGGGAAACGTGGCTTCAGTATACGGATTATTATCTCTCTGATGAGAAGCGATAGCTATCTTCTATACTCACAATCTTTCTGTGTTTAGCGGTATTCCTCGTGGCACCTCGTGCAGCCCTCTCTCTCGACAATCCACTGTATTTCCATAGCAACTACACAGTCTTGGACACCTCACTTCCGTCGTCGCGGAACCAAGCGCACAGAGCGCAAGAAGCACAGCGCCAACCACAGCTAACGACATCGTGAAAGTAAAATGCTGGATAAGTCTCGCGAAAGAAAATATTCACAAGTATAAAATCCAAGAGAAAAATCTCGACCGAGCTAGGTAAAGAGCGCGGGCGAGTTGTAGTTTATCCTTTCCGCGGTATAGCGCGAAATAAGAGAATGGCGAGATTAAAACGTTCTCATCATTCAGCGTATTTGTTTGGGCAACTGTGGTTGTTGTTTGTTTTCTTCTTTATCTTACTGGGTTTTTCCTCCCTTTTCTCTGAATAATAGTATGCGTTATCGATGAGGGGACAATGTAAAACAGGTTGTCACATTGTCCGGGTATGGATGAATGGTGCCCAAAGATTACATGAATCCACTTTATCCGATTCTGGTTGCGGAAGCGGGAATATTTTCTGGAGCCGCTCTGGATCTGGCGAACCTCACCACACCACGACGTTAATCCGGATGGGTGTCTCCCAGACGGCGACTCCCAGCGATCTACACCGCGACCACACACCCTCTGCCTTTGAACGACTTCGAACTTCTATAAAAAGCAGAGGTGGTTTTCTTTTCAGGTATCCTTGCAAAGACGACGGTTTGTTCCACTCACACTTCACCCAAGAAATCACCAAGAAATTAATAATCCATCTCAAGAAAAGGCAAAGATTTGTTGATTGTATTATTCCAACAGCCACCTTCAATATGCATTCCACCAGTTAATGATATCTCCAATTTTCATACGTAAGTGCTCCACGATGTTCTCGAAAAATACATCAATAATTTTCTCAGAGGAGACGCTGTAAAAGTTGAGGAGGGAAATATATACGCACAAATCTCATTTAGCAGCACTTGTCAGGATTCCCCGTTGTGGTTGCCGCGTAAATCCTCAGTCTTCTCCTTGTCTCTAATCGCCAGCAGAGCCGACCTGACTGGTCTCCCCCTATTCAAAAAGGCGGCGAGTCCAGAAGGAACGCTACCGCTGCCGCCGCTGCGTCGGAGGAGCTTGATGTCTCGGGACCGATAGATCCTAGGGCTTCACCGTAGGACACTAATGTCGGGTGTAAAACTGTCCGGAGCGAGCGCTGGTAGTGTGTGCTCGCTAACGTTCACTCTTGGAAGTGAGCCTCACACAGTGAGTGCACTCCGATCACCTCTGATTCTCACAGAGCGCTGCAGAGGGGAGAGAGAGAGAATGGGAGATGTTTATGTACAAATAGGAAGGGGAGTTCTGACACTGCTGCCGATCAAGAGCACGCTCCATGACTGTTGCAAGGCAATAAAAATCGTCATAGAACCAATATTTTTTTCTGTCTCTGTCCTCGAACTCAAGTCCTTGAAAAGGACAAAATAAATAAATATTTGGACTCGTTAGACAATCCGTCAATATGCCTCCTATTCAATCCATTATATTGCCATCTATCACTTTAGAAATCAGTAAAGACATGAAAAGAAAGCCATGGCTTTTTGTTTCGCTCTATATTCGTCGGTAAACCTTCGAAGCTCTCGAAGATTGAAAAACAAAATATTCTTGACCTGTAAACAGGTAACCGAATCGAAATGTACCTATGACGAAAGACGTCATTAGCACTAATGATTTGGGAATACTTTCGAGGAAAGGTAAAAGTCAATGATTGAATCGATCCGTTGAGCTGATGAGCAACAATCTCGATTGTAAATGTTATCATTCGTTCCGCAGTCAGTGGGCTTAATGTTGAAATGTACCACCATCCTGCAGATAACGATAAGGACGTTTTTGTTGTCATTGTTATAGAAGAATCTCATACACATGTAGTCTACTTTGTCAGACTTAGATGCCTTGGTGTCGCAAAACATGTGCACTAATCATGCAAGAATGCAACGGCTGTAACATTTATCATAGAGAAACAGTCCATGCTGCCTTTCTTTTTATACTATAGAGGAAAATCGTCTGTGTCTGAACGAGTAAGCCTAGTCCATATCATGATATCGAAGTCATTGATACTCAAACTGTGGTCCGTAAAACCAAGGAAAACCAGTGAGCCTCAACGAGCGAAATCGATACCAGGTATCGATCTTGGCCGGCGAAGGCGGGCTCAAAGCGCTGGTAATTAGGGAAAGAAACAAACCACCTTTCTCCTCGGCTTATAGCTCACTTAACAAAGCCCACTTTGCTCAGTTTGCTAACCTGTGAGTGTTTCTCAAACACACAACCTGACCCATGCTCGCTTATAGCACGTTATGAATGGAGTAAATTTAGTTAGAATGGACCAAAACGTATATCATAAAGTAAGATTTCACGCCTGTTTCTGAAGATCGTGTTTTTCCAACCGTCTGCTGGTCCTCAGGGGGAAAAGACAACGTAATGACCAAAAGATTTCGTATAGTACTTTGAACTTGATTGCCAGTCAAAAATAAAATGCAAGGGATCGGACCTATGCATGAGCCATAAAATGGTTACTGACTGAGTGAAAAAAAAAATCGCGTCCGTTTACTTCTTATATGATCATATCTTTCCCTCTATTTCTGTACCATTTCTTTCCGAACACGATTACTCATCTGGACATCGTAAGAAGATATCATCTTGCACAAATACATTCATCCACTTCTGATCAGCACACTCATATGCATTTGTGGGAAGAATGCATTCGTTGATTCAGTGGTTGTAATCTGAGATGGGTTGAAAAGACTTTTCCTATGACTTAATAGTTTATGTAGTCGTATTTCTAATGTTTGTATCCTTTGTAAGAATTCTATCTGGTACTCAACCTGAAGAAATAACTCAAGAAATATCACTGGATGAAAATAAAGCCGAGTTCCAACTTAGCGTTATAGTAGTTCCCCTTAACCTTTGAATGACAACTGTTCCGAATTCCGTTGATGTACCGATCTTAATATTTTGCAGTCCGGTCCCTGGCTATGACAGGGTTAAAGTTGGGCGGCTGCAAACATAGAACTTCAAAGTAACCACATCACCTTCAAGAATTTGATTGCAGATCCTCTAAAAGTCGAGATCTGCGTGAATCATTGAATGACAGTCGAGTTGGTTTACTTCCCTTAAGGAGTTTTAGTTTTCTGCCTCTTCGCTTCGCTTTGATACCTTCTTGATCAAACAAAACCGCTCGAATCTGTAGATAAACTCTTTTTGATAGCACAGCAAAGGGGAAAGAGATGCTTGGGGTGTGAACAAACGACTTTGTCCACGTCCCTCGGTATAAATCGGGACGGTCCGAACCACAAAGCCACCACAACGAATTTGATACATTTTGTAATACCACGAGCTTACATCAGGTTAGAATGTATAGAAAGCTGCAAGGCACATAATGTGGTACTGTTCAATGAATGATAATACATGTAATCATAATCCTCCTATAGGAAGACAAAAAACAAGGAGGTTGACTTGATGTACGTATAATGTATTTTTTTCGAATGTATCATATTCAGTTTTGGTGCAATAAATGACATGTTGTACTAAGCAAACATATATTATCTCGATCGACATATAGATTTTCAAAAGTGGAAAAAATGCATTGAACCACATAAATCGAATCTGATTCGCCAGCCAAGACTCGCATATATTATGTACATATTATTGCGTGTGTGTTGTGTGTGTATATGATAAATCACTCATAACCACATGAAATCCCGATTTGTGATGTCATATTCAAAATAGTCAAAATGCATTTTCTTTCTATATTTACAAATTTATACAAACATTCACTTACATCATTCGTCGAAGATTGTGATATTTCAACTGATTAATCGTAAGAATATGAAACCTGAAAATGTGTCATAATATAATAAAACAACATTTTCGAATTCGAAGGATAAATTAATCTAAGCGAGTCTAGTAACACTGGTCGATTGTCCATAGTGACATTGACTCTTGTTAGACCATCTCACGATCAATATTTTAACGTCACAACTGCATCATGACATAAAAAGTTAACATTGAGTAAGAGCTGCGAATCTCTCATCAAGAAAATATCCAAAATATCAAAAAAATTGAAGATGAATTGATATCTTTGGAGCATAGTTCATCTTTAGTTTCTACCAGTTGTTATTGTGATCAAATATAAATTTCCTTTCATTTATTTTCATTTATTTTCATTTTCAATAAAGAGTATCAGTATACAAAACATAGCATGAAAAAGAGGACGAAAAGGGGAACATAGTATCATGACCATTTTTGACGACCAATAATTATTACATAATCTTGCTGTAGTCCTCTGGAATGTTATAAATAAACTATTTAATTGAACTGAAAAATTGAATCGAAAAGATAAAGTATTCTCAACATCTCAAGTTCGTTATGATTACACATATACAGACACATGCAAACGTCGGTATTATGATTATAGTATGAGTTAATTATGTCTTGTGTTTCTTTTTAATGTAACGTTATTCATGTCTTGTGTCTCAAGTTCAGCTTTGTGTAATACTGAGTTTTTTGCTTCAAAGTTGCTCCTTTTTCTTGTTCCCGGTTAAAGGTGAGAGAATGAAGGGCTTAAAGGGGAAGGCTAGTAACTGATCAGTGGGAATCAGTGGAAATGCTGGGAGATGATTGTTCCAATCCTTATGGGATTCATTCAAGAGTTCATTGTATATCTATTGTTGTGTGAAAATGATTTGCTTCAGAATGGTCTCATATTCAAGTAATGTGCAGTTTAATGCTTCCAGGTTAGCGTCCCTGGTCAGTGACGGAGCATTAATCTGCACATTACTGGAATATGAGACCGTTCTGAAGCAAATCATTTTCACACAACAATAGATATACAATGAACTCTTGAATGAATCCCATAAGGATTGGAACAATCATCTCCCAGCATTTCCACTGATTCCCACTGATCAGTTACTAGCCTTCCCCTTTAAAAGCACGTGGTTTGAGCAGTTTATATATAGCAATTCACACGAAAAAAATACATTGAAAGAGGTACTCCCGATAGTGAATCGCTCTACGGTATATACAACGTTTTTGATCGAGTAAATGCATCTTATCAATAACGTGTTATCGATTAGTGTGTCTCCGGCCAGCAGTTTAGGATGAGATGGTTAAAGGGAGGGGTAAAGGCGCCGTATAACCGCCATGCGCGGAGTAGCTCCGTCGGGCGCAAAAACACACCACACGGATCCTCTATACACGTGACGGATAAAATAATTGCGTTCATTCATCGGAGCAGTTAATAATAGGGGTGTTTAGTTTTGTTTGACTTGAGACAGTATAATGGAGCGACGGATAACAATGGATAACCAACCCTACAGGGGTTTATTCATAGAATCCTTATGGGGAAGGAGACGCTGGTATAAATAATCTTGGGGCTATCCACGCGACTTGCATCGGCTGACCCCCCGGGGTGACGAGGGTTTCGAGAAGGAAAAACAAAATGATGAAGAAAGCGACATCACGTCGCCCTCTCTCCCGACCAGGCTGGTCAAGTAGCTGCTCTGGACAACAGACGACAAACGGCCAAAGTAATCGTAAATACGATGGCTTGACCAAAAACAAAGATATCAACCTCTTTCCAATTTAGCTGTCTGGCCCCGTAGGTATCTTTCCTCTGCGATTATTTTTGTTCTTCAAAATTTTCTTTATTCTTGAGCGTACGACGTACAGACGGGAATACAATACGTTTTAATCATGACCAACATAATGATGAATAGCAGTAATTATGATATTATGATAAAAATGATGGCTTTGATAATGATGCCTATGATGCTGATGATAATGATAATGATGACGATGACGATGGTGACGATGGTGATGATGCTAACACTGACGATGATGATAATGATGATGATGATGAGGAGGAGGAGGATACTTAACATATCTTTATGTTGAGTACATGTATTTGTAAAACAGTTTGTTTCATAAGAATCCTTTGAGTGGTTCACAGTATACAAGCATGCTTTTTAGTGGACCTCTCAATTCTTTTTTTTTTCACTCTAAAACGAAACTTTGTATTTGCCGGTATTTATGCATGTATATCTTATTTGTTAACTATCGTTTATCCTTTGCACAGTTGAATGTATGCATATGATTATAATTCCTGATCTATTCTGTGTTATGTTTTATTTGAAGAAAAAAAAGAATGAAAATAAATGACTTGAATTGAATTGAAATGAATCGAGGAGGAGGATAATGATGATGGGAATGATGATGAGATTTAGATGATGACTTATAAGATGATGACGATGATGGCGGTGGTGATATAATGCTAACATTGATGATAACGATGAAAATGATAATGATGATGATGATGATGATGATGATGATGATGATAAGGAGGAGGAGGAGGATGATAATGATGATGCGAATCGAGACGATGTTAATGATGAAGGTGACGATGATGATGATGATGATGCTAAATGGCAATGATGGTGATGGGAAAAATACAATACAGAAATGCTTCTGTATACGATGACCAACAGCACCACAACGAAGGTGACGATAGCCGGAGAGGTGTGGAAGAGGGAGGATTTACTGCCAGTGGTCGGTGGCTACAAGCAAGTCTTAAAGTTCAATAACACTACACGCTCAAACTTACTTTGTATAAAGAGAGTCACTGATCTGACAAACAGAATGGTAGCTGTGTCATCAATACCCGCCATATAGGATTATATAATACCCCCAGTATACGAAATTCTATGGTTTTATGTGTTTTAATGGATCAGCCACACGGTGTCATGGTCCATGGTTCAAACACATTATTGCAAAATATAGATGATGCGGTGATGTCATCAACTCACAATATTCTGATGTTCGTGTGTTCACTGCTTTCCAGTGCACATCACATTGCAGCAGTCTTACCTTTGGTCGTGAATTAAGGGCTTTTATGCGGAACAATCTAGTTACAATAGAGTCTATCAACATGACTGAGTATACCGTCAACTCTAAGGAAACTAAGTCCCGCCTCTTGTTTGTAATCCACTTCGAAAGCTAAAACTGGCATCGCCACTAATTAAGAATCGATCGTGCGGTGATGTTGCGGTGAACATAATCTCCGTCTGTTAGCATTACGCTAATTAACCATTATCGATCCTCATTATTTTTCGAATGTTGCCAACTAGCGCCATGAGTGCCTACTTTTGCTGTTGTTGTTGTTGTTTTTTCCAGCTAGTAACAGCCGACTGACTGGGACAATGTGGGAAAGGTAAACGTTGCAATTGGCATGGAAAAAAACTTGCCCCTAGCTTCTGAGCTACAGATGCAATTCCTGTAAACAAGACAAAGAGCAGACAGGATGGTATATGAAGCAAACAAATGTAATAAAACAAACAAACAAACAAACAAACACAGAAAACACAACACTCACAACATCATGGTAAACAACATTTATTTTGTATGTCTGTTCTTTTCTTCACAAGAAGGATGTATCTTGGGTGTTACTGGCCCACATTTGAGCTCTAAACTTCGAATCTATATACTGTACATGATCTGGCACTTATGCGATACATTTGGATATGATTGATGCATACGATATTTCAAATGCTGTGGAGTCTATAGGGCTGGGAACGTCTATTAGTGTTATCTCACCTTTCAAGAGAAAGAATGTCCAGTTTTAATAAGTTCGAAACTGCTGACGTGTAACTTTATGTATACTTCAAAAATTTGTGATCATGCATGGGTGAGATGATTCATTTTTTCAGTCATGTCACTGTACATTATCTTGTCTATCTTTAAAAGAGACGCACACAGCTAATTTCGTATTCACTCAATAGTTTATCATCGTATGGCGTCTCAATGTGCTACTCTCACGGTTGTTTCATGGTTTTCACTGCTACATACATCAAGATATTTGACCTATCAGTGTCGTCGCTATGAGTGTCATTAGACTCATGATTAGCTTGATGATATTTCGAGAAGGAAATGAAATGGGGAGAGACAGATTGACTTCGTATCATGAGACGAGATGACAACATTCCTACAACAAATAAAACAAGTCAGATAACCCATTCGAAGTGAAGTATCATTCAATCCGCATATAAGATATTAAATGCCAATTCAACGATCTTTTGGCAGTCAGCACGAGCCCAATATCCTATACAACTGTACCAAAAAGTTTGTTCTCCTTCGTAAGAAAGAAACGATTTAACAAATTGATTATGAATGCGAAGATCTACATGTGACATTTGCTATCTCAAAGAGATTCACAAATAGCATTGCGTTAAATGAAACTTCACCTAGAGAGCGGATATGTACATCAAGTGATCTGATAAAATCATCTAACTTCCTTTTCACTATTATCCAGAGCAAACCACAGACAAAACCCAGGGTAAATTTTCTTAGGTGGCACTGTCATTTTCATTACTTTGCAATTGCCACGAGTCAATTTTCGCCCCGGTTCAAGAGGAACATTGCAGATATCTTCCGTGTTCGCCCCGAGCAGAATTTGAACCCAAGACTTCCATTCAAAGTCCCCAGGGTCTCTTCCACTACACCACAGCGTTTTACAACATGGAGGTACAAACCACTATTGCTAACACACAGACATACACGCTCACCCATTGCAATATGTGCGTCTGTTTGTGTGTCTGTCTGTATGTATGTACATGTGTGTATGTATGCTTGCATGTTAGTGTGTATGCATATGTATGTATTTATGTCTATGTATATTAGTATGTATGTATGTATGTATGTATGTTATCTATGTATACATGCATGTATGATTGAATTTACATGAATGTATATTGTATGTAAATGTAATACAAAGCCTAAAAAAAAAAAAAAAAAAAAAAAAACAATCATTCCGTGACAGGGTACACGATGACCAATGATTCCCAGACATTTTACTCCATTTTCTACAGCCGTTCTACATTCTAATCATCTGAGCAATCATTGTTTGAATCTGCTTTGATGCGTGCCAGAACATCGTATTTTGCATTATGACAGTTGACAGTATGAGGACCTTGCGTGACACGCTGCTATTCTCATATCCTGACAGATTCTGAATTGTATCATGATATCTGATATGGAGGCAAGTCGAATCAAGCTGGTGCATCAAATTGGCTTGAATTCCATAGATTACTTAAAAGTGGTGTTACATTAAAATCATAAACACTCATGCCGCAGGTGCGTGCATGATAATCATTCACATTGAGAGCTAGCATGACAAAGAATGGATCGAGTGTGGGGCTGAGTTGTGTCAACAAACGTTCAATACCAGTTTTCCAGAATTCATGGCATTAAAAAGGACACGATTAATAGAGAGAGAGAGAGAGAGAGAGAACTATGGTATCAATGTTATGTATTTCATAATTGCCTTATGAATTATTATTTTGCTTGGTCGCTATACGTACAGCCATGGGACCAACGATTTCAAAAGGGGATTCCAGTGCAATTGAAAGTTAGTCTGAAAAGAAGAAATTAAATTTTCTTAGCATAACAATGTAACTTTCATCGAAATCGGATGAAAAATAACGGAGTTGTGACATTTTGAAGTTTTGCTAGTTTTTCAGGAAACAGCTCTTGAACAGTAAATACTGCATGAATATACAAATAGTGACGTGATAATTTCATCCCCTCACAACTTGCCATATAGATTGTGTATAAAATTTTGAAATTCCCAATTTTTCATTCAAACGCAATTACGCCCCAGTCTCAAATACTGATATCATTTCTAACTGATCATAGACGTTATATTCTGAAGTTATATTCAATCAGGAATAACATTATTTTTTACACTTTGATAATAGAAACATTGAATATAATTTTTTTTTTACACAATCAATGGAAAATTGTGAGATGATGACATTATCAGCTCACTCATTTGCATATTCATGTCATTTGACTGTGCGAGAACTGATCTTCAGTAATTAACGAACAATCTCATAACTTCGTTGATTTTTACCCGATTTTAATCAAGTTAATCACCGTTATGCTCGTTTTACTCTGTCCTATTTCAGACTAACTTATGCATGGACTGAAATTCCCTTTTAATATTCTCCGAAGGACTACACTTCGAGGATTAACTTGCAATTAACTATGGAGCGCCAAGTGTTGCATGGTCCTTTCCGTCACGAAATGACAATTTCGTGATGAAAACTTTTTTTTTTCGTTGACAAGTGACAACGTCAATTTCGTGGACGAAATTATTATTTCGTGGAGAAATTGTTATTTCGTTGACAAAATTAACGAATTTGTCATTTCGTCGACGAAATTGATGTTGATACTTTTCAACGAAAAAACGATATCGTAAGTAGATATCGAAAGTTGTAATTTCGTGACGAAAAAGACCATGCGACACTTGGCGCCCCATAGTTAACTACGAGCTTATCCTCGAAGTTGGCTTATGCTCGAAGTTAAGGATAACCGTCTGAACGTGAATATTGACGATAAGGATAATGTGTCTTAATTGCCCAGGGGTAAACCAGGCTGCAACCTTGGGGCCCAAACGCTGCAGCCATAGGGGACTCGGATCAGGGACTTCGTGCTTGAAAGATCGTGGGCTTTTCCACAGAACAACAAAAGCTCCTCACAACAGCGTATCAAGGAAGGCAAAAGCGTTAGACGTACAGTCCAACCTGCCCTAGCGGCCATCTGTATACAGCGGCCTTGCCTGTCGTATACGGCCACTAAAATCGACCCCCTCCCCCCAAGCCATTTTAAAGGGGATGGCTAGTAACCGATCAGTGGGAATCAGTGGGAATGCTGAGGGATGATTGTTCCAATCCTTGTGGGATTAATTTAAGAGTACATTATATATCTACTGTTGTGTGAAAATTATTTGCGTCAGAACGGTCTCATATTCAAGTAATGTGCAGATTAATGCCCCGTCACTGACCAGGCACGCTAACCTGGAAACATTAACGTACTGCTATACGAAATTGACCAACCAGAATGAAGTACTTGTGGATCTCAACAGTTCGCAATTTATGATAAACGTGTGATAAGAATAGTTTTATATCAATAAGGAAACAGGAGGAGCAAAATACAGACGACAAAGGAATCAATGCGAAAAACGAGTGACGGTTGTTTTATTTCACTTGTAACTGCAGACACTCTCTTCTTCCTTCGAATGAAATTTGTGAGTGCAGTCGTTTTAACTGCGCAGTTTGTGCACAGGCAAGATAAGGCAAAAAATCGATCATATCATCTCGAGCAGAAATGGATACGTCGCCAATCCATGAAATTCTGTTGCCGCGTTATACAGGTGGAAGAGGACGCTATTCCTATTCCTCGCAGAAGCGAGACATATACAACGATACTAGAACCTGATCCTATGGGGAAACGATCTTGTGGGGATAAGGAAAGGACTTTTTCTCATACTGCACCAACACTATGGAATTCTCTATACCAGACCCACTAGAAGTCAGATGCATGTTGGCAATAATTTCAAACAAAAAAGCGAAACTTATTGGTATAGAATAGTATATGTTTGCTAAATTTGAATTTATTTATGTAATTGTGTCAGATTTATAGGCAACTTTGAGCTCTTACGTACGTATATGTGACATAATCAATGCAGGGTATTGTGCTTTGTATTGTAATTTTTGTTGGCATATTAAGTATCGTGGTATAATTTGTTTCAACTATGAAATGCCCTATATGAGATGCATAAGGCATGGCATTATATTTTTCGTTAAGAAAACAAAACAAAACAAAACGAAACGAAACGGTGCGCCATATATTTACGAGAATTCACTTCGTTCCATGTTTGTGCTCACGGAATCATGCTTATGAACGTCAGCATGTCTATCAAAACATTAAAACATCTACACTCCTGCATTTGATGTTGGTATTTCTTATTTTGCACTTCAGGTGAATCAATATCTTTTATGTATATGACGGTGGCTTTCCACATGCTGCACGCATAATCCATTTTTGTGTTTGCAAAAACAAACAAACAAACAAACAAACAAACACACAAGCAAACAAACAAACAAACAATAAAAAGCTAATAGAACTAAAAGGGATCTGAGTCAAACGTAGCAGCAACAAAAAAGAAAACGAACAAACAAACAAAACACAGATGATAGCTTCGCACACGTTCCTAACATAAAGGTTGGAGATGATTGTATTACATCTCGACTGCAAAACATTGAGATACTGCACATCAAATAGTCGTGTTTAGCTACAACAGGTTATTACATGAAATATCAACGGGCGCGGCGTCTTAAGATCAGTATAGTATACACGTGAATAGAAAAGATGACGATTCATTAAAGAGAAACTGTGAAGGTATGAAACATAATTGAATTGTCATTTCGCTTATACCATACATACTACAAATAAAACCTTTACAAGTAGAATTAAATGACACCCAGTACCATAATCACGGTAACCATGGCAACAATTGCATCCATTTAAAAGGGATAGACTCGAATAATCACGTCAATTACTTTAAACTTTGTGAGCTATGAGTAACACAAATTTTGAGTAATTTGCGATTTGGTTAAGAAATTTGAATGGTTTTGATTTGTGTATCTAGGCCATCTATTTTCTTCTTTATTTGTTGTTTTTGTTGATACACTATAAGTTGCGTCTTTGCGTCTTTTTGTATGTTTGCGCTCGCACGTGAGGGGAAGTTCCCGAACAGATTTATGTTTCTGCTATCCAGTTTTACACGTGTGACAGAACAGAAGTTCTGTATTAAGTTATTTGTGAATGAGAAGTGATGAAACCTTTACATTTCTTTCCTTTAAAGAATCATCCTTCATAGAAATTTAAAACGAGTATTAATGCGTCAATTAATTCAATTTTGTTTTTATTTCTACCTCGAGAGTTGTTGGTGATAGCGTTGAGCTATAGAATATTGGCTCAAGCTGAGCTTTACGTGCCTATCATTTTTTCAGATGAAACTCACGCCAGACATTGTGGAAGTTCGTTCGAAATTGGCTGATGCTGTCACAAACGCCAGAGATCCTGGCCAGAAAAACAGCGCCATAATTGTACATTCCTCGGCCTCTCGCTTTTAGGGGGGAAACATCCAATTTTACCACTCGTTCTTAACCATACCGTGTGTCATAATGTTACTTCTCCTGAAAGATGATATCGCACGAAACGCCAATAAAACAGGGAGCCCGAATCAGGGACAGATTTACGATACATGGATGTGGTCACGTGGGACCGAGCAATAAAACGGATCCTGCCACAAATCTCCACATAGCCCCACATTATTTCTGTTGTATCTTAATAGCAAAAGGGATGATGCTACAGAGAAGGTGCAGCTCATGAGCAGTGAAAATAAATAAAACGAATGAGTTTTGAAGAGATTGTTGAGTGAGAGTCTAATCCCGGTGACATTTGAGAACAAACTCGTGTCACATGACCCGTGTGTTTGCTAATTGACGCTGACATTTATTTCATTGGATTTCCCCGGTTGAGATGAAATTAAATTCCCATGCCAAAAATTACCAGAGTTTTCTTCCATCATCGCTTGCCGAACCCTACTGTGATCCCTATGAAATGTCTTTCATCATTTCATAAACAACAAAACAAAACAAATGAATTTCGCATTGGGGTTGTTTCGCCTGAATTGAAGCCCTCTGTCGATGAAGAAAATATCGAAACATTTTGTTCTCGAAGATACTTATAGTTTTTGGCCCCTGGATTGATACATGTTTACAAGTGTCATCATATCCCTGTCATTACAGTGGACATCTCCGTTCATATATACCATATAAGGTTTAATGATATGACAGATTGTTATACGATGCAATTTCGTTGAGAAATTAAGTAAGAAATGTCAGAAAGAGAGAAGTGGTTGACATTATGAGACATTTTCATCTTACCATGCGGCTGGGAGTGTCTTCCTCAGAAAAATGTCAAGGCATCATTTTTTGTTTAGGGTCCTATGCTTTAAAGTGCGACTCTGCGTCAATCCGAAAATGGAAAGAAATTGCGTATAGGCTACTAACGAACCTTTGAAATTACAAACTTTTTTTCATTTTCATTTCATTTCATTTCATTTCATTTATTTCCACAGGGTTTACATTAACGAACCTTCGGAAAATAATGAATCTTATCTCAGTCTTGGATTAACGAACCTTCGGATTAACAAACCTTCGGATTAACGAACTTTATTTCATTTTTGGGTTAACGAACCTTCGAATAACGAACCTTATTTTATTTTCGGAAAAACGATCCTTCGGATTAACGAACCCTGTTTCATTTTGGAAATCATTCTTTGCAAACCATTCTTTTATATTTTTAGATTAACGAACCTTTAACATAACGAACCTTATTTTAGTTTCGGATTACCGAACCTTTGGAATAACGGACCATGCTTCATAGTCTGATTAACGAACCTTCGAAATAACGAACCTTCGGATTAACGAACATTTGGAATAACGAACAATGCTTCATTTTCTGATTAACGAACCTTGGAAATAGTGAACCTTATTTCAGTTTCGGATTAAAAAACCTTCAGATTAACGAATATTTTCGGGTTAACGCACCTTCGGAACAACGAACCTTATGTCATTTTCGGAATAACGCACCGTCGGAATTACAAACCATTTTCGATTTTTAGATTAACGAACCTTCGACGTAACGAGCCTTATTTTAGTTTCGGTAAACGAACCTTGGGATTAACGAACATTTTAAATAACGAACCATTTTTCATTTTTGGGATGAGAGAACCTTCGGAATTACAAACCATATTTATTTTTAGATCAACGAACCTTCGACGGAACGAACCTTATTTTAGTTTCGAATTAACGAATCTTCGAAATAACGAATCTTCGGATTAACGAACATTTGGAATAACGAACCATGTTTCATTTTTTATTAACGAAATTTTGAAATAATGAATCTTCGGATCAACGGATTAACCAACCTTTGAAATAACGAAATATATTCTATTTTCGGATTACTGAACATTCGGAATAACAACTGTAACCCTTGCCCCATTCGCATGGGAACAAACCCGCTGCTTTTACAGGGGATTCCAACCACGAACCTCATTGATACTTCGTAGGCTGATCCATCTAGCCACAGCAGCTCAAACGATGACAGTAAAGGAGACTTCCAGATAATTTTCATACATTTACATTTGAACACCCATAAATTGGTTATACTGAATACAGAGTTTCATAGTTATAGTGATTGGGATAAGGAATTAGTATGTTGTCAAAATTGGTAACAGATCACAATGACATAGCATCTTCACATGTGCATGATTAGTGCTCAACAAAAGAAGAAAACATGTATAAATTCTACACAGGTGAAATTTTTAAGCAAGTATTCTAACGGAATTATATTGCTACATTACAGGAATATATGAGCCTCCTACGTCATCATCATTGTTCAGTATACGTTTTGTTTTGTGTTTATTTTAGTTCATTAGTTTTCCGCTCATGGGCCACAATAATTTCCCAAAATCTACGCACTATCGATTTATGTACGAGGCCCACATGATGTGAAACTATGTATATAAATCGTCTGGAATGTCTCTTTAAGAGGGAAATACTTGTGCTGATAGGTGGCGATTTATCTGCCAAAATCATGATTTTAGAGTATTTTTGGATAAGCAAACCAGTGGGAGAGTTCTAAAGGGATGGCATAGTGGGATCTTCTAATTAGTGTATGTGGTCTCGACCGATGTAACTGTTAACATGTCAGAAGGCGGGGGGGGGGGGGGGGGCGGAGGGAACAAAGGGAGAGAGAAGGAAGGGGACGGATGGAGGGAGTCGTGGTGAATATTATGTACCACTACACTACTAGCGGCCTCCAGCATGGGAAAGAATTGAGATTTGTTCTATGTCCTGTCTCGATTCAAATAACAACGGTAAAGCCACCTTTTTAATCCCATCTGGTTCATAGAAATGCTTGTTCCAAAACATCCGCGGGGTACGGGCTGACCCCTGCAATACCGTAAGGGAGGTTAGTGTGGTGCTCAACCAACTTTCATCGCCCCTACAGCTCTTGTCGAAGGTGAAAGTACAGGTACCACTTTTCCTCGCAATCATATTTTGAATTCATTACAGCAATCATTGTTATACTGGATATGTGATCCCTGCAACCACGAAGACAGACTTTCCGTGAACACGGTGTAGCTGCGTAGCAGGTTCTCGCGAAAAGTCCACTTTTCTTGTTACCCTCAATACATATATTTATGCAGCATCACGAAGGTAACAAAGCCTATATACAATGTACATTTTTTTTTTCATTGACAACTACAATTCTCTTTTGATATTCTTGTTACTGTTGTAATATATCATTCAAAGAATGCTATCGCACAAATAGTCAAGTGTATCCGTATAATACTGAGCACTTATCACGAGTGAATTTACTCCAAACAAGGTAAGAGAATTCTGTCAACGCAGAAAAAATACACATCAGTAAAGCTTAAGTTTAGTTATACAAACCTTTGATACGTTATTGTAATCTATATTTTTCGTTGAATCAGCTAGGGAGGTCACTGCTCTGGTTGAATCCATGGTCATCGCTGGATGAGAAGACCATGATATTGTAATATGGGGTCATCCCACGAGACCGACACCCACGAGTCATATACAGCCCACAAGTTCGACATTGAAAAAAGGTCCACGAGTCATACAGCCCACGAGTTCGACACTATGCAAATAAGACCCATATGAGTTCGACACTCCCATAGGTAAAAACAGCCCACGAGTTCGACTTTACAACACGGGGTTTAATGTGTCGGTCTCGTGGGTCTTGTTTGCTTAGTGTCGAACTCACTGGCTGTATGACTTGTGGGCTGTATGACTCATGGGCTGTATGATTCGTGGGTGTCGAACTCGTGACGTGCACTCGAGTCATAGGGTTCACGAGTTCGACATTGAATATAGAGGTCCATGAGTCATACAACCTACAAGTCATATACAGCCCATGAGTTCGACACTAGGAAAATAGGTCCCATATGAGTCCAACAGTAGGCAAACAATGCCCACGAATTTGACACCAAGTAAAAAAAAAAAAAAAAGAAAGAAAAAAAAAAAGCCCACAAGTTCGACACTAGGTAAAAAAGACCCACGAGTTCGACATTACATCACGGGACCTAATGTGTCTGTCTCGTGGTCCTTTTTTGCTTACTGTCGAATTTGCGGGCCTTGTTTTCCTCGTGTCGGAATATGAAAGTCACATATACAGGTTCCCAAATTTTAAAGTTGATTATTACAACACGTCGTCACCTTCAAAATAACGAACATCACCCAAACAGACTGGAAGACAGGATTTGCCAAAAAGGAAAATTGTCATCATTCTAAATCAAAGGTCTTTAAGTGTCGTCTGTACTCTCTCCGCCTTGTGTAAATTTCACTAGCCCCCAAGTCCTCGCGAATTCAACATCTCTTTTTTTTTTCTTATTATTTCTTTCTTTGCCACCAGTTTCGTGCCACCATTCGGCATCTGAAGCAATCGATCTCATGTGCTATGGCCGCACTTTTGTCAACAGTTCCCGACAAAGCGGGCCAATTGAGCGGTTCAAACGAGGCGCCCTTTCTTTGTTGATACAAAGGAATGTTTCGATTTCTTAATTGATCATGTGACCTTCCCGCTTTAAGTTCAGTGACCTATTCAAATTGTATGGAGAAAAAAAAAAGAAACACGAAGGACGACTTACGGGATTGATAATGTTGACACACCAGTGCTAGCTAAGCTAGCTTTTTTTTCAGTCTTTTAATCAATGTCGTAGCAGCAGGTACATTCGCACTCTATTGACAAGCATCCCGAGTAGACATGAATACCCCGTGTCTAAAGAATGATACAATCAGTACAAGTAAAATCCCTCCCCAGCATTATCACATGAATTCGCACATACTATATCAAGGAAACTGTCAAGCAAACGTTAGCAAATCACTAGCATTAAAATTCCTACCTTCAGAATCTTTACTTCACAACAAAACACAAAAAATCACAAAAATTCCGTTCACTTCCAAAATGGGCGAAATGACCATCGTTTTCACACTGTTACATAAAATTATCTTTAATCAATTAGCCCTTGAAGAGGGAGAAACGTGCCCACTCATAAATCACCTTCTCTAACCACGACTGCACAATTTCTCCACCCCTTTATATGATGTACTATATAACATGATTTCGTTGCTCTTGTTTCTTGTGTAAGATTCAGTGACGGGCACCATCACGAGTCGGATCTACTCTACTTTAAAAAAAATGAAATAAGAAGAGAATCACACCTGCACGTGCATTATTGAGAATTTGAGACACATAATGAGGATATGACCAGTGTGTACTATATGAATATCAATAGTGAACAAAGAATAACGATTTATTATTCATACTAAACGTAACGAGATAGGTTTAAACAGAGAATAGCAGTTGAACTTGCGAGCAGTCAAATTTTATAGGATCAGGGATTTTGTGAGTGTCTGCCTTATTTTCTCACTCACTTATTGATGAAACTATTTCGGCAGATACATTTATATGATTCATAGACAGAACCATTAATCTGTTTCCTCTTCAATCCTCTCAAAACCTCTATCTTGAGATCTTATTGAGACTTTAAAGGGATGGTATAGTTTTGGTTGAGATGAGGATTCAGTGTCTACATTTTTGCGAGATATTTAGAAACCACGTGTAAAATGTTAAAAAGCACACAATTCTAGGAGGAATTCAAAGTTCATTTGACGAAAATCGGGGTTCAAATGGCTGAGATATCCAAAAACAAAGTCAAAACAAAATGGTCGTAATGAAAGGTGGATCCCACCTTTTAGTAAGATTGCATTGTTTCGGATATCTCAGCCACTTTAAAAACCAAATTTCATCACATGAACTTTGAATTCATCTTATATAATACTCTTTCATAGATTCCATATGCGATTTCTCATTATCTCACACACAAAAAAGTTGAAAACCTGAAGCCCCGTCTCAACCAAAACCATCTCTTTAAAAGCAAACGGATCCAAAATGGGATATTGGTAGTGACGGGGTTACATCGTCTGTCGTTGTCCAGAACTGAGTCCATCGTAGCCCTATGCTCTCTTTATGTCGATTTCACAGCACTAGGCTCGCTTTTCTTCTCTGGCGAATCTCCTCTATACCATCACACTTGTGTGCTGACGGATTTCTTCTACCGATGACTTGGCCAAGAGAGCGAGAGAATTTGAGGGGTCCCCGCGAGGTCCCCTGTGTTTATAGCACAACGCTGCTAATGATGACATAGATTTTCTCACCTGTCACACGTGTGGTGGCGAAGCAAACTGAAAATAAAAGGAGAGAGACAAAACAACAAGGTCTAAGCAACCGCTGACATTATGCAGAATGACGTTTTCTTCTCGTTTTTCCCCCTCCCCTTCGAACGGCTTTAAGAAAGCGACGCGTACGAACAAACAAAACCAAACACAAAACACAGTCCTTAGCAAGTGTGAAATATTTAGGAATCGGTGCACTAGTTCGCATTCTATCCAGCCGTTTGCGCAAGGCCATAATTTTGATTTGCACCGCATATTGGAGACGAAATTTGGCCCATCTGATACACATCGATCATTGTCAAATTATTTTCATCTGGCCCCTAAGTGTATACAGGCCTACCATCAAATGGGTTATACGGAGAGGGGTTCTGTTTCTGCTCCTTTTTGAGGGAAAGTTTGAACCCGGGGCATGTCCGACAAATTATGTTGAACCGTGGGAAAACGCGATTGTTTGTGGGGAGAAAGCATAGCTCACACGATTTACGATTCTATGGATCATTTAGAAAAGAAGATAATGATGTTTGTCGTTCACATGGTGATATATATAGATGCTAGAAGTGCTTCCTGCAGTGTAAATAAAATGTATCAGAACTTTTATATGTTTCGTAGAATGTCATAGTTGCGATGACTTGCTTGTCGAAGTGATTAAGTGCAAAGTAAAAAAAAAGTGCGATGACAGAAGGACGAATTTTGAGCTGATATCATAATTATGCCTTTCTGTGTGAACTTCACGAGAAGTTCCAAAGACCAACCTTTTTTCTTGAGAAGTTGACTTCCAGAGCCTAGGTTTATTATCCATCTACTCTACGAGAAGACATGTTTCTGCCATGATTTTAGCAAGTCCTACTTTATACTTGAGATGTTACACAACGCTGCTGGTTGTCCTCAATTGTGAAATAGCCGAAATTTAAAATAATATATGCATCAAAATGATGATGGAGGTTTTCGGTGGATCAAACTGAGGAAACACGTAGGTGCCTACACCAAAATCGTGGTTTGTATGTATATCTCCCCCCTCCCCCCCCCCCCCCCCTCTCTCTCTCTCTCCCTATTTCCTCGATAGCTATGATGAGACAGCTGTAGCCACTGGCTGGCAAAAGAAGTCACTCAGTCATAAACTGCCACAAAACCAAAATCATTCCAGATCACTACGTTTTAATCAGTTTCATGAAAGAGTTTCAAAAGCTCTCGTGGGATGACCTTTACAAAAGAGAGGGAGACGGAGTAAAACCCTCATAATGATGGAGGGGAGGAATGGTGACGATTTTCGAAGGAGGAAAAAAAAATGCCCCGGAGTTAGACACAAAATATCGGCAACAAAACATGTCAGTTTTCATCGAGATTTGCGCTTGTTATTGGCAGAACGGTTGTTTGCGCTGCCCAGCACGAATCACGGCGGGGCGACCGCCAGCTCGCCCCCAAAAGTTGTAACACTTGCAGGAATACAAAAACTCCAGCGTTCAATAAAATGCGACCAACCGACCGCATAACGTCCCCGTCCCACTCTTCTAACACATTCTTTTCGCCATTGTGGTCGCCATTACACTTGGATTAGTGACGCCCTTTTCTCCCTTTTATCCCAAGTTAGTTTTTCGTCTTCATTCGTGTTTGCTCCGAAAGAATGCGTTTCTTTCTCATATATTCCCACCCATTGTCTGTCAGGAATTTTTCCTCTTCAGGTGTCTGGCGTTTTGACAGGAATATTACCCTCTTTCAGTCCGTTTGGACTGACGGCATTATTATTGTGAATGGAAAAACTGAAGGATTTAACTTATACTGCAGTTTCCATTTTTCGACGTACAATAATGGACTGCGCTATTTTTCTGCATAATATACTCCTGAAAAGCGAGCAAACAAGCTCATTTTGCCATTTCAGATGACCGTTTGGTCGATACTAACTATAACTGATGACACGTGTAACACAAGAGACGGGCTAGTACGAATGGTGAGCCCCAAGTCAACTTGTGAGCTATATACCGTATGTCCCCCCCCCCCCCAAAAAAAAAAAAAAATAAATAAATAAATAAAAAAATAAAAAAATAAAAAAAATAAATAAAAAAATACAATCGGACTTTCCACAACAATAACTTTAAGAATAGTGAATCAATCCAAATGCAAGGTATGAAACAGTAACTCATTACCTACATTTTATCACAGAAGACCAATTCCATTTGCTTCAAAGAATCTGTAGTCAAAGAGAAATGAAGATCTTTGTAGAGCATTGTCAGGAACCCCTTCCCTCCAAGTTTTGTCCATTGTGTTCACATCTTACAAAATGCCAAGAGCATCCAAGTGCCGAAATTGGAAGAAACGGACCCATGGCCTGCTTTACAATGATCCACATTTCTCTGTGACCAGTGGCCACGTAATGAAATTGAATGAGGTTTTCTGCAAAATGTAGGCAAGAGGTTATAGTTTCATTCCCTGAAATAACATTCAGATTGTCTAATCATTTTGAACGTTATCAATGCGAAAATCCAGTGTAATCTTTTTGGGGACATACTGTTGATCTACCCTGTCACTGTTTGACATTTAAAGAACATTCGTCATCTCGTGATGAAGAAATGTTCCCTTGTTAAAAACAAAATTTATGTTCTCTTTTTCTTAGAGTATTATCAATCAGACAAGAGTGATAATTTCATTTTTTAGTTTGATTGGATACGTACCACGTCCAGGGTTGGACCAACCGATTTACCCTCTGTGAGAGATCAATGGTATTGGCAGACCAGATGCAAAATGTATAGAGCAATTTTGAGAGGTTGGTGTAAAGGAAGACATAGGTCTTCAGAATGGATCACACACTGATGTTGTCTGTTTGGCCTCAACCTGTCTCTCATCCCATGCATTATCGTCGATATTCTCTTCCTCTGTGATCTTTCTTCCCCCTCCTCCTCCTCCTCCTCCTCGTCCTCTTCATCTTCTTCCTCTTCCCCATCTCCATCTCCCCTTCCCGCTCTCATTCTCTCCTCCTCCTCCTCTTTCTTACCCTGTCCTCCATCCACCTCCCGACCTTTCTTCTTTTTGCCTGTTCATTTTCATCCCTCATTCCCTTCATTCTTAATTTCCTCCTTCTTGTCTTCCATATGTCCACCTCCTCCCATCCTCTTCCCCTTTCCTCTTTTTCTTTGTCATCCCTCCTCCACCCTTCCTTCCTTCCTTCCACCCTTCCCTTCTTCCTGCCCTCCGTCACTCCATCTCAGAATATCTCTCCGCCCCTTGTGCCTGCCTTCTTTCAGTGCAATTTCTGAACACATTCTTCATCTTGGTATGGATCCGTTTGGTGCTGACAGTTCTATAAGGAATGTAGACATGCTGCTAGAAGCATTGGTAAACTTTTGATAATACCCCACATCAACTCTGCTCGAAAGATCGCTTCATTACTTTCATCATTGTGGAGCCCCGACACAAAGAGATGAAGTTTGCGAACTGACTGCAATAGGGGATGCCTATTTAGACCGTTTTTACAAGAGTACTGCCCACGTACACCCATTCATAACCGTCCTGCATCGTGTTTATTCGAGGGACCCTTTTCTAGTTTTCTGAATGAATGCATAGACGAGGTGCTCCAGCCACTCACATGCAGCAGCTACTGAATATAACGAAAATGATATAAAAATACAAATTTTGGACGTTGATTTATAAGGATCTGCGTATTAGTTGACATAAATAGAAATCGGTTTGAATGAATTACTGAAGAGAATGAATTATAAGATGAGACAGCGCTTGGAGAAGAGAGGGACATGACATGACGAAAGGCTGTATATGGTAGGGGTTGCAATGGGAGTTTTTGAAAAGTGTAGTTCCTCGCGCTGTGCATCTCTCAACGCAAAGGTTGTAAAAGACAATCTGGCCGATTATCAACCCCTTGAATTAGATGGCAGATGCAATAAACGCGGCTTACTGACAAATTTCAAAGTATCAACCCTCCATGATTGGAGTGTAATTGGGGCACCTGAAATGACCATGTCATTATCAGATGGTTTGAAAGATGTCGAAGTCGCTGAAACATTAGATGATCTACAGTTATCGCTGAGGTTCCAATAGGCGCGTGCAGTTGCCCGCTCCTTCTTATAATGTATCTCCCGAGTCGGTACGACATAAAGGGGGATATAAGATACGGCATTGGTAAGTTTTGCTGTGATAGTGCATGACTCTAGCTTTCGCATGCAGGGTCAACAAATATTGCCCTCATTGAACAATTACAGCAAAGGATAAATTTCTGCGACAGGTTTCATACTTAGGAAATACATGGGTGTCTTTGATGATGATCATAATAACAACCAATATCTACACAGCGACTTTTCAAAATAGATGCAATGCGCTCACAAAGTTGCAACAAAACACAGAAATCAATAATATACTTATTGAACTAATAGCAAAAAAAAAAAGAACATTAATCACCATACCATTGGAATCAAATCAAAACCAAAAGAAGTTAAACTTTTGAAGCAAGTTAGTTTGTAGTAGTTTTTGTTTTGTTTTATTTTGTTTTTAATTGATCGATGTTAACTGCTGAATAGATGTTTGAGGGGAGGCTATTCTTGGATTGTGGTGCTGAAACAGTGAGGGCGCGACGTCCGGCTGTTGTTCGGGTTCTTGGAGCTAGTGTCAAGTTATCTCCAATATGCCGGCGAAAACACATTCAAACTTAGTTTTAATGTCTCATCAAGAGTTTAACTATAACATGGCTTGAAGGTACTCAGATGAATGTTGGAGATATATCCCAAAAAGAAGTGTGTGCGCTCTTAGACAAATTGGTGTACGTCACGATTTCGACAACCACAAATCATACAGCCCATGAGCTCGACACTATATAGGCAAATAAGGTCCATGAGTCCGACACTAGGCAAACAAGGCCCATCAAAAACAAAACACGACCGACACATTAAGCCCCGTAATGTCAGTCTCATGGGCCTTTCTTGCCTATATAGTGTCGAACTCGTGGGCCTTGTTTTTTATTATCGAAATCAAGGGCCGTATTTGCCTGATGTATCGTGGGCTGTATAACTCATGGACCTTTTTCCAATGTCGAACTCGTGGGCCTATGACGCGTGGGTGTCAGTCTCGAGGGATGACCTTGACAATACCACCCACAAAAACACAGATATTATTGTTTAACTATTTGGATTATCTTTGCCTTGATTTCAATCAAGATGCAATCAAATACATTACGTTTATATTCACAACCAAGTTTGGTTTCTAGTTCCAGTTTTGTTGTTATTGTACAGAACACAAAGAATTACCTCCAAATTATTCTCTTTGTATCAGTTACAGAGATAATTTGGCATACAGTTGACTTGTACAATTATGTCCTATTGAACCACTTGCCAAGTCATATTAGTCATTTTTCTTTGTAAATTGCTCGGTTTTCGGAACATCGATGATCTGTTAAGTGGAATCTGATGATAGCGTGTGGTTAGAACTGTATACGACCACAATAATGCGAACGCAGGAAATCACAGCTCGTGGGGGTTGAAGGGTCATGTGCACTTTTGAAAACGGGAGAGTGTCATCCACCAAAAGCGATGGCGTTGATATCGAATAATATCCAAATATAGACCCCTAGAATTAAGGAACATGATTTCGAAATTCAGCTGATTGGACATTTAAAGAATTTCAAGAGGAAACGAACTTGTGCAGTTTTCTAAAGATAGTGACGGTAGTGCATTATTTTTCCTCTTCGTCAGTTCGTTCCCACGTTGATTCAACCGGTGATTTAGAGGTGTTTCACATCAAGATGACATAGATCAAATTTTAGTTAGAACTTGATATACTCGCTGTTTATTGCTTGGAAATGGGAATGTTGCCCAACTTTCCTGGTGTTCTCATTGAAGAACCATTTCACTCCAGGTGTATGTTTCTCAGGGAACCGGAGGGGGGGGGGGGGGGGGGGGGGGGGGGGAGAGGACGACGGGGAGTTGTTAGTCTCCAACGAAATAGAGCAAAGTAAGTATGGATCAAAATGATGACTCGTGAAGTCAACATTGTGCAGTTTAAAGGGCATATCATTACAAAGTGCTACATTAAGATGAAATTCGATGTGAATTAATGCAAATTAGAGATCCAAACTGAGTATGTATGCCCACTATTCTTTTTTTTTTTTTTTTTTTTGGCCGCTGCTAAACCAATGGATGATCTGTGCTTATTTACGTCGATGAAGGGGCAATTTGTCAATAGATTGCCGTGTGGATTTGGAAGACTATCTTACCAAATGTTTCATGGCAATGATGAATATGATATGAATGGGACTTGTCCTCTGAAAGACAACATCCCTATAGTTTGAAAAGCATGGGGGGGGGGGGGAAGGAATGGGAGGAGTAAAAATTCATTTGAAATTGACCGAATGTAGCCTATGAAATATACACTGTATGTCATTTCATGAGATACAATCACAACATCCAGTCCATATTTTGTAGGGTAATATTTTCAGGAAAACCTTTTTGTAATGGGTCAATTTTAAGATGACCTCAAAATTCAAGACAGTGAAAGGATTGTCAATGACACTTGTCTTCTCTCACTCCAGGATGCACAGTTAACCTGTCCAAACACTTCGCAGATGACGTTGCCGTACGTGATACTAAATGCTATGTAACTACACTAAATGCATCGTAAGTATTACGTGACATTCGCTAATGCAATCTTTGCAGGTGAAAATGAACCACATGGACAATAGTTTTTCTTGGATTCTTGTCTCCAAGATTCCAAATATATCATTGGAAAGCACACACTAGTTTTATTACAACGTTGGGAAGCTCAAGTTTCACCTATCTGTTGATTTTTTTTTTTCATACCTGAGCAACATTGGGTGGTTTCATGGCTATCTTAGTTCCGTTTAGTTCTTGTTCCACAACACTTCTCAAGGGATACTATGATGTATATCGTTTTCCTATAGTTGATGTCAGAGTAAGTAATGATGGGATCTTGAGTTTAAAGGGATGATAAAGTTTTTGTATAGATGGGGCATCAGGTTTCCAACTTTTTTGAGAAAATGAGAAACCTCTAATGAAATATGAAAGAACATACAATTCAAAGAGAGACTCGAAGTTTATTTGATGAAAATTTGTTTTGAAATGGCCGAGATATCCAAAACAAAGCAATTCTGATAAAAGGTGGGAAAAACCTTTTATTAGGATTGCTTTGCTTAACCTTGTTTTTGGATATCTCAGCCATTACAAAACTAATGTTTATCAAATAAACTTTGAATTCCTCTTTGAATAGAATTGTATGCTCTTTAATATTTCATAAGTGGATTTGTAATTATCTCACAAAAAAAGTTAATAGCTGAATACCTATCTCAACCAAAACCATACCATCCCTTTAACATGTTTGCTGACACTAGGGTCCTAATGTATCCTGGACTTCTCTGCTCTCACTACATTACACCAGGGCTTCTTGATTTTGGCAACGGGCCATGTCTTTTACGAATGTTTTAAAACTGTCTCATGACTGTATTTTCACGTTTTCACATGGCAATGTCATACACATAATACAAGCCAAAAGCCAACCCCCCCCCCCCAAAAAAAAAAAGTGCAGAGGAAAACTATACTGAATACCAATAGGTCTCTAAGTATCATGGATGCATGAGAATCAAGCAGATTCAGTCAATTGTGATTTTATGAAAATCTGCCCAAAACTGGAAAGATTTGCACAAAGACAAATCACAAACTGTCTTTCTAATCTGGAGTCATCAGCGCTGCACTTACTGCTCACTGCCCTCTACTGTTTACTTTTGATTAGTTTAATGATGCTGTGCTTTGGGTGAAGGATGTGTACTGGGAGTAAAGTCGAGACTTTGAGCAAGGCACAAGAGGAGAGCATCAAATTGGCTAAACTTTAGACTTTTGAGAGTAACAATACTGACTTCCAGGTTCTATGCAAAGCCAGTTAGTTTTCTTGTCTGACTTGAGACTTCTGTTGTTTTTCATCATGTTTAATTCAAAGTGAGTCAAGTTTTTAATCACAACCATAAGGGAAAGTTGGCTTGAGTGCTGATGACCAGTACTTTTATTGTCAAACACACAATGAGTCTCGCTTTTGCCACATTTTAGACAGATATTTAGACTTGCCATGCTCCCTTCCCCCTGGCAGGATGTAGTGGTGGGGTGCACCAGTGATCACAGATGACAAACAGTCAACACAGTTAGTATGCATGCAGGGTCTGTCGAGAGTTCAGCTGCACTTTTTGCGGACTCTCTGGGGGAACATCTCGGCACGTCGACAAAAGGGCCCTGCCAGCGTCCCGTTGTGAAATCAGACGCTTGCGAGGGAGGCCTTTGTGCGTCTTCACGTCAAAAAGATAGTATCATCTGGCGACACAATGGGACGCTATTCTGGGGTCCTCAATTGGATATTTTTCGCCTCATTTCTGACTTCCTGCAGTCATCGGGGCCGACCTTCCACTCCCTATAGGGGGAGTCACGGATGGCTTCACACCCCTTTGTACTCCCCATGTAACTGGGCAATATTTAGCAAAGAGAGATTACAACTGTGGCAACAGAGACATCCTAAATGCAGCCATTATTTCTCATTTACCCCAAAACTGTTTCTGTTTTTTCTGTAAGCATCTCTAAGAAAGGGGAAATTGAATATTTTGCCAGCCATGTGGAGATGACGAAGTTCACCTCTGTGTTCACTTTTGGCACAAACTACCTCATTTCACAGAATTAATTTTGTGATGAGGTGGATTGAAAGTCACCATAGCTTTATCTACTATATTCATCGAACAGTACCTTTTCCTGTATATCATTCAATGAATACAAATCATTTAAAAAAGGAGTAACAGAGAGCTGAGAATTTCTGGCAAGTTTGAAATATCATTTTAATTTTCAGGATACCATGGGAGCACATATACAAAATGTACCACAAACAAGACAAAGCTTGCACTGTCACATAGCGTTTTGGTACGTGTCTTTGTAACAGCAACTTATACAATCAATTCATCACCATCTTTACAGCAATACAATTACAATATTAATTACCAGTACCTTTGACCTTTGTTATCATTGAATCTCAATGATGTAAACATACATGTAAATCTGACAAAAGCACCGCATATAGATGTGAATATTGCTTTTCATCCAATACATGCATAATTCACAAGAACCAAGAACTCTGAAGAATTGATTTATGGTTGAAAAATCTTGATACACTGGCATGCCCATCAGTTTTGTGTCTCGCTCTTAATTTTCAATGACTATCATAAGGACAGAGGCAAAAAGCCATTGATATAAACGTTTAACTGAAATCTGCCCATTCTACCACACAAACTTTACAAGGTAATATGCTCTCACTCATATATCAATATAATATGGACTGGCCTTGAGGGGGATACGACATATATTGCCCGAACTAGGAATGTATTGCCTGAGTCTTTGACTCGGGCAATACAATTCTAGTGAGGGCAATAAATGACGTATCCCCCGAAAGTAGACAGTCCATATTATAATTATTACCCATTTCAGGCATCTTCGAGCAATAACTTAAATCAATACATCTTTACAATGTAAACTTTCCAATTTACGGTAACAAAATTCACTCAGCGCCAGGTCGAACCCTACACCACTGTGCACAATTCAGGTACTCGGCGTGCTCACACAGTCGCAGCGATCGTCCCCCTTTTTTCGTGCTTACGTATGGAAATTTGCCCTCTGTCACGAAACTCAGGTATGCTGTGCAAGTAACAGCCAGCACGCACAGTCAGACACATGCCTACGTACGGTGCAGCGATAGTCTTCTAAATTTACGAGTTTGCCCTTCATCGTGAAACCTCACTGTGAGAAACTCTCACAACAGTAAATTTTTCATCACCGGGAGCTCAAGTGCCCGGATGCTAGCGGTTTTCGATATTTTCTCTTGGTGATTGACCGGAGTGTTTACGTGTAAAGTTAATGGCCAAACTCAGAAGAAGGAAAATATACACTAATATTGACCAACCAAAATAACAACTACAACTGCCCGACAATACCTCATATGGGTAATAATACGTTATGTTTTATTGTCCAGCGATGACCTTTTGCACCCCCCAGACAATAAACAATTGGCAAAGCATAAACAGGCATACTTCGCAACTGCTGACTTTAAGTAAAAGCATATCCATGACCAGATTGGAAGCTTTATTGGATTGTCTTTTCAAACAGCTTGGAGATAAAAAAAATTAATACATAATTATGATCCTAATGAAAATACATTCAACTTGTGTTACAATATAATTCTCGGGACCAACAGTTTTCTTTTGTTATATAAAAATTTTGCTAAACCCAAAGTGAATTTTGCTTCAAAGACATTCATGACAATGATTTGGCACCTGCATTTTTACTTTTTTGTAACAAAATATCATCATAACTTTGTTCATTTAACAGGGGCACCCTGTAATAATGATAATGATGATACTGATGCTGATAATAATAATAATAATAATACATTGTAATAAAATAATGAAAACCAGAAAAGCACTCAGAGAGGGCAGACCTCAACCAGGCAGCTGATTTCCACCCATACATGCATGCTGAAAATACAATGTAGTCCCTTTTCCTCATTGATAAAGAAGTCTTTTTGTTTTGTCTGAGAGTCTACCTCATCAGTAGCTTACCACTGCAAGCTGCGCTTCGAGAACATGGCAAGTGCGCATATGCACACATCATATATGCCCGGCTTGAGTTTCTTGCTGGCCCTATATGCAAATGAAAATGCTTAAAAAATATACACTGTATTTTTGAAGTATCCTGGATATAGACGGTGATCCAAATCACTTACAAAATTTAATGATCTCTTTCTTAGGTCATTATAAACTTTTTCTGTAAGTTTTATCAAAATCTGTTCACAACTTTTTGAGTTATCTTGCAAACAGACAGACAGACAAACAAACAAATGCTAACAAAAACATAGCTTTCTTGGTGGAGGTTATAATAATAAATAATAATAACAATAATAAGTCACAAAGAATTCTCCACATTACAATCAAAAGCTAAACTAATTTGTGTGATAGTGAGTCTGCATGTTGCTCACCTAAAATTGACAGAAAGCAAAAGAACTAATCAAACATATTGCCTTGTAGCTTCTAAAGCCATGGAAGTTGCCATGTACAGCACATGACAGCCACATGTCCACACCAAAACCATAGTCTGACAAAACTTTGCCTAATCTACAAAGGCCTTCATCAAATTCTAGGCTTTGTAATACGCAAGTACATATTTGTACATATTTTGATATTCTAGAGCAAAGGCACATGAAGGTACATACTGTAAAGATTTTATTTTTTGTTTGGTAAACATAGTGAACTCTATAAGCCTGAAATTAGGCATAAGCTTTATATTTTTGCTTTTAATTTAGTTTTCTGAATACATGATCTCAAACACATTGTCAAACAGAATGCGTATCCTTGCAATAACAATACACGTTGGCATCAATTTGTATTGTTTGAAAACAATTGCATCTAAGTATAACACATTCTTGATTGAATTTCAATACATGTATCACAACCAGTCACAAAATACTAAATAAAAAACTCTGTGTGGTACATAATTGGCATATTTCACTTGCTAGGATGTTATTTTCATGGATTTGATCCACATAATTCCACATTTTCTACAGTGAAATCAATAACTTAGATTGTAATATTAATGCAACAGAGAAATAAATTGCTATATACTCCGATTTATGTGAGTATATAGTATCATCTTTACAGGCAACAAAGATAGAAATCATTTCCACTTAAGACACTTGAATAAATGCATAATCTGCTACAGCTAGGCAAGCCTTCATAAAGCCTTGAAAATTATCCCTAATCTGCCAGTTTGCTCGAACACAAATCATCAAATCCAATGCAACCACACTTACAATATCCCGAAAAAAAATCTAATGACATGCTGAGTGAAAGGGAAAGACAGATTAGCAAGCAGCTGAATTATTTGGCATTAATTTTGAGCCATGATATAAATTTTTGGTCAGTTTTCATTACGGCTATGAGTTCTTGCAGAATTTAAGTCTGATTTTCTTTTTCAACCGCATTTTGTGGATCCTTTGCATCAGCCTCACTGTCTTACCCATAATCCTCTGCTTTGGTCTGTGGGACAAGGGTTTGCGCTTCTCTCTTCTAACAGATTGGTGTCTACTCATTTTTCTGCACATGTCTCTCTCCAGTGTCAGCTCTTGCCCAGAGTGTTCATGGATGGGCACATGGGGGCGCTCTTTCAAATGGGTCTCCATACCACCAACACTTTGCTCTTCGTTTTTCCATGGACTTGAATCTCCTCCTCCTCCTTCTCGAACCTCCTCAGCCACTTGTGCAGAGCTGGTTTCGTGTAAAGTATTGGAAGATCCATTCAAAAGTCTCTGGCCGGTGGCTGACAAGGGGAAATCCCCTCCCGACAGGGGGGAATCCCCAAACTCCAGTGATCCAGCAGCCATTTTTGGGGACGCAACATCCTCCTCCTCCTCCACCGGTCCAAATCTTATCTGTGATGTTGGGGACTCGGCATTCCATCTCTTCTTCTTCTTCTTCTGCCACAGTTTTCCTTTCCTGGCTTTGACACCATTCATCTCGTCATGTGACCTGGTGGTACAGGCAGCAAAAAACCCAGTAAACCTACTTTTCTCTTTGTATTTATGTGCTTTACAACAATTTTATAGGCACTCAACCTGCAATGAGGACGAGTCCCAAGTATACTAGGGCAAGTGTCCATGGGAAATGCGTGTTGTAGCAAAATCAGTCCGTCCTCCATGGGTTAATGTATTGGGCTACTACATATCCTTGCAGCATTACGTTTGCTTCCTACACAATGATTCACAGACTTGCTTGGAATGTGGGAAAATGGATCAGCAAATATTTGGAGGGTTTCAGTTATGATAATAGAAATTTCTATTTTTCTCTCAAATGGGAATGTACAAACATGCATTTGCAGACAATATATCAACCAATTCATCACGCTATTTTCCTTTCTATGTGAGTAAACAAGTATCTTTTGCACCTGAATACACACACCACTGACAAATACATACTTCTCAAGGATAACTAAATACTACAAATAATCTATTTGGAGTCACTTTTCTTCTCATAGTGATGACTCATCACCCAAGGGACAATAACCTTGAAACACTAAAATGTGCATTCACTTTTATTAATGAGAGGGTTAGAGTTACTGTCCTTAAGGCTATTGTCCACAATGCTTTAGTCCTTGGAGGTTATAAAATAGTCTGAAAGGTGAAGGTCTTGTGGCAAAATCACTACTGGGGGAGATCTATCAATCTGAGGATAAGTTAATACCCTGATTTTTAGCTCTCACTGTACTACTTGTTTCAAAGATGTAACTCTCAAAATGACAATTCATCACTGTAATGATAACAATAATGCATTACCTCCCTTCAAGCACTCATGAGGCTGCGTTCACATAGAAGTATACTATTCGGTGCTTGTTTTCGAGGGCACGCGAATAGCTTGAATCGAACGGTAGGATTTCCCAGCACCGGTTCACATAAGAGTCATTCTTCTTCTTCTTCTTTCTTCTTCTTCTTCTTTCTTCTTCTTCGTATTACTTAATGTTTTTTTTTTAATTGTTTTGGAAATATTACGGTTGAAGGTCAAACATAAAGTGAAAATGTGATAATTTTGTGTTTGTTTTTTTTTGTCTCATACCCGGAAATGGTTTAAGGTATAATGTAATTTTATGGAATTTAATGAATATTCATGTACTGATTGGCAGTGATTATCTTGGAAACTTTAGGGTCAATGATCCATGTCAATTCAAATTTTCATTATTTCTTGTGTATGCAGTGTCTGAGAGTTTCTTTCTTGTTCGAATTGTTCTTGTTTTGTGCGAGCCTGTGTGTCATTTTGATTTTGTAATTTTACATTTGTATATTTATGTAATACTGTGTATGTATATTCTCACTTTTGTAAAATCATTTGTAATTCAGCCTCAGGCTGCGATCAATGATTTGTTGAATAAAGATACCATTAATAATAATAATAAAGAGGGCACTATTCGAAAATACAGAATAGCTGCAAATAGTATAGCATAGTGAAAATCGCGCTTGCTCGATTTTCGAGTAGCGTATACCATCTTTCGTTTATGAAATCATGAAAATTTTGGTCTGGATTTGCCCTTTAGCAAAAATAGGCATGTAGACTGACATTCTGACGTAGTTTAAAAATGGTTATTGCTGGGATGATTGTGTAGGAGGAAGAAGTAGGGAGTTGATGGTGCGGGTGATGGTGTACTGGGTCTGCTTGACGGCGCATAGCGAATAGCGAATAGCGAATACCGTATACTTCTATGTGAACGCAGCCTTACAGCACATATATCTATCTCTCTCGGAGTAGAATTGGGTCATTTTCACACCCCTATATTGTGTAAAGGGTATCATCACATTTCAAATAATGTGATGAATTTGTGAATCATTATCACCAAAAACGTATCTTGCACTTTACATACAGCTTTTTATTATTACTATTTTGATATTGCTATGTAATGCAGAATGTCCTTGATTTGTTACTTTGTGTATTCTGCACTAATTGTTGTATTTTGTCATTCTGTGGCAGGGTCCCCAAGAATAACTGTAAAAACCGCTGATGGGGCTACCCTGAGTAAAAAATACAAAGTCAATATATAAATAATTTACATTATCTATGATGATTATAATGAACATAATATCAGTGCTCATTGTTATCATAATTATTTTTTTTTTACTACTTTTTTTTTTGGGGGGGGGGGGGGGAGGGGTTGAACAATGTGGCTGATAACAATTGTCTAAAGAGGATTTCTGGGGACAGAAACTGTAACTGCTTTGACGAGAGTGGGGTGTCATAAAGATATCTAGCCATACCTCTTGCGGGGGCGATATCTTTCAGGGCAGTCCCTCCTCTTGTGGTCCAGGTCCCCACAGATGTGACAGCCTTGATGGACTCGCCCACAGACATGAGAAGGCAGCTCGCATCGCTTACACGTGGTACAGTGAGTAAATGCTGTATATACAGATAAAAAAATAGGTAGAAATATTAATGTGTGGATACATACAAATACAGATGGAGAGATACAGAGATAAATAGATAGGCAGATAGATAGGTAGATTGACAGATAGATGGATAGACAGATAGATAGATGGACAGAGATAGATTGATAGATAGATAGATAGATGGACAGAGATAGATAGATAGATAGATAGATAGATAGATAGATGGACAGAGATAGATAGATAGATAGGTAGATGGATAGACGGATAGATAGGTGGACAGAGATAGATAGATAGATAGATAGATAGATAGATAGATGGACAGAGATAGATAGATAGATAGATAGATAGATAGATAGATAGATGATAGACAGGTGATTACTGCAAAAGCTGTTATTTTTGCACTGGTTTAATTTTTGCGAATCTTGTGAATCACAGTTGGGCCATGAATATGACAACCTGCGGAAATGGACTGAACATACAGGCATTAGTGCACTTACGATAGCCTCAGTGCTCAATAGTGCGAAACAACATCTCACAAAAATGTCTGTAACTTCCTAATTTGTGAAAATATTGGTACGCAAAAATAAGAGCTTTTACAGTAAATAGAGGAGAGTGAGAAAGAGAGAGAGAAAAGGAGAGAGGATAAGTATTAAGTATATTTCTAGCTGTATTGTGTTAATATCTTTATCAACAAATTGGACTGAATTTTTGATGTACAATGTTTGCTTCCTCATGAGCTAAAATCAACACTATCAAGGGATAGCAGGGTAGCAACGCAGTCCACAATTTATGACTCATCCATTTATTTTGTATGCTACCTGATATTTTTAGCTAAATGATCATCTCCCTTCTCAATGCGTTATGCAAACTGTACCCATTTACGATTTAATTCTACAATCATGCTGGATTTTGTAATTATGTAGCCCCTGAGTAGGTACGTCCATGATTTTTATCATAGCTGCTGCTAATACACCGAAAAATATCTTTATTAACATCAATGAAGGCCAATTGTAAATCAGTTGTGACCCCCTTCTTACTTCTTATGTAAAATAGCCACAGCTGTAGTTACTTTGACAAAGACAGTTTACAGGCTGAATGCATCACTTACATCTTTAGCCCCTGCCATCAAGCAATGCCATTTGATGAGAAACAACTCTCACTCCTTTCTTTCATTTAAAATGCCTTGTCTGCCTTGGACTACTTAACATAACAATGTCAGAATTTGGAGCTTGGGTATTTGTTCCATGTTCATCGTGACACTGCTGGCAAACAAGGATGGCCTGGTGGTAGTGTCGCTGCCCGGAAAGCAGTAGATGACAGGTTTGAGTCCCACTGGTTCCTTTTTTCCGGCATGTTTGTTAATTTACAGATCAGCAGTTGCGATCTTAACAAATTTAATTTGTAGAGGGAGACAAATTGAAGAAACTCACACCTGAACTCTCACTTCGTTTGAACACTTTTTTGTTGTTGTTGTATTACCCAGGTCCTTGAGATGTGACTGCACAGCAAGATGTTGCTTGATAGATTTGTATGTACTCAGTATCAGATTTCTTTACTAAAAGTGACCACAGAAGGACCTAACAGAGGAAAAGAACTATGCAAATGCATTACAGTGTACATGCGCTTGTGCAACCTGTCCGATCATCAGTTGCATTCTTACACGGTTTGACGCATTTGGCACACGGCACACAGTGTCTGTACGTTGTCCCGTTCTTGGAGGGGCACTCTTTGCATAGGGAACAGTGCTGGTTTTCACTGGCCACGAAGCGCTGGCATTCCTCACAGAATCTGCAGAAAGGATTTAATCAAAATCAGAAATACTTTGATGCACACATGGGCCTTTTGATGACATACCATTACACAAGTCCTTGATAGAGTTTGCAAAAACCAGGTAAAGTTGTTGCAAGTGATGTTAAGAGTTTGTGTTGTATTTCAGTGCTAAGAAATAATGACTTATTGATTTTTGAAAACATTTCTTGCAAAGATATATTGTCATATTGAGTGAACTAATGTAAAGTATTTTATACTGTTTGGCCCACAAATTACAGTAAAAATTGTTGCTGCTAGAAGTTAGAAGAAATTATCTACTGAACGATCATTCATTGATTGAGGTCAATGACTAAAATTCAGTGAGCTCTAATGTGAAAAGAGACTCAGCCTGCACAATGCAACTGAAAGGCGTAAACTGATTGGCCAAAAATCAACACTGTTACTACCATGAGCAATCTCTTGGTATGGATGCCAATGCCATTTTGAAGTAGCAGTGCCAAAGGGTTAAACTTTTGTTTCTATCCATTTACATGTGTGTACAAATGAGAAAAAAAAAAAAAGCAAAAAAAAAAAGACCAGTGTGACAGGGGTTGACTTAGTAGCCTATTATGTGACACTAGGACCCCGTTTACAGCCCGGCCTCAATTGCGCGGCCGAGCCTCGCAATTTTGTCCGTTTACACTGCTGGGCTCGGCCGCGCTTTTAATTCAAATCTTTCAATATTTTGTCGTAGTGGCGCTCTGCTTGTAAACAAACGCAATTTGGTATAGCCTGGTTTTCAGACCCTTTGCCAACTGTATTCCGTGGCGACTTTGTTCGTCGCCGTTCGGGCAAAGGCCTTTGCCGAAGGAAAAATCCTTTGCAGGACAAAACCACCTTAAACTATACTAGTTTTCCACGTTGAGGGGGTTAATATCGTGAATAGCGAAATAGTACGGGCAGAGGGTCTGGAAGCCAGACTAAAATTGGCTGCGCATGAGACCACCTCCAGAGCGAGGCCAAATGTGAGGCCAATTTTGGCCTCGCATTTGGCCTTTTGCGCGTTTACACTGAAGCGGGGCTGGGCTCGGCCGCGGCTCGGCCACGGCCGAGCCTTGCACTGTAAACGGGGTCTAATTGCATGTACCAACTGTATATGTCATATATTGCAGGAGTATAATATGTTGTAAATTCTGACTTTCAAGAAGACACCGTATGCAAGTAATTGAATTCATGACTGGAAAATCTCCGTGATGGAATGAGGAATGAATTTTAGCTATTTTTTAAAAGAAAAATATAATTTTTCACATTGGAGATAATATACGGCACATTTGTGCTGTGGGAAGCAATATTTCTCTTGAGTTGTTAAATCTTGATAAAATCAATTGACTAATGAAATTTCTGAACATTGTTTGTATAAATTGTTTTCTGAATTTTAGTTCTTATGTATAATGTTGTTGTTTAAATAGTTTTCTTGGACTCCTTGGTGGAACAGCAGTGTCTTGTAGGCACGGCTGGGCAGGGCAATCCAGCCATATTCCAATGATCATAGTTTGATCATCCTTTGTGCATTCCAATTATGTTGATTTCATACGGAATATAGAAAACAAACAACATTAACAACAACAACAACAACAACAACAACAACAACAACAACAACAACAACAACAACAACAACAACAACAACAACAACAACAACAACAGCAACAGCAGCAGTAGCAGCAGCAACAACAACAACAACAAACCCTCCAAAAATACAAATACAGTATCCAGCAGTTACTACCGTTCTGGTGTTATCTAAAGACCTAGGCATCAATCAATCTCTTTTACCTATATCCCTCTGATGCAGGAAGCTCTATCTTGGCTGGGTCAATGTTGGTGAACACCCTGACTGGTGACCCCTTCTTCTTGGCATTCGGTCCCCCTTTGAAGAGAGGGTGATTGTCATAGTCAACCTGAGAAAGGGGCGAGAAGAGTGGTACAGTGCACTCCTGTTCTAGTGAACATGATTATAAAAAAAAAAAGTTCTTACAATGAATTAAAAATTCAGTCCCAAAATTATTATCCATATAATACACTTTATTTGTTTGGCAATAGCAAAATTTCAAACCAAAGTCCTTAACCACTATGGCTACAATGAGCTGTGTGTAATTCACTTCAGCCTGCTAAGCATGAGAAATTACTTGTGTGAAAACTTCCGCTTTTACAGTAAATCTAGTCACTCACAGATTCCACTTGTTTTACAGCATTCAACCATCATATTCAACAGCTATCATTTGTAGCTTCTTTTATGCACACTAATGGACCATGTAGCTAAGATTTTGATTTTCAAAATGAAAATATTGAAAAGCAGAGTTACCAGAGTGTAGCTGCTTGTTCCATGACATTTGCTCCCATGAAATACATGCACGCTAAGCCATACATAAATTCAACCCACAAATATAACCCTAACCCTTATCCCAATCCTCAAATCAAACCAAACCTAAAACCCTATTACAACCCTAACCCTAAATCCTTGGAGAGAGAGAACAAAAAAAGTGGATGGGGTATCAGCATTTACCTTGTAGTCCAGCATCTTGAATCCTGCGAGATTCTGGATGATACGCTGCTCCAGAAAGTACGGGAAGATCCACATGACAGGGAGTTGGGCATTTGAGTCTGTGTAATATCATACAACAAAAACGATGAAAGCATTGTATTAATAGGGGGATACCCTAGAAGTTGAATTTTGGATTGCTACTGATGACAAATCAAAAATGTAATATTTCCTCTTGCGTATAGACGAATACTTGAATTCAACTTATTTTCTTCTCTCTCTTTTTTACAGGTACATATAGACCGATTCTGTGAGGCGGTTTGTGTATTATCGGCATGGGCAGTGCCATTACTGCGGTGTCGCGGCCGACCCCCCCCCCCCACTCCCCCACCCCCCTCCCTACATTAGCATGTGCACGGAATGAAAACTGATGCATGGTTGTTTTAGCCAATAGGCGTCTCGTACTGAGTGCACGAACGCTTGCTCAATGCGCCAACCTTTGTTACAAGTGCGCGTACTCCTGCTACAAGTGCGCGATAAACATGTTGCCCGTGTGGGGGGGGGGGGGGGAAGGAGGGGGGAGTAGGCTGGGACACCGCAATTTGGCTGCACCCAGTGCCACAAATTGTCTGCTGCCCTTAACGAACCCGAATCGGTCTATACTTGGCAAATAAGAACCATGGTACTGGTGAATGACCTGGTATATCTAAACAACATGACTGTATTCTGACACAATCTAAGCCCCTTTATATAAAATAAAGCATCCAAAGAAAATTTAAAATAACGTGACGATCAAAAAATGATAAAAGAGTGTACACTTCAGCATGAAATTCGACAGCAATATGAGACATATTGCCATATTAAATAGTTCAGCAGTCATTCAGACATTTGACTTGCAACAGGAATGCAATAACATACATGGTATGGTAAGAATGTAGACATCAGCTCCTAAGATCGAAGGCTCTCCCCTCCCTTTCCCACCCCTGAATGTACTGTACCTGCAACATCTGCTTTCCACATTTTCATGATCCAGCGCACACTTGATGCAAGTACATCCACCAGCCCTCCAAATGGCGGGTCGGTTACCACGACGACCCCTCTCCCACCAGACCTGGAGAGGAACTCTCTACATGTCTCGTGACTCCCGGAACCATCCAGGAAGAAGTGGTTGAACATGTTGAACCGGCAGAATTGGGATGGAGGATAAAACTGACCCTGTGTTTGAAATAAAGAAATTTTATGTGGAACATGGGCGTAAATCCCGGGGGGGGGGGGGGGGGGGGGGGGGGGGATGGGGGGATATATCCCCCCCCCCCCCTGAAATGGAGGAGGGGGGGATGGCCTGTACAATCATCCCCCCCTGAATTTTGAAAAAAAAAATGGAGGAAGCAGAAATGTGATTGTATCAATTTTGGCATATTGCATGAAGTTTGTACGCCGGCCTTCAGACAGGTAACAGAGCTGAACAGTATTCTTTCTTGTAGGAAAATGTATACATAATTTTCTCAAGCGCTCGCTCGCTTTGCTCGCTCGCGAAGAAAGTAACATCGACATACACTGTAAGGTATGGCTCAGACGTTGACAACGTCAAATAGTATAGGCCTATATGTAAACATGCTATGACGCGAGTAACTGGGGACCATCTGCAAAATATGTACGAAAACAAACAAACAAACAAACAAACCATAACAAAAACTATATCGCCATAATTGAACCCCCTCCATTTCCTGTATCATTCCTGAGAAACGACAGTGACTGGTGACTCAGTCAGGATACATCTATGAGCATACCCAGGGAAGATCAGGGGCGTCGAATCTATCTCGGTGTGTTTAGTGTTTAGTGTTTAGTGTTTAGGCAGACAAATCATTTATCCCCCAAGCAATTCCCGAGATGAGGACAAATCTCGAACTTTCTTAATGGAAAATTGTCCAAATATCGCCAGAACTATGCACCAGATCGTTGTATTGCAGTCATAAACATGCAAAAGCTCCGCTATACAGGATCCCTTTCGATAGACTTTATACACTTTTGAGATTGACGTATATTTCCCTAATTTATCAAAGAGTGTGCAGCAGATCTTTCACTTAACAAAAACACCCTCATATGCAGACGCGTCGATGGGGGGGATGGTTCCCCCATAAAAGTGGGACAAACAAAAGCGAAAATATAGCTACAAACGGCAGTGTTTGGAGTGTAAAATGTCAAAATTTTAAAGCTCGCTCGCTCCACTCGCTCGCATTTAATTGCTATGCCATTCTCCTGATGCTGCTGCCAGTGAATGGCAGCATTCGTGCCGGTGCGCCCCGCCCCTTAATTTCCAAAGCGAAAAATATAGCTACAAACGGCAGTTTTTGGACTGTAAAATGTCGAAATTTTGAAGCTCGCTCGCTTCGCTCGCTCGCATTTAATCATTATGCCATTCTCCTGATGTTGCAGCTAGTAATTGCCAGCAGTTTTCACCCGATGCGCCCCCCTTAATTTCCAAAGCGAAAAAATATAGCTACAAACGGCAGTTTTGGGACTGTAAAATGTCAAAATTTTGAAGCTCGCTCGCTTCGCTCGCTCGCATTTAATCATTATGCCATTCTCCTGATGTTGCTGCTAGTAATTGCCAGTAGTTTTTGCCCGGTGCGCCTCCTTAATTTCCAAAGCGAAAAAATACAGCCACAAACGACAGTTTGGGGGACTGTAAAATGTCAAAATTTTCAAGCTCACTCGCTTCGCTCGCTCGCATTTAATCATTATGCCATTCTCCTGATGTTGCTGCCAGTAACTGCCAGCAATTTTCGCCCGGTGCACCCCCCTTAATTTCCAAAGCGAAAAAATACAGCCACAAAGGACAGTTTTGGGGACTGTAAAATATCAAAATTTTCAAGCTCACTCGCTTCGCTCGCTCGCATTTAATCGTTATGCCATTCTCCTGATGTTACTGCCAGTAATTGCCGGCAGTTGCGCCCGGTGTGTCCCCCCCCCCCCCTTGATTTCCAAAGCGAAAAAATACAGCCACAAACGACAGTTTGGGGACTGTAAAATGTCAAAATTTTCAAACTCGCTCGCTTTCATTTAATCGTTATGCCATTCTCCTGATGTTGCATGCTGCCAGTAATTGCCAGCAGTTGTGCCCGGTGCGCCCCCCCTCCCCTTAATTTCCAAAGCGAAGCATATAGCTACAAACGACAGTTTTGGGACTGTTAAAAGTCAAAATTTTCAAGCTCACTCGCTTCGCTCACTCGTATTCAATCGTTATGCCATTCCCCTGATGTTGCTGCCAGTAACTGCCAGTAGTTGCGCCCGGTGCGCCCCCCTTAATTTCCAAAGCGAAAAAAATACAGCCAAAAGCGGCAGTTTTGGGACTGTAAAATGTCAAAATTTTCAAGCTCGCTCACTTCACTCGCTCACATTTAATTGTTATGCCATTCTCCTGATGTTGCTGCCAGTAATTGCCAGCAGTTGCACCCGGTGCGCCCCCTTAATTTCCAAAGCAAAAAAATACAGCCACAAACGGCAGTTTTTGGACTGTAAGATGTCAAAATTTTCAAGCTCGCTCGCTTCGCTCGCTCGCATTTAATCGCTATGCCATTCTCCTGATGTTGCTGCCAGTGATTGACAGCAGTTACGCACGGTGTGCCCCCCTTAATTTCCAAAGCGAAGAATATAGCTACAAACGGCAGTTTTTGGACTGTAAAATGTCAAAATTTTCAATGTAAAAAGATTTCACCGTGGGAGGGAGAAACCCCCCTACCATACCCTCCCCCCCCCCCCTCGCTTGCTTCGCTCCCTCACGATCTCATAACCGCTCCCCCAAGATCAAATCCTGTCTACGCCGGTGATAGGCCCCACTATTTAGTAGGCCTTCGCAGTGATGTCGCACAGGCGGAGCAAGAGCTGAAATACCACGATTTAGTCATTCAATAACATATTGTGAATATTTCATTTTCTATTGGTTTTTTAAGAAAAAACAAACAAAAATTTCACCAAAAGTGTGCACCAGATCGCTGAATTTCAGGTCTGAAAATGCAAAATCTTCCTCGTGTGAGAGAGGGACACCCCCCCCCCCCATACACACCCTCCCCCCGATAACCCGGTCGCTCCGCTCTCTCTCACAGATATTTCAAAAACAAAAAAATGTCTTCATACTTTTAGGTCTGATTTTCCCCCGCAAGTCATCTGACAAGCAAAAAAAAAAAAGCAACAACAAGAACAAAAAGTCTTCATATTTTTGCTGCCACTTTCCTCCCACTTTATATTTCATGCAAAAGAGTGGGACATCCGATCCCTGTAAAGTGTGCGTGTGGGGGGGGGGGGCACCAAGCTCCCCCCCCCAGGCTGCGCCGGTCCGGTTATGGGCTTGTAATCGTGGTGATGGTGACCATCCCCCCCACTTCTCAGTACGGATTTACGCCGTTGATATGGAACATTACATTCACATCAATAATGAAACAGAAACAGACATGTTCTAATTCAATACTTGGTATGGAATTGATGAGGATGTTAACCACTGGGAAGAAACATGAATAGATAGACAATAGGAACTACAAACATGAAAGACAGAGAACAGTCTTGAGAAATCTGTATTTCCATACCTAAAGGTCACATGACACTTGTTCCAAGAGGAATCCTAATATGCATTTAAATTGCAATGCAAATAAAATATGCTTGCATTCATTTTTCTTCTCTTTTCTTTTGCACCTGTGAAAATTCATCAAGAGTTTCCTATCTTAAACTGCTGATTTATGTTGAGAGATGCGACTTAATGTGTGTGTGTGTGTGTGTGTGTGTGTATGTGGTTTGTTCAGAATTGACCTCCAAAACAAATGTGCTACAGCGAAAAATCTCCTCTGAAAAGGTCAACTGATATGAGCAATACACATCTCAGATCAGCACATATGACCATGCTATCAATTAATTTAGGGCAAATTTCTGAACTTACGTAGCGATGGTCAATATCCAGCAATAGACTGTCCAGCTTGACTGAGTCTTGTGAAGTGATGTATTCATGCAACCTGGAATATTGGATGCACATAAATTTACTATTTATTCACATTTTTATAATGCAAGGTTGACAGGACAGACTCTGATAATCTAGCAACAAACACAGTGAGCTGAGAATGGTAGAGTTAACAAAATAAGGTCAATGGAACCAACAGTGTTCACAAGCCAGAAAGCTTTTGGATTTAAGTGATAGAGAAAAGAACTCTTAGAAAATTGAAAGGTCTGGAATTAATGGGTAAACACAATGACTGTGAAATTGGACTTGGTTAAGAAAAGAAAACTAAAGAATTCAAGGGTTCTGAAAAATGAATGGTTAAAACAAAGCTCTGAAAATGAAACATTCTTTAAAATTTTACGGAGAACGAACATTTGCATTTAATGCCCCTGTCTTATGGAATAATTTTCCTCAGAAATTGAGACAAATCACTGATATAAATAGATTTAAGTCTGCCTTGAAAACGCATTTGTTTACAGTGTAAGCAAAATGAAGCTCGGTACCATCACTGTAATTGGAATTATATGTTCTTGTTACAATCTTTTCATTTTTTGAGTGCACAGGGACATTATCACTATGTGTTATGCGCTATATAAGCACTGTCAATTATTATTATTTTTATTATTATTGTATGAATTGAAGGACTGAAGGAAAGAACAGAAGTTTTAGAAAGAGAGAAAGGTCCTAAGAATGAAGGATTTCAGAATTTATAACAAGGTTACACAAAAATGGCTCAAATTATAAATGGGGCAACAACAACAACAACAACAACAACAACAACAACAACAACAACAACAACAACAACAACAAAACCCAACAACAGGCTCTTGGAATCAACAGAAATGTTTTTAGTATTTGTGTTGTTAAAACAAAAAGGTTTGTAACATTACAAAGTTCTACAGCTTGGTGAAAATCAAAGTATATGTTCTCAGTGACAAGACAAACTGTAAAAATAATTAGGCATGATGCACAATGGATGAAAAGCTGTCACAATAGCTCACCTCAGCCAAAGGGTCAGTGAGCTAAAGCAATTATGACTGTAAAGACTGTTGCTTTTATCACTACATGTCAAGTAAAAGCTATGACAGGGGAGTTTGCATTTACCTTGGTACACCCAGACATAGAACCCTGTTGAATCCGAGAGACTGGAGCGTATCAACCAAGAACTGTACCGTCTTTGATGTGAACAAGTATTGCTGCACAGTAAAATACAGTGAGAGAGAGGGTCAAAACATGTGAACTATCTCATCATAATTATATTAACAGCAAAATACATTCCATTATAACACATTTAGTCTGTGACGTGAGAGACTTCTGTCAGTGTTAGACAACCTTCAAAGATTCCCTCCATCCCCCCCCCCTCAAAAAAAAAAAATTATATTGTTCCAGGGTGGTCCACAACTTGAAATTTTAGCATGTTGCAAGCTCAGAATCTGAGAATATTGCAGAAATTGAATATGCGCGGAGCGCACATGATGAGTATGTAGTACGCAATATTTTGCTGCTTATCTCTCTTTGTGCTGCTTACATTCAATGTTCTCTCTCATGTTTTGCACACAAATATCTAAATTACCTGGTAGTTTGATGTTTCTTATGTTATGCACATGTTTTGCACATTTTTGAATACTTTTACTTTGAGCTTGTTGCAAATTCTTGAGGATGTTGCATAGCATGTTGCTGGCTTTTTAGGATGTTGCACAAGAATTTTAGCATGTTGCAGCGACATGCTAAAACCCCTCATGGACCACCCTGTGTTCTATTAAAATACTAAATGTGGTCATGCATTGATCGACTGTAAACTCTATACAATACATATCTGGATTTTACATTCCTTTCAAAATAACAAAGAACTACACACTTGTCATGTACTGATTATCATCTTTCATCTGCATGTAAAAGCTAAATGCTGCAATGTACATCAAACCACTGCATTGCAACAGAAATTAAAAAATGATCAAAGAGAACAATACAAAATGATGGTTGAATGTTCACATGGTGAAAAAGATCTTGCACTCAAGTGATCATATTTTTCAACTCATGCACAATTCATGGATGACTTAATAAGCATTTGACTTTTAAAGAAAATAGAGGGAAGAAATTCGCTCTTAAAAACATTGCACACCTTTTATTTCTACAAAACTCTGAACATTTCCAAGTTAGACTTGATTCATGCATTTACAAAGACCCACTGCATTTGTCTTGTTATTTTCAATAGCCTCCATGAGGTAGCTGGGTCTCCTAAGGTCCCCACGACTGATCCTAGTCTTCAGACGATGGTCTGCATGCCTGAAGCGCTCTGCAGGAAGAAGTAGCAGGTGACAGTCTGAGCAGTAGGTACGGTCCGCCTCGTCGAGCTGCAAAGATTGCCTGAACCTGTCAGAGTGATATCAAAAACAAATCAGACATCTCCATCAATTTATTTTGAAAGGGTTATTTGCCGGTTTCTTTTACCTGTAGATTGAATTAAAGATAATATAAAGTTTTGGTACCTCAAAAGTTTCCCTGAGTTTCCTTGGCTTAGTTTGTGTTTCAGGTTAAAGTACCTTTCATATAACTAACACTGGGAGACTTACTTGCCCCAAAGTGCTCTCATGTCTTAGTAATCATGCAATAATGGTTTCGTACCAGAGCAGAGCGGACTCTGAAAAATTCGAACGAGCCATTAGTTTGACTCGACGCGGACAATCAATATACACGTATTGTACGAAACCATTATTGCATGATTACTAAGACATGAGAGCACTTTGGGGCGAGTAAGTCTCACAGTGTTAGTTATAAGAAAGGTACTTTAACCTGAAATACAAACTAAGACAAGGAAACTCAGGGAAACTTTTCAGGTACCAAAACTTTGTATTATCTTTAAACAAAATGATTTTTTTTTTTTTTTTTTGGGGGGGGGGGGGGGGGGAGTGGTAGATACCAGCCAATAATGCAGTCCATAGGGCAGCATTTACACTCTGAAACTGAAATACCCACTGCATTAAGCCATAACCTGCTAAACTTACCCATTTATACTATTTCATTGAGTATCCACACGAGTAAGACTTGGCAGGAATGTAGGTTACTAGTAGACAAACCCACTTGTATGTAACATTACCAATAGTCTAAGTAGACAGTCGATGTGATGCAATATGCAACTCCTACAGTGAACATTACTGTACATTATAGAAAATACATCAGAACACTACTCATTTGTCCTTCAGCAAGGCACATTGTCCACATTGCTGCTCTCTACCCTGGAGTATAAATGGGAGCCAGTGCGTACCCGGTAGGATGAGAATGTTGGTTGATTTGGCATGTGTGCACCTGTAAAATGGCGACTGGCTGAAATGCTCCCCAGGGAATGGAGAGTGAGCACTGTCAGTGCTGGTTGGAAATAATGTCTGCCTATCCAGCGATCATGGTATGTGCCTTGAGCATTCTACAGAGTGGATTTGGCGCAATATGAGTCATATATGATTATTATTATCATAATTACTCCCTAACACAAAATCAGCAACAACAAAAAAGTACAGTGAGGGCCAAGGACAACTTGCGAATCCCTACCATACCCGATAGCTGGTAGTTGTTATTTATGCAAAAACACTGCTACCCATATTTCCTAATCATGCTTGCTGAAAATGTCAGCATGGATGATTTTAGAAAACCGACCTATCATAGAATTCCTCCTGGCTCGTCCATGGCTGTCGGGATCGGTTGAATTCCTCTCTCATCAGCCGCTTGGTCTCCGACACAATCTCCACGTCAGAGTAGAGCTGAAAGAAGCCGCAGTCCGTCCTGTCCCGACAAGCCGAGCACGCAAAGTATCGTTGAGACTTCTGCTTCCCATGTTGGAATCGTTCAAACAGTAGTGTTGGACCTGCAGATGGTCAATGAAAAAAAAATGCTCATCTTAATTTTCAATTCTACATTGAATTTGTGAAGGAGTGTTGAACTTGATGGACACACACATTAAACTGTAAAGTGAAATAATTCTATTAAGCTGAATGTCATATTCTGCTTATCTAGAGCCTATATTCCAATTTCTGGCACATTTCATGTCTCAAAATCAATGTTCTGTAATGCCTAAAACTTTAAAGGCCAATTTGTGTGTCAAACTTACATAAATTCAATCAATTCTGTACCGGTAAACAAATTTGTTCCAAAATCTCAACTTCAAGTTGAACATTACATAACTATGATATATCAGTGGTGATGGATATCATATTCATAGAAATGTAACAACTGGGTCCGGAGGCAATATTATCTTTGAAGAAGAAGGTCAACAAAGTTCTTGATAAACTAAGTAAAGCTAAAGTAGAAGAGCAAACCTCCTCAGAATCAACAGAAATAAGAATCTCCTCCTGTTAACAACTAAATACTGTTGAATTCACATTAAAACGACCGAAAGGCGAAAGACTGAGGAGTATTAACGACCTTGCCAAGAATACACTTCTGACTGTTGTTGTCACTAGTGTAACTTCCAGAAATATAAAGTGTTATTTTGACACTCATAATGATAGTAGATTCCCCATAAATGTAGAGGGTCTACAGACGTCCCCCTCCCCCTTGCCTGTGGCTGTAGTGTAATGCTCCCCCCTCCCCCACATCCCTTCATAGGTCCTGACCTTACCATGAGGGCAGTGAGGTGCCTTCTCCAATACATCTTCATCAAGACAGACATCCACTCCGTACTGACTAGAGGCGGCTGTCGCACACATTATTCAAATGTCAATATTCAAAACAAGTTTTAATTTACAAACGGCTAGGACAGAGCTTGTCTCGTCCACGTCTGAAACATTCTTCACAACGGTAACCACACACACGTGGCCAAAGCCCGCAAACTTTCCTAGATAGAAACCGCTCTGCAGCTGCAGTAGAGGCAACTGACAATGACATTACAGACTTTGCAGAACACTTTGATGATATGCGTTGTACATCCCTACACAACAAGTTTTCCGTTTTGCCTTCATGTCGATGAAAATTCAAAACATTCTGCCAACGCCAAGCCAGTAGATTTACACCACGCGATCGATCTGTCCTCCTTCGCTCCTGTAGCTGTTCGAATGTCCCCACGGCGGCGGCTAGGTTGGATAGCCAATCAATTCTTCACTCTCAGCCCGGCCGGCCCGGGCGGGCGCGCGAGGCGGCAGGCTCGGCGGCTGCATGCATGCAGCATCCATCCAACGGCCGGCCGCTGAGGTGTCCTTCTCATAGCCAGTGTTGCCAGATGGTGATTTCGGGAACCAAAAAGGGTGAAATTTGGTGATTTTTGATGTTGTTTGGTGACAAAATTTTAGCCTGGTAACCAAATCAAAATCTGGTGATTTTTGGTTACTTTTTGGTGATTTTTGGACCAATGAAAAATAATCACACTAATTGAAAACAAAAATGCATTTTGCCCAAAGTTTTACCCATATTTCCTGTAGAAACATAACATGTGCCCCTTTTTTGTCACTCGACACACACAAACACTCATATATCCATACACGTCGTACAAATGCATCTAGTGTGTGTGACTACGGCGCGCCGAAAGTTGCACCGAGAGTCGCGCAGAGTGTTTTTGGTAAAGGTTTAGTGACATAATTTTGTCTTGAATTTGAAGCCTTACCTACGCTATTCCAAATTTGGTGATTTTTTTATGGCTTTTGGTGATTTTTTACAAGGCTTTTGGTGATTTTGCTCAGTTTGGACCTGGCAACGCTGCTCATAGCTCATCGCACAGTCTAATCACGGAATCACGGAGCGAGAACGATGGGGAAGGCAATTCAGTTGGTTAGCGCTGCTCTACTTAGGCCAGTTTTGACCCCAGATGAACGAAAAACCATCATTCAGTCTCAGTTAGATCGCCTATCATCGAGTGAGGATGAGAAAACGGGGGTTGAGTTCCCGAAGGGTAGGTAGAAAACAATGATTTTGCGGAAATAGTATGTTCCCGAAAAGTGTAGTCCCATCTACTCAATATGATGTATGGTTCAGCAGTCTGTGTATGTTTGCTTATCATATCATCAGTGAGTGTGTGTGGTTTCTTAAACATTATAATCATACACTTCTGACAATCTGAAATCTATGATCGGCAACACTCATTCAGTATTTACGTGTCATATTTTTTTGCCAATAAACTTTGTTTCTAAATCCTGTTGTGTCAATCGGGTCAAATCCAAGTTGTTAATTCTTGTGCGGTGGAATAGAAGAAGGGCCATGGCTGATGCCAACTCAACCCATCTCAGATCTTCACAAATTGGCAAAATTCAAGAAAATTTATATGCTGTGTGTGTCACTTGCACTAGATCTTTGTGTGGCCTGTAGGATGGGTACAGGTTCAGTATAGGTACTGTTAGTAGAGGCCTCAGCTCTACTCTTGTTATATTTTTCATCAAAGAGAAGATAGATCTAGGGCCTATTTTTTTTTCCCCCAAGGCTCGGCTGTTGGCATTAAAGTTTGCAGGCACTGACTTCATGGCAGAATTTATCATATAGAATCTAAACCTAGGCACCTCACTGTAAAAGGAAAACAATCTTGCATGCATGAAATTTCTGTGAATTTTGCAAAGAGCCAAGATTTGGGAAATTCAAATGCATGCAAAGCGAAAATTGTCTGTACAAACATTGAATGCCAGTGACAATTCGCTAAAGTTTCGTGCTGCAAAAAATGGCAGTTGGCTCCAATTCGAAAAAGTTTTGTGCCGTGAATGTTTCTGTTTTACAGAGTAAGTGACAGTTTTGGATATTGAATCATGTTATCTCAACCAGTAAAGTTTAAGCAAGGTCAAAATACATTGTATGTGTGTGTGTGTGTTTTTTTTTTTTGTGGTAGTTTATTCGTCTGTTAGTTGTTGTTTTTATTTTATGATCTATAGTAAATCATACTCAGAGTTTAAATGTGTTATTTGTTATTCATTATTGCTACCCCTAACCTACATGTATGTAGACCATTTGAGATCAAGAATACTAAAAAAAATCAAAAAATCTTTGAATGTGAGATGAGGAAGTCTGAGCAAGGTTGGACTTGATTATTTTTTTTTTCAGACTCCATATGAACTACTGTAGCATGACATGCCCTAACAAATTTCTAAAACTTTCAAACATTCTATTGTATGATTTAAAGCTGCTCAGTTGTGCATATACAATGTACAGGTGTATAAAAGTCTGATTATGGAAAGCGGAAGATATGTCCTATCTTTCTATGGCCAATGAATGATCTCAGATGTGATGAAGCAACAATGTCTCATTCTCTTTCAGACCTTGAATGGTTCAACACTTCTGGACCATTGTCCTTCAAATCCCACCTGCATGGCAAAGTGGTTGTTCTAGACTTTTTTACATACTGCTGCATCAACTGCATGCACATTCTGCCCGATCTTGAGGCCCTTGAGAAGGAGTATCCCGTGGAGAGTGGCATCGTCGTGATTGGAGTCCATTCTGCCAAGTTTGAGAATGAGAAGGTGTCCACCAATATCAAGAATGCCATCATGCGCTACGGCATCGAGCATCCCGTCATCAACGACCACGATGCCGTCATGTGGAACGACCTGGAGATCCAGTGCTGGCCCACTCTCATGATCATTAGTCCCTCGGGGGAACCTATCATTTCCATCATCGGGGAGGGCCATCGCGACATCCTCTTTGAGACGATCGAGCTCTGCTCTGCTCACTTCAAATCTCGCGATATGCTGAGCCCCCACAGTCTGCCGTTCCTGAGCATCAAAGATTCTCTGGTGGACACGCCCCTCCTGTATCCAGGCAAGGTCACCACCAACCCGAAAGGTGACCTCCTGGCTATTTCGGACACTGGCCACAACAGGGTAATGATAGCCACTACTGAAGGTGAGGTCAAGCATTGCATAGGAGGGCCCCAGGCTGGGCTAAGAGATGGTCTGTACCATGAAGCTCAGTTTCATGCCCCTCAAGGACTTTGCTGGGTAGATGATGTCATCTTTGTCGCTGATACTGAAAACCATGCCATTCGGAAGGTTTGTCCATTATCTTCTCTAAGAGACCTAAAATGCTTATACATCCCCCTTTTTAATTTGTTTTATGGTGAATTATATTTTGGTATTTGGAGAAAGTTTGTTATTTATTTGTTTGTTTGTTTGTTTGTTTAAAAAATGTACTTAAAAATAACCCTATTTTCAATAGTTCTACTTTTCATGGTAGAATTAACACAATGAGTTCAGCATTACACATTTGCAGTGATAATGGTCTTTAGCTAACTCTAGGCTTTCAAGTACCGGTGCCTGTATCCATACACATACTAGTTGCTCGTCTTTCTTGCCCTCTCCCTTAAACTATCTTCCTCTCTCTGTCACATTCTCACATCCTCCCCTCCTTCACACACACTGTGGCCATATTCCTCTACAAACCAGCCTGCTCACTTGCAGAATTTACACTTCTTACTCTGTTGTGTCAGTAACAGAGTTTTTCATGACAAGATTCTGACTGAATGCTCTACACAGATTGACTTGTCAAGACAGTGTGTCAGCACCATTGCTGGCACAGGAGAGCAGGGCAATGACCCCTACGGAGGAGGTCAGGGGGTAGAGCAGGTCATCAGCTCCCCATGGGATGTGGCCTTTGGTCCTCCGAACGAGGATGTGCTCTTCATCGCCATGGCGGGCACACATCAGCTCTGGGGACTGTTTCTCTCAGATGGGCAGTGGCTCAAGGCTGTGTGAGTTCTCAATTTCATTCCTCAGGACCACTTCCTTTAACATCTGTCATGTCTGTCATCAGATTTGATTTGACTTGTGAAGATAACGTGTTATGCCTCTTTTCAGTAAAGAGTTTGTGAAGACTGAATCAGTAATTGGTGAATATAATCAGAAAAACTACATGTTGCCTGTCATCTGTTAATGTTGTAAAAGTAACACAGGCCAGAATATTTCTTGTGCATGGTCTGATAAAATCATTTTGTAGTTTTCCCAGAAACTATTCATTATGAATACATTTCAATGTGAAGCTTGAATATTCATAAATATCTGACAGCAGCATCTTTAATGAAACCAGTGTTACAGAGAAAGATTTTCATACCTGCCAACTGCTCCCGTCTGAAAGGAACAGTCATATTTCTTTAACAGGAAAGAAGAAGCATTATTCAACCTTGTGTTCCTATTTTTGTTATCACCTGCTGATAGTAATGTATGGGAGATGGGTACTTAAAAAGCATTAGTTTTGCATTATTTTCTCCCAGTTATTCCAATTAAACTGAATTTAAGAGTGGGCAGGTATGCATTTTCTTTTTCTTACACAGAGTTTATCACACACATAGGTCTACAGTATAAACGTATGTTTTCCCCCCTTTTTTTTATCACAAAGTTCATGTTAAATTGTTATTTAAGACATTACAAGCCTCACCAGCAGCACTGATCATTTTTCAGAAGGTCTTGAGATGAGTTTGGCTTGGGCAATTTTACAAAGCACAGCTGTGATATACTCAGTCCTTATGTACTTCATCAGCATGTGCAGTGCCAATCCTCCAGTTATTTCTGTTCACTCCCTGAAGTCTTCAGAAAATGATCAGATAGTTGTCCTGTCTGTCCCACAGGGAGCACGCAAAGGGTACGTGCATGAACTATGCAGGTAGTGGCAAGGAGGAAAATCGCAACAATTCCTATCCTCGCAAAGCGGGCTTTGCCCAGCCGTCGGGTATCGCTCTGGCCCCCCAGGAGCCCTTCAACTGCATCTTTGTCGCTGACAGTGAGAGCAGCACCATTCGGAGGGTGTCTTTCAAGGATGGGGCAGTCAAGAATGTGGTGGGCGGGGAAATAGACCCAATGGTGAGAGTTCATAAACAACACATCAAAAGTGCAGTGACTTTTCATAAAATGTCCCAATAAGGTCTCCACAGAGTAGCTCTTTTTTTTCAATTTATTTATTTTACAAACTACAAGCTGTAGCTTGCAGATGGTGGCATACAATGTGTTTCAAGGATACAATTTCTGTTCGTTTTCAACAGTCAAGTTTCATGTTTAACTTATTTTCTGTAATGGTAATGATTGTAGTTTGTGAATGAGGATCTTACTGTCTTGAAATATTTAGAATTCTTGGTATCATTTTTGGTTGGGACATAGTTTGTATGTTTGCAATGTTTGTATCCTACAATTTTTTTTTGAATGATCACTGATCCTTACTCTTAGTTTACAACTTGACGTGTTGCCTTCAAATTCCCTTACATTTTGAAATGATACAGATGATATCATACGTTGTATAATTTTGTGTTTACCATGTAAGATAGCTATAACAATTTCTGTTGTGTATTTTTTTTTTTGTCTTAGTATGCAAGCCATGTAAATTTTGAAAGTTTGCACTGATGTGAAAGCATAACCAAGATGTGAATTTTCAGTGCTTGTCTTTCTTGTGAAATTGCTCATGACTGTGTTTAACCTCATCTCTTCTTCCCAGAATCTGTTTGCTTATGGTGATGCAGGGGGCAAGGGACTTGAGGCAAGACTACAGCACCCTCTGGGCGTGGCATGGGACCAGAACAAACTCCTCTTTGTGGCTGACTCGTACAATCACAAGGTGTGCACTGATTCAGTTTGTGTCAAAGGTCAAATGTTGAATGACTAGATTACTTCAGGGCCTGACAAAACCACTTGTCTGCTTGTCTATGGGAAGCAGAAACCATGGCCAGTAGTCAAATTGCCAACCCACTGATCAGTATGGGCAGTGAGCTAAGGCCAAATTTTAACACACAAATGAAAATATGAAAATGATAATGCATAGGGTTAATATATACCAAACTTGCTCCTGGGTGGGATTATTGTATGTGCACTAGCTGTATCATTTGACAGAATACTGGTTTTATGCATTTGTGTGAATAAATGTTTGTGATGGCTATGCTTTTGACAGGCTTAATTATTCCAGTGTAATCAAGATTTTATACATTTCCCATAAATACTTACCAACTTACTTCCAAGTCACCTGATTTTGATATTTTTGTTTCAATATTTTGGATCCAGTTCACTTTCATAAGTTGTTTCTGCCATGGGTAAGCTGTAGGCCAGCTCTGTGGCTTTAAGAAACAAAAATTGTTACAAAAGTATACTGACCTTTTGTAAGACAACAGAAGATCAGTTTTTGTGTATGATTGAGTATTTCGTAAGCAGGTCATAAATGATTGCACAATTCGTCCCAGTTTAGCTTTTGTCATCCCATTTCCAATGCCACAAATGATGGAAGATTTTTACTGCAGATATTATGTTGTTATCATGAAATTGCCACCTCTGAACTTCTCTAATTATTAATTAAATTTGCAGGAAATCAGATTAAAAATCAAACAAAGTAATTTGACAATTTGAGAGAGAAACAGAAACTCAAATCTTCTCAGATGTGTTTCCAGTTTAAGAATAGTTGTAAGTTCAGCAGTTAAGAGGCTTATGAGACTTTTGCAACTAAAACAATTATACATGTTTGTGGACAACAGAGAGCTCAAATGAGAGAAACTGTTGGACTCTTTTTCATGAAGTGCTATCAGTGGATAGGAAAAATACTGTGTAACAAATAAAATAAAAAAAATGTAATTAACTGATACAACATGAAATCACAGAATGTAGTTTCTGGGACCTGGCAGATTGAGATATAAGAATAATATTAACGAAATCATGTCAATGATTAACATGAAATTTTTCAGATCAAGATGATAGACGCTGCACAGAGGTATTGCGTGACGTATGCAGGGACTGGGGAAGCAGGCAAGGAGGATAGTGACGACCTGATGAAGGCAAAGTTTAACGAGCCGGGTGGACTGGTGGTATCTCCATGCAGCAGTAAGATCTATGTGGCCGACACCAACAACCACGCCATCCGATGCATTGATATCAAGAAATCGTCTGTTGCTGAGGTATTATGCTAAGTACTGATGTTTGATAGATGTGACAAAATGCTTGTTCGACAGGGTGCAGTAATTTTATTCATTCATTCATTTATTTAGTTAGTTAGTTAGTTAGTTAGGTAGTTACAATGTAGTTAGTTAGTTATGTATTTATGTATTTAGTTATTTATGTAGTTATGTATTTATGTATTCATTTATTTATTTATTTATTCACTTATTTAATTATTTAGTTTATTTATTTATTTGTTTTCAGTAGCCTGAAAATACAGAGGAGGCATCCTTCACAAAAGACCCTGTATTGGTAATTACAAACTTGTGACAGTAACTTGTGGGGTAATAGTGTCCCAGTACATATGGAAAGTTTGGGTCTCTATTCTATCAAAGTGAATCATCAAGAGATAACATCTTTATTGTTAGTTCAGGCCCAAGTTAGTCTAGATATTTATCTCACCTTACCCCCCCCCCCCCCCCCCCCCCCCCCCAAAAAAAAAAAAAAAAAAGAAGAAGAAGAAAAAAAGAAAGAAAAGATGATGAAGAGAAAAGAAGCAGAATCCTAAAATCACTGCACAGGGTGGCCATCTTAATCTCTTTTATGTCCTAAACGACCAGGTTCACATCCAAGTGCCTAGGACAGAAGTTGACAGTAAGCCAGCAGCCCCCAAGAAGGTGAAGTCTCTGCTCTCAAAGGGTATTAATCCAACTACAGTAGAGGGCGTTTTACTAGAGAACGGTGGCCGGCTAAGTGTACGCCTGGATATCCAGCTCCCTTCAGGCAGCTACCTCACAGAGGGTGCTCCGAGTTCATGGCAGATCATAATGCCAGGTAAGCTTATCATTTCAAGGGAGATTGGATGAGTTTGATTAGGTTTTACACAGCTATTTTGCAATTGTAAGTGAAAATTTGAAACCATTATTTGCTTAGCAAATTAACATACAGTCTACATGTGCAACTCCTTTTAGACATCTATTTTTTGGCAAAATATTTTCTTGCAGATAAGCTATGGTTCTTGAGAAAAAGTATCAAAGAGCCCAGATAGTTTCCTGGGTACTGAAGGTGACAACTATACACTCATTTTATGCGACATTCTGTCAACATGAATCATTCAGATCATACCCATTTCACTTATTGTCCCCGCCGAACGAGTTCGAGCAGGGGACTATGAAACGGGCTCCGTACGTGTGTGTGTCCGTGTGTCCGTCCGTCCGTCCGTGTGTCCGTCCGTCCGTCCGTGTGTCCGTGTGTCCGTCCGTGTGTGCGTCCGTGTGTGATCAAAATCTTCAATTTGCTACTTCTCTGTCATTTATGAGCCAATTTTGATTCTGTTTGCTTTATATGATAGCACTACATGGGAGCTTTGAAACTTCTACACAGAATTTCAGTCGTGACCTTTGACCTTGACCTTTGACCTATATTGTACATTTTGCTACAAAATGCTACTCCTTCGCCATTTCTAACCCGATTTCGATTCCGTTTGCTTTATGTGATGGCACTAGGTATGGGCTTCAAAACTTCTACACAGAATTTTGACCTTTGACTTCTTTGACCTTTGACCTTGATTTTTGACCTGTATTGTACATTTTGCTACAAAATGCTACTCCTTCGCCATTTCTAACCCGATTTCGATTCCGTTTGCTTTATATGATGGCACTAGGTGAGGGCTTCAAAACTTCTACACAGAATTTTGACCTTTGACTTCTTTGACCTTTGACCTTGATTTTTTGACCTATATTGTACATTTTGCTACAAAATGCTACTCCTTCGCCATTTCTAACCCGATTTCGATTCCGTTTGCTTTATGTGATGGCACTAGGTGAGGGCTTCAAAACTTCTACACAGAATTTTGACCTTTGACTTCTTTGACCTTTGACCTTGATTTTTGACCTTGATTTTTGACCTTGATTTTTGACCTGTATTGTTCATTTTGCTACAAAATGCTACTCCTTCGCCATTTCTAACCCGATTTCACTTCCATTTGCTTTATGTGATGGCACTAGGTGAGGGCTTCAAAACTTCTACACAGAATTTTGACCTTTGACTTCTTTGACCTCTGACCTTGATTTTTGACCTATATTGTACATTGGCTACAAAATGCTACTCCTTCGCCATTTCTAACCCGATTTCGATTCTGTTTGCTTTATGTGATGGCACTAGGTGAGGGCTTCAAAACTTCTACACAGAATTTTGACCTTTGACTTCTTTGACCTTTGACCTTGATTTTTTACCTATATTGTACATTTTGCTACTAAATGCTACTTCCGGTGGGGACATATATTACGCACCGCGTAATTTCTACTTTTCCTTGTTTACATAGAGGTAGCAGAAAGCCAGTCACTGTAGCTGTCAGGAAAGAAAATTTCTATGTGTACATTCAGGAGAAAATTGGTACCAAAAATTATATGCAAGGTTCCTATGTCACACCCGGATTGTATGACAAGGATCATTAAAAAGATCAGAGAAATCTTGGGAGTTGGAATCAAATGATTTCACCAAAAGGAGGACCATCGAACCAATTACTGAGCCTCAGCTCTCTCGATGCTTTTCACAGGTGAGAAACTGCAGATCGTCATGGAGAAAACAAGGCTGACCAGTCTGAGCGACCCCGCCCCAAGCCACCGCTGGACGCTCCACGTCGACCAGGAGCTGCCGTGCGACATCACAGTGCAGGTGGAGGCAGCGATCTACTATTGCCTCCCCTCCGGAATGTGTCGCATGCAAACTGTTGGATTCACCGTCCCCATCAGCATGAAGGATGGGTCTCCCAGTGAGGCTTCGACTAATGTGGTAGCAAGTCTGAGTGATGCTATGTAATGTGGACATGTGTGTTAGAAACAATTATCCCTATCTTAACTGGGTGGGAGGGGGGTCAAATTGACTCCCCTCGACATTTCATGTAATGATTCCACACCGCGCAAAGATTTTGCCGCACTATTTCACGGCTTTTTTCTTTAAAGTCTCTTGCATATTATGAGACCAAATTTGCGACATCTGGGTACACCGTTCTGAAGTTACGTAATGTTTTGTACATGCATGTCAGCCTGAAAACAGCTCAAATTTGTGATATTGTGAGCAAATTCAGTGCAAATAGTGTGGTTTTTTTTTTTCTTAAATTGATAGGAATCAGATTATTTATACTTTTGATAATTGAAATTAATCAATTAAAATGTAAATAACTTCAAAAAATGCCTGGAACAAATTTTTGGCAAAAAAAACAACCAAAACAAAATAGAACACAAAGGCCAAAAAGCAATAACGTACATAAGAAATTAACCAAATAAGAAAATACAAAAGGAAATAATCTTGATTGTCCTTATTTTTTTTGCAAGAAAATTGTTTGATGTGTCTTGAGGAATTCTGACGTAGAAATGAGCAATCCTTCTGCCTTTGTAGTGGAGTTACAGGCAAAAATATGATTTCTTGCATAAATTTGCATAATGAATTAATCAATTAGAAATAGACAATATTTTTCTGTTGAATAAACATATAATCTTGTAGTTGACATCCCCCCAAATGGCACGATCGCCGCAAAACTTTGCCTGAACATGAGCTGGATGTCAACTACAAGATTATACGTTTATAAAACAGTAAAAATTTGTTCCTAAATACTTGTAGCCAAGTTAGAATAGGGTTAAAGGCTTTGGTGTGTGGCTTATGTGATAGTGATAGCATGTTGGTTTGTGCTCAGATTTGGAGTCAAAGGTTACTTACAATTCCAGCTCTTGTGGTCAACATATCTCAACATATATCTGAGCGAGGAGCTGTGTGGTCTAGTGGATAAGACCACAGACTCTAAATCATGAGGTCCTCAGTAAAGTTCATGGGCGGCAGCAGGGATGCCTTTGCTGAAGCACACTGCCGGTATTCATATTTAAGAGGCTAGTATGCCAGTGGTACTGTTGCTGCGAGAGCTTGCTGAAGATTGATACTACCTTTACTTATAGAAAGGCTGATGGATGGATAAAAGATATTATGTATTGCCTTGTATTTTTTTTACTTATTCAAAATTTGATGAGGGTATAGTATTTATCTATACAAAATGTAACTATACACAGCCCTGTTGCTGTACACAAGTGTAAGTCGTGACAGGGCTGTACGGTGTGGACACTACGTAATCTTAGGATTCTGGGGCGCCGACTCTATTTTGAATTTACTGCACCATATTTGTTACTCAGACTACATACGATGAAAACTTTATCTATTTAGCTACCGTCTTTGGCTATCGATATTAAGATAATTATTTCACGACTTACCAAAAATGACACTTTTTTTAATCCTGTACGTCACAGAAATTGTAAAAAGGCAGACATGATTCGAAATGTCGGCGGCACTGCGAATGGTGGGCAAAGGGGGCGCTGTTGACCGTGCGGGCAGTACAAACTCTGCAGTGTGCGCACCAAAGAGATTGTTACATAGCAGACGACATTGTTCTATACACAATCTAATGCAAAACGAGCAGAGGTTCATTTACACGTATCACCATATCTTATGGCAAGCGTGAACGCATGACTACGTTTTCTATCTATTAGTAATCCCCTCTGTTTTTACGTTAATGAAATGCAAAATCATGGAGAATCATCTTCGCGAAATTGCGACTGCCATATTTTGCCCATACTTTGTGCTGAAAGAAAAACAAAGAGCTGTCATAAAAAATATCGCAGCGTGGAGGCACACCTTTGCAATCCTACCTACAGGATACGGCAAGACTTTGCCGTTTGCCATCCATGCCCCTCTCATGGAAAAGGTTGGTGTTATTGTTTATTTTGTGGTTTCTTTGTGGTATGTCTTGTTTAAAATATTTCTGTACGTGTACACCTATATTGTATCTATATAGGCTAATTTATGGGCTATTTTAGGCTGAAGGATGAAATGCGTTTGTTAGTACATGTACACACATCAGTGACCGTTGTTGTGCGATAAAGGAAGAGAGGGGACTTTTGAAATCAGGAGAGGGAAAGCAAGATGAGTGTTAACAGGGAGGTGGAAGAGCGAAACCACCTCCCTGGTGTAAAGAGATGAGGAAGGCATTGACAATCGAGGGGTAGCGGTAAGCTTGAAGTTGAAGTTTCACTAGTGGAGGTGGGAGAACAAGGGACAGTTGTCTGGAAGAATAGAGTAATCACATCAAGGGTTTGGAAATCGTTGGAGCGGAAAAAATAAAACAGGAAAGAGGGAGGACAGGGAGCATTTGGAGGTTGGAAAATCATGGAGATGAGAGAGAAAGAGATGGAGAGGGAGAGAGGGGGGGGGGGTTATAAAATGTAAAATTCCGGCTGATATTTCACGTAGTAAATTAAGGGAAATGCTGAATCGACACTATATAATTACAGAAGTATAAAACGTGGAAATAAAAAGAAAATGGAACGTTGAGAAACTGTGCACTATAGCTGTGTAGATGAGAGAGGAACGACAGAATCAACATTAAAAAAATGAGAATGGGTTGGTTGGTTGAGCGTATCCTTGGAAGGACCAATGTGGAAAGGAGTTGTTGAGAGAGAAGATAAAGTCAAGTATAGTAAAAATACTACCGTGGGGGAGGGGTGCAAAGGACTGAGTAAATCTTTATTAGAAAAAAACTTATATAGTACAATTGAATGCAATGAAAGTCATGAAAGAAAATTCATTGGAGTACTACAATTGCATATTAACAGATGTACACCGATACTCTAAACCATGCTCGTAAAATAACAAAAAAAACAAAAAACAAAACTCAATCCCCTTGTAATTATCACTCATTGCAGGGTTTTCATTTATTTTTTTTTTTTTTTGACAGTTGAAGCCATAGACAAGACACATGACCATTGTGGTCAGTCCACTAAAAAGTCTTATGATGATCAGGTGCATGCGGAGATTGGAGTCACACGGAATAAAGAACTGCGGCCATTCTCAGTCATTCCGAAACGGACATGAAGCCGTTGACGGAAAATGGTAATTCAACATCGGAAGTTTCCTGCGATGTGTTCTTGAAATGACGTATACTGATTCCAATGTAATTTCACTATATGCCCCCCCCCCCACACACACGCACACATACACTGAGCCTCACACTTCCAGCATGTCAAGCAAGTTAAACATGGCCGCAGCCTGTTAACTCTGTATAAGTCTCCCCCTGTAGATGAATTAGTCTTTCTCTCGTAAATTAACCATTATCTGAAAAAAGATTTTGGTTGAATACATACATATTCAAGTACCTCTATATGTATAGAGTTTGGTATAATAATGACAACTAACATGAATTTTGAAATCATAGATCACATTACACCTGATGCCGTGTTTATAATCTATCAAACAAGACGATAGATACTGGTATAAATTTACAATTCTAACTGAACATAGAACGGGGAAATACACAGTAAGTCAATTTTCCGGATATAGTTTATATCATGCATGTTTGAATTCAGGTGAACTGCAACTGTATCAGGTAACACTTCTCTTTTAATGAACAGAGAGAGAGACCTCATTTTCACGTCTCCGGAGGCCATCATGTCACCAAAATGGTGGAAATGGCTGCGGAAGTTCCAACAGAGAATTTCCCTGTTGGTACTTGACGAAGTGCATTGTCTCACAAAATGGCAAGTTAACATATCTAACGGACATAAGTGTTGAAATATCAACCTCCCATCAAGACATGCCTGATCAACTGAAATTATTATATATTTGCAAGATGAACGTTTATTATTTATGCGTGATATCGATGGATGAGCCGCCACTAATACTGTCTAATCATTTAGCTGATGCCGTGAATGAAGAAAGTCATCACTTCAATATTAGGAAGGCTGTGTTGAATGCTCTGTTTGTACCTAGTATGGAGCGCACCGAAGAACATGTGGGGTCTTTTTGCTCTGTATGTGACATTGCAAAGCATTGACATGTCTTCATTAGTCTTTAGGTCTCTCCACATCTGCATACAATTGTACAGCTCAGCGCTGTGAATCCATTCGTCTGGAGAGGGCCCTCAGCTTTTGACCAAGCTTACGAGGGTCCCGCGATGGAATTTTCATCGAGACAAAAAAAAAAAAAAGCCATCTTTCCCACCTCCTCCAACCATAGCCTTACCACCAAGCCTGGCCATTTTGATATCGTGTTCACCCAGCTTTTCCGGATGTAAATGGATTTCGTTCGGCACACCAAACGGGCAGATGAATTCCTCGACAAGCTTCCTTGCCACAGTCTCAGCTCTAGCATCAGTGAGTGCATAGGTAGGCTTCAACTCATTTTGTGTGGTAATCCCCTACCACCAGAATCCATCAGTTGCCCTACTCTGTTTTCGGCAACGGTCCCATCAAGTCCAGTGCCACTCATTCCATCGGGGCACCCACCCTTCTCTGTTGTGAGGGCACACTTTGTTGGCTCGGAGGAGACTTTCGCCACTCACCAAAATCACACCTTCTAATGAAAGAATGTGCCTCCAGTAGAATTGCAGCTTCAATTTGGCCAGTGTCTTTTTCAGCCCAAGGTGAGCTCCTTGTGGACCATCATGCACATCATGTTTAGCGTCCTCACAGAGCTTTTCCGGCATGATTATTTGTTTCCTGACAATCTTACCATCGTCAGATTTCCAGCGACGATACAGTACGCCATTGGCCAGTTCCACCTGGTCCCACTTTTCCATGTGGATCGTATGCCAGGGGTGGGGCGGCTTCACTGTCGGTTGTAGTGGCTGTTGGCTGGACGGATTGCTTTGTAGCTGGCAGGACATGCAGCTGTTGACCAGTTGTTCCACGTCGTTGTCAATTTTAGGCCTCCAATCTTTCGTCCGCAGCATTTGTTTGGTGCGCACGATGCCTTGATGTGTGTCGTGTGCGATGTCCAGGGTGCGGCATCGTAGGCTTGTCGGCATGACGATTCGTGGTCCCCTCAGAAGGATTCCGTCTTTGACGGAAAATTCGTTACAGCACCGTGTGTAGCTAGCGATGTCGGGATTGTTATTGTTCCACTTCCCCGACATGACAGCCTGTATTACCATAGCCAAACGGATGTCTTTTTCGGTTTCAATGCGAATCTCCGCTCTGCTCATCGCCTTTGGCACTGCGTATGTCACGATGGCGTCGACATAGTCTTCTGGGATGTTGTGATGAGCTTGCTTTTTGACCACGAGTAGGGGTGAGAGTGGGTCAGCAGGATTTGTCTTCCCGGCCATGTATCATATCTTGTACTTGTATCGCTGCATGCGTAGAACCCAGCGTTCGACTTGAGCTGGTGGTTTATTGGTGGGGGCATGCATGTACTGCGATATCTGCGAAAATGGCTTTAACCGTTTGCATAGTTCTACCAACACCTGCTTCTCCCCAAGCGGTACCCAGCACTTGCAGAGGGCTTCCGTCTACTTGCTGGATTTTCTCTGTGAAGGCCTGTAGCTCTGGCTGGGAATCCCTATCCATTTTGTAGTGTGTGGTAGCACTTATGATAGTGTCGGTGGAGCCTGTGTCGATTAGAAACTGACATTTAGTTGAAGGAAGGGTTCCAGTCACATACAAGCCCTGCTTAGCATTTGATTGAGTATTTGGGAGCATATGGAGTTGGTTCTGAACTACCATCTCATTTCTGTTTGCGTTGGGTGATTTTGTTGGCCCTGGTTGTTTCCCAGCCTGGCTCCAAGCCCCTCGGCAGACTGCACCATGTTTCCCGACTGCGTATTGTTTCTTCTTGTCAGAGGGCATTGGCGACACAAATGACCAACTTCTCCTCATCTATAACAGGCTCTCTCTTGTACCCACTGTGAGCGAGCTGAATTGGTTTGGCTAAATGGAGGGGGAGTCTTAGCTCTATTTGCTTTTCCTTGACCAGACCCCATTTTCTAGAACAATTCCGTTAGAGCCTGCACATGTTTCATTTGCTTTGTCAACATATTCTCCACCTGTTGGAGATGGGCATCAGGGTCAAAGGTCAAGTCTCCTTGCGTAGCAACCAGACCTGTGATGCTCACTCCTCCTTTGCATCTCCACTTTTTTGAGGCTCTCAGTTTTGAGTGTAGCTTGCACAGCTTCATCTAGGGTAGACCGTCGGGCTTGATGAATGCCCTCTCTGATGGATTTATTTTCTACAGCATCGATGAAACGGTTCTTTTCTAGTCTTTCACGTGCCATGGCCAGAATTTCTGGATAGGCTTGGATTGATAGTTCATGGATAGCTTGTCCAAGTTGTTGCAAAGATTCTCTTGGACTGTGTTTTCTATGTCTCAACTCCATGAGATAACTCTCTGCTTGCTGACTTGAATCAAATCTCCTTGCAAGCATCCTAGTCAGTTGGTTGTACGAGCGTCTTACTTCACCACTCAGACCACTAATACAACGCAGTGCTTCGCCTTGCAAGCTTGACATCAGATATGAGGCTGTCTCTTCATCTTCCTATCCATTCACATCTCTGCATGCTTCGAAGTGGTGGTAGTACTAATCTCCCCATGCACTTCTATCATTGTACCTATCTGGTATGAGGAGAGGTCTTTGTCGCTTGACATGTTCCGGTGTCAACTTTTGTGACACACAAGGCATTGCGCTTTGCGCTGTGGTCACCAGCATGGGTCTATTCGCATCACTCTTGTTTACAAGCAAGTCAAATGGCGCTAAAGAGGAAGGATAAGTCATTTGTTGAGAAGTTGTGAGTGGGGCAAACATAAAAATTCCTTCTGATTGGAATGGTGTCAGCCTCGTGTCGGAGGAGAGTAGACAGAAGAGAAGTAGGGGTTAGGGGAGAGTGGAGGAGAGAGGGAGAAGGAATAGTAGGAGGGTCATGGTCTTCTATACCAGACCTAGAGCATATTAATTACAATATTCACCAAAAAGTAATTTACAGTTTTTCTGTAATTAGCTTGTAGAAAGTGTTTTGCACTGCCGTAAAAAGAATAGAAAAAATTCATGTGGATACTGGTTTTTGTTGTAGTTGATTGCACACAAATTGTAGGGTTCAAAGAACCTTCACAGGAACTAGAGCATATTGATTACAATATTCACCAAAAAGTAATTTACAGTTTTTCCGTAATTAGCTTGTAGAAAGTGTTTTGCACTGCCGTAAAGAGAATAGAAAAAATTCATGTGGATACTGGTTTTTGTTGTAGTTGAATGCACACAAATTGTAGGGTTCAAAGAACCTTCACTGGAAATATGCATCTTGTCACCTTGCCCCGTGTTTGATGTTTGTATGTTTTTTTGTTTCTCTGTCTTGTCTTGTCTTGTTTTGACACTTGTATATGTGTGTGTATGTTTATGAGTGCATGTGTGCTAGGAAGTTACTGTTCATTCTGTGAAGTGATTTTAAAAAGCCTATCACATGTTAACTGCTTATTTTCAACTCAGTCTTTGTTCTACAGTTTTTGTAGTTGTGCAGATGCAGACAGCATGATCAAGTATGTGCCTTTGTCAAGGACATTACACATACCGGGGTTGAGGGGACATTTCATCAAGCATTTTTATCAGATATATTTTTTTCTGATGCACAGATTTCTGTAGCTTAAAACAATGTGTCAGATATATTTGTGACAAAATGGTGTATGACATGCCCCAGGTCTTTTTTTCTTAATATTATTATATCCAAGTGATGTTTTAGTTGGCACTCAACATATAACATTCTTGAAATACTTCTTACCTCAAGAATGCCCCAGGTCTTGATTTTAGATAATCACATGGCCTTTAACTGCCGAAGTGGTCAATGCTATAGCTACTACGAGACTGGTACATCATTCTACATATGTCTTAAAGGAACTCACCCATGTGGAGCTTATTCTCAAGACATGGTTTTTTTATTTGTTGGGTAATAAAACACCTGCGCATTTTCAAGGGCCTTGTTGGTGTTAGATGATTATAGATTATGACAGTACGAGGTATGTTCTGCTTGTGGGTACAGTTCATTATTCATATTTTATGTATTTAGATGGTTTTTATGGTGCTCTTGGAGTATGACATTGGTATTCTGTATTTAAACTGCACATATTCTAGAAATGGGAGTATATTCACCAAGTTACACTGTATAACTACATGTATAAATTAACTTTGTACATTTTGATGAATGCTAGAAGTAGTTGAGTGGTAAGAGAATATTGCTTAGAAAGTAATGCAAAAGGCACTTATGAGGTTATTCTATTGGTCATACATGTATGTATAAATATATTGTGACTTGTCATAAAATGAAGATGTCTTAGATGGCCACATCATTGGTGAGATTATGTCATTTTATACAACAAATAATGACTGACAGAGATTTGCAGATATGATAATGCATGTATATATATATATATATATATATATATATATATTTATCTTTTCGATACTAAAATGGCATAAGCTGTATATGGTTTCATGCAGTGCCAGAGATAAAGATAGTCTGGCCAACCCGCTTTTCGGCTCATGAGTTTTGAAGCCTGTGATTGCTCAAAAGTGGTCCCATGATCTTCATGGAGCCATGTCGTTTCCAAAGTGCACTCATACACAGTCCCCATTGTTAACTACAACTTCTTTGGCTTGGTCATATTATTATATATTATTATGTTGTGGGTGTATACTCTAACCTTCTAACGCATAATACGCATGGTAACGACATGGCGTCCAATTATAGTTGTCCAGACTCTCTTTTATTTACAGCACTGGTTTTATGTCCTACCAAAGTTTTCTTCCAATTAAAGTGTATTCTTCTTCTGTTCAAGTCATATTTGCCATTGGTGTCATTGTGACTGAAGCTTGATTTCTGAACAGAATTTCCACCAAAGAGAACTTGATATGTATACAGGCACCTGAAATTCAGGAAGAAATTGCAAATTTTAAGGAAAGTTGACATATTTTAACAAAGCTATCATTTGAGAGTTCTAAAAATTAGGAAGTCATCGAGCATGATATAAAACGTACAATGTTTTTGATCCCATGATTTTGGAAGAAAACATCATAGAAAGCTCAGCATGTCACGTGAGATACATGTATATCACCCTCTTCTTCCCTTAAACCATTCCATACTGGAACCTGCTGGCTTCTGTATTAAATGTGTGGAGATTGCAGAATTCAGTATGGAACAGGTTAAGATGGGGTCAGTTATTGTACTAATAAAAAGTTGAAAACTTTCTAGGGTTTATCATGTTTAATTGCTCTGTTGGATAAACCCAAGAGGATGATTGTGCATTATTGTGCAGTAGTACACGTCATGAAGGTAACTTCACCCACTATAGTAAGAAAAGAATGTGATATGACGATTAGAATGTGGATGAAATAAAGGTTTTACAGAAGGGACAGCAACACTTCATTCTGACCCTTCTTGATGTTTAATACAATGTACTCTATGATTTGCAGATCAGCAGGGGGTGTTTCATCAACGTTAGTCAGCGCTGACAAGTTATCAGCACTGACAATCACCATAGTAACAGTCAGTGACCAGAGCATCTCATCCAATCAAAACCAAGGATTTTGCTGAAATTGTCAGCGCTGACTAACGTTGATGAAACATCCCCCAGATGTACACAGGTCCTTATACAGCACATTTCCATTTCAGGTCATGTTTGTATGAATTGATGTTACCTACTGCCACAGATTACCTTTGTTTTTAACTCTTTACGTGCCACGTTTGCACACTAAACTTAATGATGTGCCTAGTTTGCACATTCTGCTCAAATGCACAAACCCGCCTGAACCGATCGCTAAATTGCCAATGCACAATGAAAGCATTTCTCGCACTTCTGTTCCTGTCACATGTAGCTTGCATTTTATGTTGTGATTTACTATCAAGCCATTTACCCTAGCATTCAAATCCAAATTTGCAAGTAAATTGTGAGTTTCTGTCACAGTTTTGATTGCAAAAGTCATTCCTCTACAATAATGTAGCTATTGGTCATTTGAAAGCAAAACGATCATAGATTTGTCATACCATTTACATCAAAGCAAAACATGGCATTTTCTCTACAACTCTGCTCACTATATGTCAAGGGTAGCAGTAACAGAAATCTATAAAAGCTAAATAGATTTGAGATACAGAATGTTTTCCCGAAGCATGACTACATTGGTGTCTCAGAATAATGTAGCACACAGGGGGTTTATACCTTTAGCACATACAGAGATAATGTAAAACTGGCTGGATTTTGTTTTGGTCGTTTGATTACTTTTAAGGTTAGCACAATCATGCATGTGTGGACTTGTGAATGCGAAGCAAACTAACTTTAATTTGATTGAAACCAAGTAAAAAAGAAAAGAAAAAACACCAACAGGGATAACATCATGTAAGATTACTGTATTTGTCTGTTGTATTATTTAAGGATATTCATTTTAGATACCACCTAGGAGTCATTTTGTTTTGTAAAACTTCTGTTTATATGTATTTGTCTTCTTTCTCATCGTCATGAGAAAGTAATATATTCAGTACTTCTGGTTATTACCCCGAACTGCACCTTGCTGACAATGATAAAAAAAAAAAAAAATCAATTTTAAAGAAAGGGAAGTTTATTAATAAATCAATTGTTAACTAAAGTATTGATGGTGTATGAGTCTTCCTCTGAAATAGATTCTGTGAAGGATATTTCATTTATGTTTCTTGTAATATTGCATTTTATATTTTATTGTATAATAAGCATTTTTTTATAGAGCAGTTATATAAATTCTTACTTGCAGAATTAATTCCTTCTGATCATGCGAACATAATAAAAGTCATCACCCCTGTGATGCTAATAATGTCTGACAGGTGACCTCTGTGTTGTATGTATGTGTGTATGTCTTTTTGATATGGTGCCATCAATGTGGAGTCTGTGTAAGCCTAACCTAACCCTTTCTACTCTGCCAGGGACTTTGGACAGTGTGTACAATGCTAGGGGTGTTCTGGGCCAATTGGCATTCAAAACACACAGCCAGTTAACCTTGCATTTTAGCGCACATTAATCTATAAATACTGAGTTTGTTAAAGGACAATAATTTCACCTTCATATTATACATAGGGATCAAGAGAAAATGAAGAGTTTGTTCGCAAAAACCGATAAGTCCATATTTGCCAAATGGAGATATTGGCGATTAAAGGTCAAGAAAAATAAAGAGAATAATAAGAAAATTTTTGCTTCTTTTGACCATAGCTTCAAAAATGTACCTTTATATGTAGTGACCAATATATCATTTAAAAGGTATTATTTTGTACTTTATGACAGAGACCGTACTTCAAAATCTTCAAAAATGGACTTATCGGTTTTTGCGAACAAACTCTTCAAATACAGCAATATTAGTTGAACACATCAGTGAAAGTTTGATGAAAAATCTGACAATCCATTTAAAAGTTATTAACTTTTGAAGTTTCAGCTGGATGAGAAGACTATGACAGCTTGCAATGTCACATGCATAGAACAGTAAAAAGAAAATATTCAAATTCAACATATTTTCACTTTTCTTGCACAATAAAAGAGCACTTGACTTGCCTCTTTCAGTAGGCGGGGGAAATGATATTACCCTTAACATATGCCAGTAACAAGTCAAAAAAAAAAAGAAGAAGAAATTTTGTGGAATTTTTCTTAATATTTTGTTTATATTGTTCTACACATGTGACATCATACACTGAAGTAGTCTTCTCATCCAGCACTAACTGTGGAGAAACTTTAAAAAATCACTTCTTTTGAACGGATTGTCTGATTTTCCTCACACTTACACTGATGTGTTCTACTAATATTACTGCATTTACTCAATGCACATGTATATGAAGGTGAACTTGTCCTTAGTATTGTTATAATAGAGAAATTACCAGTAACTAAGATGTGGATATAATTTAATTGATGAAGAAAGAAATGGAATGAATGAATTCAGTAGGCCGACAGAATAATGTAGCAGCCTGCTTCAGCATGATTTGAGTGAAATACAATATTTTGACATTCAGTAAGTCGAATATGAGTATTTGAAGAGTTTGTTCGCAAAAACCGATAAGTCCATTTTTGCCAAATGGAGATATTTGCGATTAAAGGTCAAGAAAAATAAAGAGAATAATAAGAAAATTTTTGCTTCTTTTGACCATAACTTCAAAAATGTACCTTTATATGTAGTGACCAATATATAATTTAAAAGGTATTATTTTGTACTTTATGAAATTATGACAGAGACCATACTTCAAAATCTTCAAAAATGGACTTATCAGTTTTTGCGAACAAACTCTTCATTTGCATTCTTTAAAAAGAAGAAAAAACACACACACACACTTCAAGCTTCTACATATATCTATAGTACAATGATAATTTCTACTGATTTTTGTTTGTTTGAAAGGAGAGAATTCTGCATTTTCTATTTCTTTATAATATTATCAAGAGTTTGTTTTGTTGGTTTTTTTTTAGCACTGACACATAGAGTTTCATTAATTGTGCAGTTTGTCTGTATTTTATTGCTGAGTCTACCTTATACATTTATTCCCCTCCTCCTTTTTTTGAGTGAAATGTTGGACTTGGTTTCAAGAGAGGATAAAAAAAGTGTAACGCAATTGTCTCATATCGAAACCGTGGCATTGACCCTTCCAGCAGAAAAAAAAAACGAGTTTGTCAGTCTTGAATAGCGCCATCTCTGCGTGTTTAGCGGCAATATTTGAGGTGCATACACGCGAGCATCACGCATGGCCATGTGTTGGAGGGACGACTCGCTGTCACAGCTGTAAAGTTTAAAAAAAAGGTAAGTCCTTCCGGGGAATTGCATATTTGTCATTTGATTTCAAAGCACGCATCAACATTTGTTTCATTGGTTGTAGACGCAATATGAGAAAGCATTCAATTAGTGAATGTGAATCTTGCTTTCCCCAGTCAGTCAAAGAAAGTGTCTTACCCAGCATGAAAATCAGTATGTGGGACAACGCTAATTGACCACGTTCCGGAAAAGTAAATTTATGTTGGGTATCCAATACTCAAGTAGTTACTTCGACACCCTACTAATGTTTTCTGTCAAAAGAAACTTACATTATTTCACAGTTTGTGTGAAATTGTGCTCACATGTAAAGACAATATACTCAGAATTCACAAGCGCCTATGAAAAATGTGATTAGCGGTACCACACGCTCTAACTAGATAATGTCTTGACTCTTGAACGCATGGGGTGTTTATTTTGACGCACTCTGATTAACTGCGACCAGCATGCAGCAGCCCCAACAAACGCATAGCGTAATGGGGCTGCAGACTGTAGCATTCAGGATCGAGGCAGGGGTAGTATCGTGGATAAATATCAACTTCAAATCGAATTCTTTTTTTCAATATGAAGACTTGCTTACATGTTTGGGTGAAGTGTTGACAACACTCAACAGGTAACGTGCAACGTTTGGTTCTGCCAATAGAGTAAAATACTCCGTTTGCGGCAGGTTAAGGGTTTTCCCACACTGTAAACAAATCAGGCAAATTATTTTCAACCATTTCATATATCATAGAGAAGATTATTCCTTATTGCTATTGTTTTCATAAAAAATTGACCAATGACAAACGCAGTTTTCATAATTTACCAGGGCAAAAGCCGTCACAATTTTCGCCGATATGCGCCGTGACTAGGTCTGCTTGCGGCACGATGTACAATCCCTATGCAATACGCGCGTGCTCCGCGATCTTCAGCTGAACGCCTCCACGAGTCCCGCGAACATTGCGTAAGCGCCAATTCCCATTGCGAAAGCACGTGAAAATAGCGGGCGCACATGCACTGGCTGCAAACAGGATTGCAATTCTGGCGGTGTTGTTGATGTCTTTCTCGTGTTTTTCTCATTTTTTTTCGATGGTAACATCCACTTTCAGAAAAAAATGGCGGCCCACATTGGCTTTGCGAAAGTTCTATTTTACGTGAGGATATGTTTTCAAAATCCATGAACATCGGGAAAACGACAAAAAATCCAGTTTCTTGGACCATTGTTTCTTAATGCACTTGTCAATGTAATGACTCACCCCACTACCCCCGGACATGGGTGCGTCATTTCCTCGTTTGGTCCGTCAAATTTGTGACCGAGGTGTGCGTCATTTTACCAGCTATGTCCGTCAAATTTTTGACCGAGAGGTGCGTCAAAATCCCATCATTGTCGTCAAATTTTTGACCGAGGGGTGCGTCATGGTACGTCACTTGGCTATGGAAAATAACACGCATTATTCTGAACCGAGGGGTGCGTCATGGTATGCACTTGGCTATGGAAAACTGCACGCATTTTTGCACGCTACCAGTACCGGATACACGTACGTACCGCGAGTGAATTTACAGTGAGCGCTTTCCCGCGGCAAGTGAAAATCAAAGTCGGGAAGCGTTTTGGAGTAGGCCTAAGAGGGAAAAATGCTTGCCTGAATCTGGCAAGCAAATGATTTAAAAGCCACCCTTTCTCCTCACATTTTCTTTCCAACAAACTCATGAAATCACGCATACTCAATCTCAGGCCAGACGGACTGTTTAGCGATATAACGATTTCAACCTCACAGTACTAAGTAGTAAAATCAAAGATCGTATACGGAATTCCGTATACGATCTTTGGTATACCGTTGCGTGGTGTGTACTGCGCGTACCTGCAGTATAGTACAATGTAGCAGGCAAGTCGAGTGTTAGTGGTGCGCGACTCGCTCGCTAACGCTGTGCAATTCGCAAGTGAGCAGCGTGCTCGTTATTCCTCATCGAACGTACATCGTCCATGTGTTGCATTCAATCGGACTAGAAATGGCCGCGCACATACAGCGCATCTGCAGACAAGTCATGGCCAGGTGACTATGGATTGCATGCACATACATTCGGAATATCGTAGCAGCAGAGTGATGTACGGTGAATGACGGTACGGTGCTTACAGGGCCAGGGTAAGGGAAACTTGCCGAAACTTTGACAAATTGTGTTTACGAACCGAAAGAAAATGAAATTGCGTGAATAAAGCGTATGCAAAAATCCTTTCAGTATTTACGGGGTGCGTCAAATGTACCGAGGATGTCCGTCAAGAAAGTGACCTAGGTGTTCGTCAAAAACCCCGTGTTGTCCGTCAAAAAAGTGACTGTGGTGTTCGTCAAAAACCCCGTGTGGTCCGTCAAAAAGTGACTGTGGGGGTGCGTCAAAAACCCCGTGTGGTCAGTCAAAAAATGACCATGACGCACCCATGTCCGGGGGTAGTGGGGTGCGTCATTACATTGACAAGTGCATAACTCTTATGTTATGAAGTACCGAAAATAAAATTTTGGATGCGATATGTTGTCATTTAGGCGAGAAAATTTCACTTTTGTCGGAGATTGTGCCCATTTTATCGGTTGGTTTTTGTTGATTGGTAGTGTGTTAGTATATGTGTAGTGTGCATGTAACAGTGCAATGTTGTGTTTAGCGGTATATTACCGAGTATGTTGTACCTGCCGCGAATGGGCGCACGGCCGCATACTACCGCAGTTACTCTAGTCCCTTTCTGTTCGAATTGACGACTTACAGAGCTACCAAGTCTCACGCATTGTGAGTGAGACTCAAGCATTTAGGGTCTGTCTCACGATCTCACACATGACACCCATTTTTCTCACGCATTGGGAGCATAGCTTAAAGGATTAAAGTGAGAGTTGCAATTGAAGGCATATTTCCCTTTTGTCTTTCAAAATTTAAAGTGAAAAATAGTCAACTTAAGTATGCACCAGCTTGCACCATTAAGAGCTAAAAAATGAAAAAGCTCCCTACTGTGGGAGGGCGGACACCCCCCCCCCCCCTCCCACACCCTCCCCTCACTCACGCACATGCGCGTGTGCCGAGATGCTGAGTCACAAAAATCTCACTCATACAAATTTTTTGAACTTGGCATCTATGGACTTAGTGACTCGGTCGAGAGGAACCTGGGAGAGCTAGGACCTACACTGAATTGACGGCCAGAGCATGTGCACACATCACATGCACACAAATTTCAAATCCAGTGACTGGATAAGCATGATAAGATGTCTGTGTGTGCATGTGCTGGCCGTCAATTCAGTGTAGCTCTCCCAGGTTCCTCTCGACGGAGTCACATTAAGTCATCAATTCGAACAGAAAGGGACTATTGGCAGGACCAAACGTTGCACGTTATCTGTTGTCAACACTTCAACTTCACCTGTAAGTCCTCAAATTGAAGAAATTTTTCGATTTTAAGTTGATATTTATCCGCGATACTACCCCTGTCATGATCCTGAATGCTACAGTCTGCAGCCCCATTACGCTATGCGTTTGGGGCTGCTAGTCGCAGTTATACTCAAATGTGCCGTACTAAGTCACGTCACAGTGTACTTTCGACACCCTAGTGCTCTAGGTGGGCCCTATATACATAGGCTTAACCGTAAGGTCTATATGGCCTAGATTGAACTAGATTGGAGTGACAAAACACACACACACACAAAAAAAAAACATGGATTCCTGCTTCAATTCGTTCAACCACCCATCTGTTAAGATTATGTTAAGTGCTGTACCCTGATATTAAGACATTGGAAACAAAAAAAAAACAAATAAGGGTATTAGACACTAATGTTCCGTTGTCAGAAATTTCTGTGAAGACCAATTTTAAGCCTTTATTTTCATTAAAGCTGAAAGAAACGATACCAGACGTATGGATTTTTTTTTCTTACCTATAACCAGGTGTTCTTGGGAGAGACTCCTTCCTATATAGTGTTATCTCACTATAGAACCTGTACCTGTCTGTAAAGAGACTGCCAGACTGTGATTTGCCATGGTGTTCTTCACGTGCAATGAGTGCGGGCAAGCCATCAAAAAGGCCCATGTGGACAAACATTACCTAACTCAATGCAGAAACTGCAATGTGCTCTCCTGTATGGATTGCGGCAAGGATTTCTAGTAAGTCCTGGCTTTCCTGACTTTCCTCTATTACTGGCTGGTATAATTTGTTTGTTTGTTTGTAAAGCGCATTGAAATTCTTTTCAAGTCTGAAATGCGCTATATAAAAATCTGTTATTATTATTATTATTATCATAATCTGCCCAGCAGATGAAAATGAGAATGAGACTGCCATGGCAGAGTTCAGGTGGCTGTGTGATGTCAGCATATTTGGGTCAAAGTTCATGTATACTTTTTGTTCTAGGTGGTGTAGCGATGCCAAGTTTGATCCCACTTCACCTCGCAGTTCAGGGAATGTTCTGATAATGAGGCCTAAAATTCAAGGTAACACACCTACAAGGCCGAGGTATACCGTACATGGAAAATTTGTCTTCGCATGTGATGGGTTCATCTACATTTTATGGGCTCTCAAATTATATCAAAACTTGCTCAATTTTTAAAGTAAAGACACTCTATCTCAGTGAGTGTTGATCTGCAGTGAATTGCAGAATTGGACTATTCATATGTGAACTAACTTTTCATATCTTTCAATGGTCAGCAATTGATTGAAGATGCAAGAATTCAGGGCATGATAAAATTGTGCTTAAATGATAATAATATCTGATAGTAAACTTTGCTTAGTTTATACTTTCTGATGTTATTATTTAGTTGATTTTAAGAGTAAAAATTTGTCGAACAGCATATCTATTCAAATTGTCACCAAAAGTTGTTGGAGCATAAATCTACCACGTTTAACATGTTATTCTTCAAGAAGATCACGCTACTTGTAGAAACACACCTTGTCTGTTTTAATGCTGTCAAGAGACAGTGTAGAGGCTAGTAAGTTTGATGTTGAGTTGAAAAACACTTTTCTCTTTTGTTTTGTAGTGGTGATGACTACAAACAACACACCCAGTGCATCTCTGAGAATGAAAAGTATGGTGGTAAGGGGTATCAGGCACAACAGAAACCCAACAAGGGGGAGGCCAAGCAGGAACAGTGGCTGCAGGTGAGATGTGACCATGTTTAGTTGCACCAGAAAGAAAGAAAGAAAAAAAAATACCCTAATGATGGAGCTTGGCAATGAGCCATATGCAAGTCTTTATTCAGATTGTCATTAATAAAGAAAGGTCCAGTAACTTTCTGATGGAATAATTTAGTTCTTTTATGCATAATATTTCAGGGAAAGTTTTTATGCGTAATTTCCCCCCCCCCCCCCACACATCGATCACCGGACATTCAATGACACCATTACTTCCTGGGTGTGAGCATCCCCCCCCCCCCCCCCCCACTTGCTCCTAAAAGTGAAATGAAATGGCACAGGTTTCACTGTTCATCCTGTATTGACCTTATCAAACACTGATTGTTCATAATATTTTGCTAATGTAATACAATGAAAAGTCTCAAGGAGAATTCAGTAAAAGTCAAACTTGTACATACATCTGTACACATATTCAATTCTTAGCTGCAGCATCATTTTCTGTATGAATGCAGAATAAAACTGTCATGTGATCTTATTATTTTTATATAATGATTATCATTATCATTAGTACTAGTACCATCATCAACATTATCTTTATTTAATTATTTCATTGTGTATTTGTGTTATCGTCAATGCCAAATATGTTTAGTATGATGTTTAGAGGATTTGAATTTGATCTGCTTTAAAAAATATACATGAGAAAATTAGTGCTTTGATACCCATGGAAAAGGAATGGGGCAGAGTATAATCATACATAATTGGAACAAATTAGTAAAACATGCATTGTTTCTAAGGACTGTAAGATGATATAATTGTCATTAACAAAGTTTAAATGCAGGAGACCTCCTCATAGATGTGTTGCTAATGCATTTGTACTTACTCTTTTCCAGTCTGTTCGTGAATCCTGTAAAGCTGGCAACATTAGTAACCGCATCAAGGGACTACTAGAGCGGATTGCAGAGTATCCAAATGTACCAAGGAAAAAGACAAAATTTGTGGTAAATGAACAATGTCAGTTTTTGTGTAATATTCATGTGGTGGATATTGACCCTAACCAGAAATATAAACTTTGGTGTGTGCAGATCACAAAGTGTTTCATTTGCTTAGATAAATGATATTATGGACATTCTTCTCTTTTCTTCATTTTTCCCCTTTTTTAAAGAGAGAGATAGAGCAGATAGAGTAGTACAAAAGGTGGCTGGCTGTCTGTGTGTTTATCACGTGAATTGTCACTTCTTCCCATACCAGATTGGTAAACTGGAAGCATGAACTTACTTTTAGTTGTCCATCCATTGGTCCATAACAATGTAATAAACTGTCTGAAGTACCTTGTTTGCTTTTCATTGTTATTGGCCAAGTCCCTATTTATCATACAATGAGGCACAGATGAACTGATTAGATTCAGGTCAAAAATGGCAAAAAAGTGGCAAAAGCTTCAGTGGAATGAGGCATTTTAGTGCAAGTGACCAAATTATCAATGGCCATCCAGAAGTATAGGTCTTGAGGTCACAGGAAATGATGATAATGATTCACAGCATTTGTATGTCTGTTTAAAAAGTTTTCAAAGGTGATGACTCCTCCAAGCGAGGTAGCATTTAGATTCCTGGTGAAAAATGTGAGTCATGGGTGAAGCTTTGAAGTGCTCTAAATTGTCAATTAAGAATATTATTACAGAAAAAATGTGATGCATGAGCATACTGAATGTCTGTTTTCATTAATTGTACACACATTGCAGTTATTGGGCAGATCAATTTAGTGGAAGACCCATAGAGATCATTTTTAACCCTTTTTTCTCTTCTTCATTTATTGTTGACAGAACTTTGTGAAAAACAGTGTGAGAGTCCATGATCCCGCAGTCATGGAGCAAATCTGGAATGTCTTCAGTGCAGCTTCAACAGTTAAGGTGAGCGTTTGGCGCGATTCTTTTTTTCTGTGTGGTATACACTGAAAGACAGATGGCTTTGTTGATATGATGTGTTGTCTCTTAAACATGAACTCAGCTAGTTTTCCAAGAAACCTTGATCTTACCTTTGAAGAGGTGTTTTATAAAGTGTGAATGAGTCTTTTACTGTGAGTTGTCCTTGTAATTTTGATAATACAGTATGTCCCCCCAAAAATTACAATCTACTTTTGGCACTGTTAACACCCAATAATTTTAAACCGTCTAAATGCTACTTCAGAGTCTTAAAATATAACATCTTAGCTCTATTTTGCAGAAAAGCCCATTCAATTTGGTTAAGCGGTCACAGAGAAATGTGGATTGTTGTAAAGCATGTCATGAGTATGATTCTTCCAAGTTTAGCACGTGGGTGCTCTTGGAAATGCAAGTCAATGTGTGAACACAATAGACAGAACTTGGAGGGACGATATTTTTGACATGCTCTACAAATTTCCTCATTTTTCTTTGACCACTGAAGCAAATCAAATGGGGTTTTCTGTAAGATGTGGGCAATGACTTAGAGTTTCATATACTGAAATTGTATTTGGATTGATTCACTATTTTTAAAGCTATCATTGTGGAGTGTACTGTTGTAATTCTTTTGGGGACATATGGTGCAGCCATTGTATATCAACGATGGAAACATCAAATGTACAACAGCGATATTAAAAGTATGATGTACATTCACAAGATCAGTTGTGGTGAAAAATAATGCAGGCAAAAGTGCTACTTTCTCTGTTGTTGTTGAGTTTTTTGTGCATGTGCTTCATCTTCAGGAGAACCCCCAATCCACCCAATCAACTACTGACATCAACCAAAGTGACTTACAGACATCTCAGCAAAGTACCATGGCAACGGCTGCTGAAGAAGAGCCACAGTCTTCATCAACCGAAAAGAAATCTTCTAAGAAAGAGAAGCACAAGAAAACTCAAAAAGAAAAGGATGCCACCAGTGATTGTAACAATGAGAAGTCTGAATCTTCGACATCATCAGGAGTCGTAGACCCTAGCAACCAAAGTGATAAAGCTGAGGATACCCAGCAGTGTGGTGAGACAGATCATCAGGTGAATGGTTCAGAAAGTCCAAAAAAGAAGAAGAAAAAGAAGAAAAGCCCTTCAAAGGATGAGCACAAGAAGATGAAAGTGGAAAGTAATGCAGCTGGTGGTGATAGTGCAGATGACAACGCCGTAGGTCCAACAGCGACAGGTATCGTGGACTCATCCAACACAGCTGAAGGTGAGAAGACAGAGGATCCAATGCTGTCGGAAGATGCAGGCAAACAGTCAAATGGTGAAGGGGATCTGAAGCAGAGAAACCCTTCAAAGAAGAAGCACAAAAAGCAGAAAGTGAAGGAGGAGAAGGAATCTGATCTGTCACAAAGAAGTGTTTTCGGAGCTCTGTCAGAAGACCAAGATAAAGAGGCATCAGAATCTTTGACAAAGTCCACTGCATCAGCTACTGCAAAGTCAAAGGTTTCAAAAGCAAAGACCAAGAGGGGTGAAGGTGACACAAATGGGAAAACATCGAAGTCAGTCTCAAGTTCTCCACAAGGTGCCTCTGTCAAACCGGTGCCTGCAGGCTCACCAGCTGAGGGGAAAGGACACAAGGGTAAAACGAAGAAGAGGAAACGGGCAGAGTTGGATGCTTCCGTTGTCAAGGCACCCCTGGGGAGTAGTGACGGAGATGGGGGGTGTGCAGAGCCAGCTGAGAAGAAGAGGAAGAAGTCTAAAGGAACTAAGGTGGACAAAGCGATAAATGGAGGAGATGTGAAGAAAAAGAAAAAGAAAACATCAAAGGCAAAGACTAGTGAAGATATGCAGCATCAACTTGGCAACAAAAGCAAATCACCAACAGAGGCCCTCTCGGCCAACGTTGCCAATTCAAGCTCTTCAGCTGATGTTGCTATAAAGAAGAAATTAAAGAGGAAAAGCAAGGCTTTAGATGACACAGCGAAACAGACCAAAAAGGTGAAAAAGGAGAAAAAGAGGAAGAAGAAATCAACAGACTTAAAGCAAGCTACTGGTGTAAAGGGGATAGAAAACATGGACATTTCCAGTAAAATAATGGACAAGGACATTCAAACTGGCATGGAAAGTTCTTTGAAACCTCCAGGGAAGAGGGAAAAGAAAAAGGGGAAACAGGAGAGCAAAGCAGAGCACAAGAAAGCAAGTAGTGATAGTGATGCAGCAGGGCAGAAGAAGACCACCAAAAACAAAGCATCCTTGGGGGCGGTGAAAAATGGGAAATCATCAACAGTTGGTAGTCCTGACAATAAAGACAAATCGAGGGTGAAAGTAAAACAGAAAGCGAAGCGTAAGCATGAGGAAGTATCAAAGCCAGAACTTAGTAGCGAGGAATCGATGGGAGAACCTGTCAGAAAGAAGGCAAAAAAAGTGAAAAAGAAAAGGTCAGAAGTGGCCAGCTCGATTGGGTCTGGCACTTTACAGGCCGATTCGAGTGAAGTAGCAGATCCATCTATGCCTAAAGTGAAAAAGAAGGTACGCAAAGCATCAGACAAAAAGACTCTGAAAAATGGTGTCCAATCTCACACAGGAACAACCAGTGTACCGTCAGATGCATCAATATCGGACCATTCTCCCAAAAAGGGGAAAAAATCGAAAGCAAAGCATAAAGGTGCCTCTCCTAAGGGAAATGGAGTCAGCCATGAGACCTTAAAGTCTTCAGCATCTAAGGAGCAGCGAGAAGCAAAGAAATCAAAGAAGGTAAAAAAAGGTGAAGGTGATAATATTCCAGAAGCAACTGGTGACAACGTAAAGAAAAAGAAGAAAGTAAAAAAACTAAAAGCTAAGACCCAGAAGTCTGGTATAGATACAAGTCTGATAAAGACAGATGATGCAGGAAGCGGTGAGGCAAAAATACAGGCTAATGGTTACCCAAAAAAGGTGAAAATGCCAAAAACCAAAAAATCTCCCAAAGTAAAAAATCCAAAGAAGGCCAAAACCAATACTACTGGTCTTGAGAAGAAGGCGAGAAAAGCGCACGATGGCACAAAGGTGAATGGTACATTGGAAGAGACCCAGGCAATAGACCAGTCAGTTCATCTTGAGAAACCTGTGAAGACAGCTAAAAAGCCAAAGTCGAAGAAAAAAGATGAAGGCAATACCACGCCAAGTGAAAGTGTAACCAAAGCTGCTTCAAAAGTGAAAGTGAAGAAGGCTGCTAAGGTTAAGAAAAGGGATGATGCCATTGTGTTTGATGCCTCAAATAGCAAATCTCCTTCGACTGTTCAGCTACCTCCAGACACCAGTGAAAATTCCTCCAAACCTAGCTCTGTTTTGAATGGATCGGTCAAAGCCAGTAAGAAACCCAAGAAGATTAAGTCAATCAAAAGTGATGCTGCAATCATTGAGGCGACGGATACTGCTCTTGCTGGTGAAAAGGTAGTGAAGGGGACGGATAAAAAGAGTGTCAAAAGGAAAAAGGTGAAAACGTGAAATACGTGTTACGGTTCAAGCCAAAGTGGAACTTGAATTGGACTGCTTTTTAAAGAAACTTGCAGGGGAAGTGCTGCGGTGCAAAATGTGTGAAGTCTTTCAAGGCGAAAATACCATTTGTAAACGCTACTTTTGATTGTGTGTGTTGACATTATGTATACGTCATAACTATATACCACACCATGTCATCAGGTTGATCTTATTCCCTTTTCCAAGTGTTGGTGATGTCAATTTAGAATTTGACATCAGATGATTATCTGCCACTTGATGTTAGTTTTGAAGTGATAATCTATTACCTCCAAGATATCATAATTCCCCTACGGTCAATACATGATTGACAGTGATGGCACCCAGTTCCCTTTATCCGATGGGCTAACTGATCTAGCTTGAGTGGCATTGGGGATATTTGCTTGGCATCAGCTTTACAATTGAATACCTATATCAGGGCTCGACACTAACGGTGGCCCGGTGGCCCGGGGCCACCAAAATTGAAAGTCGGGCCACCAAATTTTAAAAAAGGGCAAATTTGGTGGCCCGCCTCGGGCCACCAAATTTTTTTGAAAAGTACGTCAATTAATTCGTAACTTTTTGCGCCGGAAATTAGCGGTAATATTTGTTTAAGGATGGATGAAAAGGACTGAATGAGTGCCTGAGAGTGAGTGTTGCGAGTTTGTTGAGGTTTATTTATGAGTAGATGTATGTCCTACTTCCAATTCTTACTATGACTGGATAAAACTGAATAGATATTTGACTCATTAAAAAAAACAGGACTTTTAATGTTTTTTTATTGTTTTTTTTTTTTTTTCGGGGCCACCAAATTTTTCTCTCGGGCCACCAAAAATTTGAAATTGAGGATTTTGGTGGCCCCATCGGGCCACCAAACAAAAAAATTAGTGTCGAGCCCTTCCTATATAGAAGAAATACCCAAGTCCTTTAGACGGGGATGTGAGAGTTCAGGGTTTAATCTGATTTCAGGCTTTTTTATTCTGCCCCAAACCAACTTTTAAGACTTTTTGCCAGTTCAAATGAATTGAAATGTTCACATTTTAATGCGCTTCATACTTTCTACGCAAGTTTCAGTTTTTTTCTTTCAGACATTTTTCTGCAAGTGCTTTTAGATCTGTGATGAGAGAGAATCTCACAATTGTTTTTTTTTTTAAAGAAATGAATAACATGCTAATATTTTTATTTTTCAGTTGTGGGGATTGTATGTATACAAACTGAAATGTAAAACAGTAATTTTATCTATATTTGCTTGACCTCGCAAGCAGTCTCTAATGATGATAGCCAAATTTGAAGTTGGGCCATTCTTATATTCAGTAATTCAATTTGTAAAAAGAAATGCGATTGAGTTACACAAACTATCTACAGGAAAACGTGAGTTTTAAGGTACAGTCTATTAAATTTGAACAATTGATTTTTTAAAATGCATTTTACAATTCTCAGCATCTTCAACATCATCATAATTTTGGCATAAATATATATTCCTCTGTTGAGGACACATGAAATTTGTGTCGTGCCCAGACAGTGATATTCCCATAGTTGTGCCTATAAATGTCCGAATACAAAGGCTTAGGCCCAAGACTATGTAATCACAATGTGATATAATCGAAACTTTTGCACTTATTTTTGATCATGAGATGTGAACATAAAATGTGATCACTGATGGAAATGAAATTGTCTCTCTTTTGCATACATGTCTTATCTCTGGATTTGAATTGGCTTTCAGCGTCTTTTGAAGGGGTTTAAAGGTTTTGAAAAGTGTGTACATATAGGTATACATTGTATTAATAATAATTTTGCTACATTTGTATATGAGTCTAATATACAGTGTTTTTAAATACATGCACATGTACATGTATATGTATTCATTTCTTTTGCATAGGTAACCTTTCATTGCAAATACTTGCAAATACATTGTACATGCATTTTGTTTTTACTATCTTGACGATTTGCCAAAATTTGCCAAACACAGTTACAAGATGAAATCAATGATGCAGTGCAGCTGGTATTAATGGGCATATTTGAGATTTTGTTTGTAGTTTTTTTTTTTTGTATTCACATGTGTAACTAGAAAATCACTCAGAGAGCGCAGACCTCTGCCAAGCGGCTCATTTCCACCAGTACACACATGCTGAAAAGTTGCCCTATTTCCCAATGATAAAGAAGCCTTTCTATAGCATGCCATTCTACCATGTCAGCTCCGTGCTGTGCATTGAGTGGGCACTCAGTGCACGTGTGTACACCTCAAATACACACAGCGTGAACATCTGTGTTTGCCAGCTCTATTTGCCAATGATAATAAAAAAAAAAATATATATATATAGCATATTATCCTGAATCCAGATTTATTTCTGGACCGCCACCCAAATTTCATAACCTGTTTCATGTGTCATTATCAACTTTTACTGTAAGTTTCATCCCAACCCATTCTCAAATTTTTGAGTTATTTTGCTGACAGACAGACAGACAGGCAAGCAAACAAACCCACCAACCAACCGTTAGGGTAAAAACGTAACCTCCTTTTTTTGCTCTGTTCGTATTTGATACATAGCTTGCTGTGACAAAACATGTCTTGGAAATAAAGAGAGAAAAATGGGTTGTTGTACATGTCATGTACCTTGTGTTGATCCCTGCTTGTTTTCACTTACTGTAAAAGTGGAAATTTTTGCCTACTGTATTTTTGTGTGTGCTATAATATGAATTTCATGTGTTTTAAATTCATGGAATTAAAGAGATAATTTCTTTTTTTTTTTACTTACGTGTATTATTAGCAAAATCATTCACATGCTTTTAGTTTCACACTAGTTTCATGTTCCGTAACATGCACGAAAATGTCCACTTTTATGGTACACCCTAATCATAAACTGAATCAATGCCATTTTAAATTGTTCTATTGAAAGTTTAATTGTGAACAAGGATGTTCTGGAGAAAACCTGAAGAAAAACGATGTTGCCATAAGATTTTGGAACAACAAACATCTATTGACATTTGTCGATTCCATCATCATATATGTGTACACTGATGTACATCTTACTTTCTACATTTGCTGTCTTGATTGAGTTTATATGCCTGTGCCAAGTGGAGATATTTCCTTTTGGTTTGCCCCTATGTAGGCTTGCATGACACATGTATCAGTACTGGCTCTCCCACTGTGTCACAATATTAATATATGATTAGGAGTGACAATTCAAGGTTATGGGGTAAAAAGTTTATACATGTAATGGTCAAAGGTCAGTTATACATGTATCAGCAATGATTCAAGAAGCTCTCGAGGAAATTCACTCACATTGAAAATAGCTGGAATTAGTTTGACAAAATGGATTTCACATGCATTTTGACGAGCCAGTCCTTTCCTTTCTTGGAAGGATGTCAAACTCTGGTACAAGGGAGCAACAATTTCATTTGAATTTTGCAAAATTTAGAAATCACATACACTGTACAGGGCACTCCCGTTATAATGAACACGGTTATAACGAAATTCCGGTTACAATGTCAATGAAGTGAAATTTAGGGCTGCAACATTATCAACTCTATGTATTTTTACTGTTTATTCATTTGGTTATAACGAAATTTCGACATAACGAAAGAAAACTGCCGGTCCCGAGGACTTCGTTATAACGGGAGTCCACTGTTTGTGATAGTACCTGATATTAAAAAAATCTTTTTCTTTAAGGGGGGGGGGGGGGGGGGGGGGGGGGGGGGGGAGGAGAGACCTGATCTAATTTGTTAGATATTTTCATACCTCTTCCATTGCTTTAAAAGTTTTTGTGGTGTGAAATTTGTTGTGCATTTCACATGATGTGAAACTAGCAAAATGAAGGCATACAAATTTGTTTGCTTGTCATCACAAAATACTGTTTTACATTTTCATTGCATGGAATTAGACCCTGCAAAAAACTCGTGTGAAAATCTCCACTTTTACATTACAGTTGTGAATTTATTGAGATATGATAATTATGATTGCAGATCTCTTATGTAATCATGTGTGCTATGGTACGAGAAAGATATGACATATATTTATACAGACTTTACTTTTCCTTTTGTAGTGTATTTTTGTTTTTTTTTTAGATTCAAATTGCTGTCCAACTCAACAAATTTTAGCCAAACTCAGGACACAGATGCACACAAAAATAGCTGTTGTGTAAGCTAAGCTGAAATATGTGTAAATCAGTACATCTTTGCCTCATATATTGTGAATAAAAGGTAAGACTGGTAAGACACGTGAGAATTATATTGGTTGATCTGGCATGCTGGTGACAAAACCCACCATAGGTGAACCATGATTCAGCCTTTCTCTTGCTGAAGCACATCCCATGACAAAGAGTTTAGTTTGGCCAATAAGTTTTGCTAGGTGTAACAAATGTTTAGTGCAAGCTAACATTTTTTACATATGTACATGCCTGTGTGTGTGTGTGTGTGCGCGCGCGTTTGTGTTTGTGTGTGTGTGTGTGTGTGTGTATTCTCGCAATCGGCCTCAATTGAGGATATTGTAGTGTTTCACTCCAGGCAAACCAGGGATACATTTCACCTGTTTGTTCAGATAGTTTAAAATGAATGAAAAAACGCCCTCATAATGTCCTAGGGATACCCTAGAGAAATATTAAATGTACCTGCCCTTTCTGCACATATAGGACCTGTATGTAGGCGAAAAGTTTTCACCCATTCAAATGGAAAAATTTGGAAATTTTTACATGTATCCTAAATTGTTATGTATGCACCTCTGCACTAAATAAAGCCTGATTTTTTACTTAACGGAATTGAAGTATTTTTTTTAATTTTCAATTAGTTTGAGAAAAATTAGATATACGTGTATGTATATATTTTTTCAGGAACAATGGTATATATATATATATACCTTTAGTAAGCTGGACCGTTTAAACCATATGAGAATGTGTGTGTGTGTGTGTGGGTGTGTGTGAAAACCAAAGAGCAATTGCTTGATGTGATGTACTGAGAGTTTGTTGTGGTAATTCTGGGCTCCATTTTATAAAATACATGTATGTTACGATAGCAGCTCGTGCTGGAATGGCAACTTCCCATAGCAACAGCCAATTAGAAAGCTGGATTCTTGTTATTACCATGACAACTGCCACTCAAGCAAGAGTTGCTATTATATCAACTTTTTATGAAATGGAGCCCAGGTCTCTTATCAAAGAATGTGTGCATTTTGTATCATTGTTAGATTTGTTGCTGGCTGCCACGGCTTCGTGTTTGCAGTGTCCAGAGTTGCCTCCACAAGCAAGATGGAGATATCAATATGCATTTGTATGGTGATTACTGGGGTGAGGGGGGGGGGGGGGGAGGGGGGTGGGACGAAGTATTCAGCTGTGCTTCCTTCATTTCAAAGTCTCAAAGGATATGACTATGGTTCTTGCTTGGTGTAAGACATCTTTTAGTATCAATACTCAGTTTGCCAATAAAAGTGTGTATTTTGAACATACCTTGTGTACAATAGCCTTCATGTATTTACATGTACTTGGTAGTTGTATCTGTGTGCTCAATTCTATGTTGCTGCCTCTATGCATGTACACGGCAATTTTCTCGTGGAATAGATTTATTAAAGGAGAATAATACCAAAATATATATGTGGATTTCATTACTGAAGCAATATTAGTAGAACAAACTAGTAAAGTTTGAGGAAAATCTGAAAATTTGTTCAAGTGATGAAGTTTTAAAACATCAGTGCTGTCGCTGGATGAGGAGACTACAAACGCTTGAGATGTCGCTGTAGGACAACTATATGAAGAAAATACAGGGAGAATCCTACAATACATGTACACTGTATATATGATCTTTTTATGAAAAGTACACATTCACTCAACTTGTTACTGATGTATGTATGGTACATGTAGTACTGTATTATTCCCCCATGCTTTCTGAAAGAGGTATAAACCAATTGCACTTTCATTATGCTAGAAAAATGATATTTTGCGGAATTCTCTCCTTATTTTCTTTATATCGTTCTGCAGTGATGTCACAAACTGGTGCAGTCTTCTCATCCAGCAATGACGGCATCTAAACATAAATTTCTAACTTTTGAAGGGATTGTCTGATTTCCTCAAACTTTCAGTGATGTGCTCTACTAATATTGCATCTTTCATTCATAAATGTCATTCCACATATTTGGGGAAACTTCCCCTTTCATGACACCTCATACAGTGGAATCTCTTCACAAAGAACACTGTTGCAAACTCTCAGTATAGTAATTCTGCTTGTCCAAAGTCAAGAATTTCTGTTGTTTTCTGTTGTTTTTTACAAACCCTGATATAACAAAATTTCAATATGTGAAAGAAGGTATTTCACTGGTCTTAATGAGCTCACAAAAACCTCTATTCCACAATTAATCCACGGTTCACTATCTTGTGTTATCAAGGTTTTCAGTAATCTACAAAATTTATTTGTAAACTTATGATGACAATAAATACATGTACAAGTGTATATAACAGTGATAATGTACACTTTAATATGTGCTTAATACTAGATTTCTAAGCACTAGATAAATATGATATGCATATTTACACTTGTACATACAATCAACTCTAGCACAACTTAACTGGGTTGGGATGCAGAAACTCCATTGATTTTTTCTTTGTTTGATTCTATATTCCTCTCTTGCATTGAGCTTCGTAAGTGAGAAATCAGGAACTTATTTCAACAATGCAGCATACACTGATGTTTGTTTCCATGGTAGCAGCTGACGAACAACCAATCAGCTTTGAGCATTTCAGTTGTTTGAAACATAAGTTACTGTAACTGCAAATGACACAGGAACTGACACTCGGTAACGGTAGTTCCTGTGTACAGTGCACTCCCATCATAATAAACACGGTTATAGCGAAATTCTTATTACAACAAAGTAAGAATATAGGTCCCCAAATTATCATCTATTTATCTTCATATACTTTTCTGTTCAGCTATAGCAACATTCGATACAACGAATGAAAACTGCTGGTCCCGAGGACTTTGTTATAACGAGAGTCGCTTGTATCTGCACATCTCCAAAGGAATGGGGACTGCTACTTTCTTTGGCTATTAACTTCTGCACGTTTCCCTGTTGTGCATGATATACAGAGGCAAGTTTAACTACTTATGCTTTACAATCATTCAATTTAGTAGCAACAACGTGCAGAACAAATGCAATACATTTACATTATACATCTAATTTGTAGGCTATGCAACTGTAATAACACTTGCTGGTAAGCTGCAATTTAAATCCTGAATATTTAGTACATTGCCACATGAAATGCGTTGTTTCAACACACACTCATACAATGTAATAAATAGCTGTGATTACATGAATGGTAAAATACAGTGTATGGAAAGATGCCAGAGAAGTTCATGCAGAAATCTTTAGTAATCAATCAACCACAAAATAGTACTGCATATTGATGGTGCACTTTTAAGGCACTAGAAGGGTTGTGGAGATACAGGGTCATGTAGTTCATGTAGACTACTTGCTCAATATCAATATTATTATCAATGGTGCTAACAGGCATTATGTTAATAAGTTGGACACAATTGATACTACTGTACATGTACAACATGGGAATCTGTGCAATGGGCAGTTTACATGAAAATAATACCTAGAATAATACAAGTGTAATAACACCAATAACAGAAATAAAGACTGTAATGATCAACACTTCTATTCTGTTTCCAATCATCTTGTTCTGCATTACTTTTTAACTAATTTCTAATTCATAACTTGGGTTTTAATACAGTATCTTACCTTCAGAGCAATTTTCCTCTCTATGACCCTACCAAAAAAAAAAGATAAATAATTACTGTAGTACAAAATGTTTTCTGCGCAAGCTCTTCCTAACTCTGCTGGGGTTTGCAAATTTTTTTATCTTCAGATAGTACATTAAATAGATTTTCACCATTGCCTCTTCATACTGAAAGAATGCAAATGGTTGGAGAGCTGGTACTCTGAGCTTTCTCGCACGTTCATACTAACAAGAACGATTCTCATGTATGCACTGCATGTTAACTATCTACACTGAACAATCCACACTTGCTACCAAGTTGACATTGCACTGAATTGGATCACATTGCTGATGAGTCAGCCATTCTTGTCTTGTAGTATGTAACGCTCAGTAATCTTACTTTCATGTCTTCCGTGTTTATCATGGCGAAAGTACCAGTTGACGTAACACAGGCTTTTCTAAGGCGAGACCAAGAAATCATGCTGACACAGGCAATATGTTCACTTGTAAACGTTGACCTACATGTAGAATTTCAGTAGAAAATATATCTGGGCTTTTTCATTGCATTAGCTATTATGCAGTGTGTTGACTTACCTGAAGTCCACTACTGCAAAGATTTACCACACATTAACTTCAAACAGGAAGAAACCGTCATAATATCAACTCTCCATCACACAGTATACTGCATTGTGTGCTCAAACTAGTGTGACTGTACTACCACTATAAATTTTCATGAACATGAAAAGACAATTACAAAAAGACAGTATGTAAAAATTTCTGCTCACATACAGAATGTGCACACAATGTGCTATGATTCTAATAAGGCACAAACAATGTGGTATGATTAAGGCACAATTAATATGTCCAAGAGCGGCTCTTAACATGCATCAACAAAAGTGGGGAAAATACATCAGATTTCTACAAATAGTACCATGTTACTGATGGGCGAAAGAGCACTATTCTGACAATAGACTGCGATGGTCACAGTGGATACACATTTGCATTTTTAGGGGGGAATTTCTCACTACCACTGAAGAGTATTCAACATTACTCAAAATGTCTTCTTTCACATGAAAGTTATTTGAGACTCCAGAGTTTGTCTTGAATCTTATTATCTCTGTACTATTGTAATAATAGAAAGAAACTCTTATGCTTACCAAGCCCTTTCCCGAGGGCAGAATGTACACAGACAATCCCCACTGCCACTGACTTCTCCTTTTGATTCATTGAACACAGTTTGTTTCTAAAATAGAACATGTAACTACGGTAGAAAAAAAAACCCAACAAACTACCATACCAAGGTATCTCACACCCCTGCATAAACAGAAGCACATAAAAAAAAATCAGCAACAATAAAATATGCACAGAAGAGGAATACTATGCTGCTTTACACAGCAGCATGATGTATAGAAACACTCGCATTACAAGTGCAGTAAGGGGAGCAACCAATTCCAAGCATTAGTACTCCTTGTTGATGGAATACTCTTTAGAGGGACAGACACACCTCTTCAATCAGCTGCTCAGAGGTAAGATGGCACAAACTTTGAATGTCAGAAGGAATGTGTGGCCGTTGACCCTTCCCCAAAGTGGGTAGCCGGGCAGAGTGGAGCGGAGTTGCTGGATAGGACTCAAACATGCCCGTTTTGCTCTTCTGAAGGAATTAGTGCCTCCGTGATTTCAAATGCCTCTATCAATTTCTAAAGAGAAACAAAAAAGAAGGGGGAAGGGTAAAGAAAAGACATATTCTTCACTTCGATTGTGCTTTTTCCTTCACCACATTCTTATTCAAGTCCATAAATACATGTATGTTTTGTTCTGTTTTTGTATGTGTGTTTTTTTTTTCCAAAACAAACATGATGCCATGCTTGTGTTTGTAAACTCTAAGCAAGGTTCCCATTCATAGCTTTAAATCAAGGGAACAAACAATATGCATAGGTGGGACTACACTCTAAACAAGTGTGTACTGCCAACATTTTGGCATTTATGTCAATCTGACAAGGGACAAGATATTTATCTCTATCTGCAATACTGGTTCCAACATTTGTGTCTGTTATTAAGCAAAGTAATGTTCAAAGAACAACATTACCAGCAAAAAATATCAGTATATGTCTATGCCATATAGCTACTATCTAACCATACTCCCATGGTAACACATTTACTGTAAAACATGATACACGTATATTCGCAGCATGAAATTTCCGCGAATCGGACCCGACGGCCTTATTTGCAGCATGAAATATTTGAGAATTGCCACTGGCATTTAACGTATATAGGCCTAGTTTGGACAAGAATTTTTGTGTGCATTTTAATTTCACGAATCTCAGCTCTCGCGAAATTAAAATGCACATGAACATTCCTTGTTTTACAGTAATCTAGCCAAGTATGAGAGTGAAGCTTTGTAACAATGATGGTGTTACCCGGTACTCGTGGAACTTATATTCATGAAGGTCATGAGGTATCAAAGCATAATCATCACACTCAACTGCAGAAAAAAAAAAAGCAGAAGGCATTACATCAAGACTTCCATAAGTCGTTACCAAGCAAGCTTGACAGCCTTCTACATGGCCAAGCTCACTCCAGTTTTATCCGCTTTTAGAATGATGTCATGTGTAAATGTTCTTTTTACTATTTGCTTAATTTCACATTCACTGTGCACACTATTCTTGATCAAAGTTTTCTGTTTCTTTATCACTGCTTTTGTTATTAACTTTTTATTTATGTTTTAAATATATTTTGCTCAAGCATTAATAATACTGTAAAATGAGGAATGTTCGCATACATTTTAATTTCGAGAATTTCGCGAGCACCAACATTCGCGAAATGCCAGCATTTGCGAAATTAAATTGCATGCGAAAGTTCTTGCCTACACAATATGCAATGGATGCCAGTGGCAATTCATAAAATTTTCATGCCGCAAATATATTGTGTTTTACAGTATTGTATTGGTTTCACTATGTTCATTCCAAACTACTCCTACATAAGGGGGAACAATAATGGCAGGGCCCTCTGGCAGAGCAGTGGCAGCACTGAAGAGGCTACCCTGGATAAAAAAGACTGTATTATTACATACCATATGTTACTACAAATTGCAACTTCCCATCAGAGTAAGGACTAACCTTCCATTGCTCCACATCGATGGAGACCAGGACCTGCTTCCTCAGGATCCTGCTCCCACTCCGCTCCTCCATGTGAGGTTTGGCAGGTATGATGACGGGAAGGCCATCCTCATCCAATTTAATCTCTGCATGGCCATCCTGGATTGACGCAACATGATCAGAAAGTGATAAGATCTATCTAAAATGATATAATATGATCAACGACTACAGTGCACTCCCGTTATAACGAAATGCTCGGGACCGGCAGTTTTCTTTCGTTATCGTTATAACGAAATTCCGTTATAACCGAACAAAAACAATATATAACGAAAACAAGGAACCACGTATATATATCATATTATGTTTGCTAAATACTCATCATACACTGGAAAGCTATGTGAAATGTGATGGGATAACTGTACTACAATGATAAACGCAAGTTCCCCTCAGAAACTGTGCGTGACACAAGGAGCAAACACCCATGCAGAGACGCTATAAATATTTGTTCTGCTACGTATTTTCGAAAGCAATTCGCATTTCGTTATAACGGAGCACATTTCTTTTGTTTTCCTTTGTCTGTGGCGCTCGGAAAAGACTTCGTTATAACGGAAATTTCGCTATAACCGTGTTCGTTATAAGCGAATTTTGTACCATAGACTTTAATGGTGATAATTTTGGGACCAGAAGATTTACTTTGTTATAACGAAATTTCGTTATAACCGTGTTCGTTGTTACGGGAGTGCACTGTATCAAAATCCAAAACATCAAAGGTAGTACATACAGTCAAGCACATAAGTAATACTACACTGGCAAGCTCATTGCACTGGGTCTCAGCGTGCCACTTTGTGCGGGTGTGTGCTACGTCATGCTGGTGCGTACCGCCTGGCCCAGCCACACTAGGAGACTCCGTACCATGACAGTGCGAGTGTTTCATTGTTTCATTACTTAATTGGTTAACTGTATTCCCCAAACATTGCATCAGACTTAATGAAAAATGAACTGGCCCAAATTCTTTAACCAAAGAGGTACTTTGAGAGCAGCCTAGTACCTACAGCTACTATATCAATGCAACTTCGTGGCGGAGGCATAAAAAGATACAATGCGAAAAAGAATTATAACAAATCTGTTACTACGTACCTTTAGGACAAATGATAGATGGAAGATATTTTCGACCGTGTGGCTGAAGGAATGGGGATCAATGACAAACTCAAAGTAAGAGATGGGAACATAGTCGTCGGGATCTGCGTCCCCTTGTGTGACCTGACGCAGAATACCGACCATCCTCTCCACTTTGTTGGTCACCTCTTCCTGCCTCTTCCCCGTCGACTTCACCTGCTCCGCAGGAAGGGGGGGGGGGGAGGGAGAGAAAGAGGGCAGAGTCAATCAGGTTTCCCGTTACAACCTCAGCCCACTCACACGTCGCCCATAACACGTACTACCCCAAACAGTCTACACTCACGTCCGCATATGCACCACGACTGCCACCCCGGCTACACCCAAGTCCGCATACGCACTACGACTGCCACCCCGGCTACACCCACGTCCGCATACGCACCGCGACTGCCACCCCAGCTACACCCACGTCCGCATCATGCCTACTTAATCTCCTGCATCTCCAGCCTTTACTCACTCCTGAGGACGGACAGTCAACTGTCCGAAACATCGAGTCCTTTCTCCTTGCTCCATACTCTTCTCTGGTTCACAGTCCTTTTCAGGACTATCACACTCTCTAGAAAGAATACTCTTGCTCACTCTCCTTTCTCGCTTCTTCTTCCTCCCCTATCATCTCATATCTCCTTTCATTCCAACAGTCCTTTTCAGGACTCACACATGGTGAACCGCAAACCAAGCATATGTTATGTACACCAACATGCAAACTTCTTCCTTCCAAGATCCCTAGATAGATAGGTTGAGTGATAGACAAAACTAGAGAACACTCTGAGAGTGCAGACCTCTGCCAAGCAGCTCATTTCCACCATTGATCTTGTTCTTCTATAGAGATCAGTGATTTCCACCCATAAATGCATGCATGCTGAAAGTTGCCCAATTTCCCAATATAGAAGCCTTTTGTTACGTCATCAACTTCCAGCTGCACGGCGCACCTCGCCTAAGCAGAAATTAGAGCACACACTTTACTTTGCATATGAAAACCTAGAAAATGTGCAGCTGTAACTCCCAAGGACACTGACCCTACCTACCAAAATATTGAAAAGCCTTTATAAAATCCACAAGAATTCTCGGATCACTACCAAAATTTAATCATCTGTTACTTTGTCATTTTCAACCTTTCCTGTAGGTTTTATCCAAATTGGTGCACACCTTTTTCAGTTATTTTGCACACAGACAAACCAATAAACAAACAAACTATCGCCGATGAAAACATAACCTCCTCCCTTGGCGGAGGTAATAAAAGAGAAATATACAGATAAACATAGAGAAAGGAAGAGAAAAACATCTAGTTCTTCATGTGTGCCAAGTTTCTTGCCAATTGCTGAAAAACTTAAGTAGCTCAATCTACAAGAATTTTTACCTCATTTTGGTGAAATGCGTTGTTACCATGGCAATGCACTTTCCACTACTACTGGAAAGCTTGTCTTGCACAACTTAATACTAAGCTCAGCATGCATGACAAATTTCTTTTGAATCCTTTGAAAAATAGGAAAAGTAGGGGGAGGGTTGTCATCTTAGCAGTAGTAAAAATACAATGTAACAGCAGTAGCAGTGGTACTACTGTAGTAGAAGTGGTGGTAAAAGCTTAAATTGTAGAAACTGTAGTGACAGTATAATCATTACTTCAAGTAGCTGTAGAAGTTGTAGAAAAATGCACTAAAATTAGTAGTTAAAGACTAAAGTAGTCACTGGAAAAGTACTGTAAAAGCTGTTATATTCTTTGAGGGTAATTTTCACAGATTGGGTTGTGAATTTAACAACACGCAAAAATATTGCCACCTGGTCTTAATCACATCAAATTTGTATAGTAGGCCCTAATTAGTGCACTTACAATAGTCTTGGTGTCAAATCACAAAAGCATCTCACGCAAAATATTATTGACTTCCTCATTCGCGATAACATCTCTATGCAAAAGTAACAGCTTTTAAACAAGAGACCTGGGGGTCTCATGCTCACCCGAGTATCGTACGTTCACCTTCCATGCATTCTTGCAGACTCTTACCTGAGAACATCGGAAACTTGGGGCGGGGGCAGCTTTGAGAGCTGGGGGCATGGTGTCCATTTGCATATTCCATCACACTGGTAAAAATACCGGCCAAGTACATTGTACTTTATAGAAGGTTGGACTTTGCAGTTTGGAAAAAAAAAAGACTTAAGCTCTATCACTTCTGATTCTAGAGAAGAATATTATTGAACATTCCTAAATTTAGGAGGTTTGGGCCCCCAGAGGCCCCCAAGTAAAGCATGATGCTCATTCAAACACTTTGCGATCCTATCCCCCTCGGAAAGTTACTTGCCAAGTTTGGTGAAAATCCATTATGTTGTTTTCAGCAAGAAGATGAAAATGTGCAATTTAGGTCCTCATTTGGATCCCTCACACGGCGCACAATGCACAACAGACGACGGACGACGCACAACGCACGCCGGACGCTGGACGAAGAGCAATCGCAATAGCTCACTTGAGCCTTCGGCTCAGGTAAGCTAAAAAGTACTAATAGCAGGTGAATCTTACCTGTACTGGCACGACAGCGGGACCTGCTGGTTCTTCTGCTTTTTTGTTCCTGTTGACCACACGTTTTTTGGGAGCCTCTATTTCATATGTACCCCTGATAGATAGAAGGACAGAAAAGAAAAGCAAAGAGGGAGAGGGGAAAAGAGAGCAGGAGGGAGATAGTGGTTGTGAAAAGAGAGAAATATATTAATTTAAAAAAAAAACACTTTCATGGAGCACTTTTTTGTTATGCTACGACATCAAAAATATGCTGTTCAGCTCAACATCTCTTGACTGGATCAGATTAGAACAATTATTAGCTAACTGATGCATAATGATAACTGTGCATCACAAAACCAACAAAAGCCACACAAGTGGATTTCTAGCAGGCCTGCGGACACGTCTTTGGGGTCAACTTTGGATTTAGAATTTTTTAGATTCGGAGTCTGATATTTTTTGTGAGAGCCAGGTTTGAGTCGCATGTTACTTACATGAAGTGTAAGGCAGAGGCTCTCTTAAAACACGTGGACACCTGGTTACCTAGTCTTGACCAACCAGCCTCCTCGATGTCCATGGGACGAGCGTTATCCATTCTCCTTCCTCCCATGAAGGTTCTCTGCAATAGATCACACGCCACAAAATTTTTGAGGACAATGTCAAAACCCTGGATCACATTAACGGCATTAAACATCCTGGCCCCGTTTCATAAAAGATGTTAGGATGGCAACTCTTGCTGGAATGGTGACTTCCCATGGCAACAGCCAAGCAGGAAGCTGGATTCTTGTCATTACTATGACAACTGTCATTCCAGCAAAAGTTGCTATCATATCAATTTTTTATAAAATGGGGCCCTGGAAAGCCCCCTGCCCAAATCTATACTTCAAATCACACATTGCCAAATTGGGCTCCATCAAGCATAAACATAAAAGTTTTGGGAGACTCGGATGATCTGTGCAAAAGTGATGAAGTTTTAAAGTTTAGGTTAAAACTATATGCCGTTATCACTGGATAAGACTACAATTCATGATGTCACAATAGGGACACAACCATGTCTCGTTATCGCTGAATAAGACTACAACAATTTGTGATGTCCAAGTAGAGAAACAACAATCCTGTAATGAAAATATATAGAGAATTCATCATATTTTCATGTTACTAGCATAATGAAAGAGCCCTTGACTTACCTCTTTCAGAAGGTGAGGGTACCAATATTACCCTCGACATATGTCAATTAAAAAGTTGAAGGAATGTGTGCCTTTTATAAAAAAAATCAAGATCTTGTGAAATTTTCTATGTACTCTCTTTATATCATTGCCCTTAAAAATAAATGCTGCCTAAACAGTCTCGTGGTTTTTAGCTGAACTGACTGACCACATAGGAAACAGATCCACAGTACTATTAGGTGACAGTTCAGAGATAACATGGAAACTCTAAAGCTACTGTACAGTACTTCTGTCACAATTGGAGACAACTTCAAACTTCTACACCTTGTAATAACATTCAAGACAACACAACACTAGGAGCAACACAATCTTTCATTGTGAAGGCTCGGCGCTCATTCGCTACACGAGTAGTGACACGGGGTATGGTCTCAGTCCTGGAAATCAATAGTTTTCATGTCGACTATTACTACGCACCAATTTTTCCATGAAAACGTTGGGATCAAATTTGTCATCTACGTGGACTTTCTTGGCTCTTTGTACGGTCAGGCAGGAGACTCTACTCAGGATCTGCGCATCCAGGACTGTCTCTGACGTTGCCGCGACATTTTCTAGCTGGGTTACTGTAGAAACAGGGTGGGGTAGATTTGGGTAGACACCTCATTATTGGGATTTTTTTTTTTTTTTTTTTGGGGGGGGAGGGCAATTCAATGTTTGTTTCTTTTTTTATTATGTTACTAAACAATGTAACATGCAAAGCTTATGTCATCAACTTGAATAAGCAGAAGACACAAGGCACAGACAAAAAAGAAAAAATGCATTCAAGACTCAAGTCACATTATCAAAAGAGATGAACTACAGAATAATATCTGAATAAACCTTATTAGTACACAATACAAGAATATACTCAACCATTACAGATACATAATAACACAAAAAATAAATAAATTGCATTCATAAACAAATTGAAATCTGTTATAACTTAATTCCAAAACATATATTTCTATGTGGGGGGGGGGGGGGGGGGGTGCGGAGACTAGCAATTTATTGTGGACATGGAATGGGATGGCTAACACGAAAAAGTCACTTCAAAACCTGCTTTAACCCTATTCTAACTGGGCTATTTAAGACCAAGTTTTTACTGGGGGTGGGGTCAATTTGACCCCCCTTTTAGATCTCGGCCGCCGAGATTTTGCCTTAACATAGAGCTGGATGTCAACTACAAGATTACATGGTCATACAGAAAAAAAAAATTGATTTTCTATATTTAGTAAATTAATTATGCAAATTTACGCATGAAATCATATTTTCACCTATAACTCCATTAAAAAGACTGAATGATTGCTAAATTTTTGTGTAAGAGTTCCTCAAGACACATTCAACAATTTTCTTGCAAAAAAATAGCACAATCACAAGCAGTTTGTATTTTTTTGTTAATTTCTTATGTATTTCATTGTTTTTTTGACCTTTTGTTTTCTATTGTTTTGGGGCCAAAATTTGTTGCAGGCACTTTTTCAAGCTTATCTACATTAAAATTGATTAATTTCAATGATTAAAAGTTGAAACAATCTAATTTATATCACTTTAACCAAAAAACACAATTTGCATTGGATTTGCACACGATATCATGAATTTGAGCCATTTTCGGGTTGACATGCAAACGCAAAACATTACGTAACTTCAGAATGGTGTACCCGGACATGGCAACTTTGGTCTCAAAATATGCGGGAGACTTCAAAGAAAAAAGTCATGAAATGACGCGGCAAAATCTTTGCGTGTTGCGGAATATGTTGGGGGGGGGGTCAAATTGACACCCCCCCCCCCCCCCCCAGTTAGAGTAGGGTTAATGGTCTTCACTACATGACACATGGGATTAAAGGCTCCTATTGACTGATATCTACATAACATCTATTCACTAGATAATGAGTGCTTTGAGATAAAGGTCATGCCTGGGTTAGCAATGGAACCAAAATAGAAGTACAAATTATAAACTACGGGCAGATACAGTGGAAGTTCAATATGTACATGGGGCTTCAGATGTCTTCAAAACTATGTTCAAATTGTCATAATTAATACTGAATGCAATCAATGCACTTGACCAACAACATATTTCAGTGGTTTGCGCATGAACTTGGAATTAAATATGAGAGATGATCACAAAAGCATGAAATCTGCACACACTGACCTGCATCAAACAATTTCTGGCCATCTCTCATGACTTCATTCAAACCGTCAGAGTTAGGATTGGTCAAATCCGAACCAGTTCCTGTTCAAAACATTCAAAGAAACAAACAAAAACAGCAACATTAAATGGGCATGAACAGTAGAAATACTTCTGAATGATTACTTTGTCTGAGGTTTGACCACTGCCATGGCATGAGATTTCATACACGTCAATGTAAACGCTTTTGAGATATTGCATGCAAATCCAAGTGTTGATCCATTATGGTACAAATCTCTCTTTGCAGGTAAATGGTCTGATGACAAAGCACACACAAATTATGCACAGTTCCAACATAAAAGCTGAATCCTACACTCATAAAGTCATAATAACATTGGGCTTGATATATTCAACTGTATATATACATAGAATCTACCTGAGACGGAGAATTGTACATTGACTTCATAATAAAGGTTTGCCTAGCTATGTTTTGTTCAATCTGTATTCAATTGGGAAACAGCTGCATACTTTTCTATATCTGCTTTTGATTTGATTTGTATCATCACATTCAATGGCTAACAAAATAAAAAAAATCCCTTCGTTTGAAAGTACATGTGTACTCAAATTCCTTTTTGATGTGAGCAATATGTTACAAACTAAATCACAGTGGATGAGTAATATGTTAACCCGTAGAAGACTTGTCCACAGTATTCTTGGGCAGATGTCTCTGAGAAACGTTATAGTAAAATCAGCTCATCCTCAATGGGCTAAACATTATACAGAAGGGCACCAGCTTCAGCAAATAAAGTTCAAACCTCAGAATCAGCATCTTGAAAAGCTACTGATATTGTTTTCGCATGTATATAATTATGTAGCCCATAGGACTGGAAGAATATAATGCTCACAGACCATAAAAACAAACTGATGTACCTTGTAGATAATGAGTAACAAATTTGATCTACCTATATAAATCAATGGGTGTGACATCCCAATCTTACTCAATCTTACGTTATACATAAGTATACAATAACTGAATAACAAGGAGGAAATAATGCAAAAATGGGCACATACAGATTAAATGAAGCTTCTCCTTTCCCAAGAAATAGGAAATTTCATATGGGAACCTTTTAGCGGGGACATGCACTATTGAAAGCATGCAACAAACTTGGCATGTCAGTTATATTTATCGCTGGTTTATCTACCATCGAAAACACTCAATCCTATCTGCATGGTCTTACTGTTAATCAATTCCAGCAGGTCTCGCTGGTTCCGCCGGATGGCTCTCCTTTCTTCCTCCACATTCCTGTCTCTCTCCGTCATGTTGCCACGCAATACTTTCGTTTTGTGTCAGTGTCCACTCAAAGCAAATCAGCTGCTGTCAAAGACAGTGAAAATATCATGGAAAAAAAGATTTAAGCAAAATTTTGCTGACTAAATCTGAAAATTTACATCTGCAAATGCCAACTGGCATTTGAATAACTGTTTAAACATGCATACACACACACACACACACACACATGCACACATTATAAATACATGTATACAAGACTTGACATTAACGGTGGTCCAGGACCACCAGAAATAGACTTTGGGCCACCACTTTTCATTACAGAAAAGGTGTGTTTTGATGGCCCGGTGGGGCCATCAAGAATTCACGAGTGTGCACATTGTTCTTTGTGCGTTTTTCCAAAAAAAAAGGGAGAATAACTGGTGACTCAATGCTTTATATCTGCATGCAAAGCAGCTTTAGCTGCCACGACCAGGATTGCAAGATAGTTTTCACAGCCAAACTCGGGCTATTTTACAGCCAGCTTTGGCCGAACTAGTTTCTCTATCTTTCATCCGAATTTCTATCTAATAAAAAAAGGTGTAGATATACGTCCTAATCAAACACATTGTATATGTTCATATTCATTTTAATGGTTCACTGGATTATTTCATTTTCTAATAATGTTTTACTTTCTGAATTCTTACAACTCTCAGTCACAGGAAGTGCCATTCGACACACATACTCTTTCATACCTGTCATTTTTCAGATAATGGTTTATTGTATCATTTTAATGTTTCATCAAATGACTTAACTTCATATGTTATCCTTTATGGGGGGGGGGGGCTACCATTATGAATCTTAGTCACAGGAAGTGCAATTTGACACACTATGTCATACCTGTTAATTTTCAGATAATTGTCATGGTTTATTGTATCATTTTATTGTTTCATCAAATGATTTAACTTCATGTTATTCTTTATGGGGGGGGGGGGGGAGTGGGGCTACCAAATATCACTGTTGGTTCACCGAAAAATGCAATTTGATGATTTTGGTGCCCCTCCCCCCATGTAGCGATAAAAAAGATCTAGATCTTGGAAATAACAAACATGGGATGGGTAACCTGAACCGAGTAAGGTATTCTTTTTTTCCTCATTCATTTTTATATATTTTTTAAATTGGGTTACAGCCAGGATACTGTTCTACATGGCCATACTGTATCATTACAAATAATTAAAAGCTATGTGAGTATGTATTGCGACCAGCTCGAATTCAAAATGTGCTCAGGTTTCGAATGTAAAGGATTTGGTGTCTCAGATGTGGTGGTTGTGGGCATGACATTCAACTTTAAAATTTGATTTATTTTCAGTTTGAATATAATACATAGATGGGCTAGCTCGACCATAATGTCAGCCAAAGTTTGACTTCCAGCTACATGTGAAACCTTAACCCTGGGGCACTCCGTTCTACACAGTTATGAGCCTTTGCGTTAGGGCTGGTCGCGCAGTTCATGATTTAATAGACATGAAACCTACATTTATGCTTTTGCGCGAATTCAAATTTTGGCACGGGATGTCGAACCTTGGTGCTGTTTTTTAGTTTAATTGTTGACAACTCATGTCATACCGTGTAAAATTTGGTTCCTCCATTACGCAATAGTCCCCTTCTGTCAAAAGATTTTTCCCCTTAAAATTGGTCAAGCATATAAACCTGTCTGTAGGATGACAACTGATCCACTTGAACCTGTGTGGCTGTGTGCTTTATAGGGCCTGCTAGGTCGTAACGACCTAACAGTACACTAACAGTTACATCTTTCCCTGCCCTGCGCATCGGTTTCGAATCCTTCAACAAGTGGATCCGTCGTCATACTACCCCCCCCCCCCCCCACGTATGCGCGGCACTGTCAGATAACGGGCCGCGGCATTATTGATTGTGACGTAATCGACCTTGATAGCATAAACAATTTATCGTTTATGATCCCTGCATTTTTAATTACCCTTATATTGAATAAGCACTAAATAAAAGAAAAACAAAAAAGGGTGGAAAGTATAGGTATCTTCATTTCATACATATTCATGTCTTTAAAACACTCCAGTCATAGTTGCAAAATCTCACTGAAAATTCCATATAAGTAGTTATTTTTGCACCCCTAATTTCATCAATTAAATATCAAATTATGTTAATTATTTTTCCGTCATCGTAATAGTATAAATAACATTTTTTGGGGATTTTTTAATATTTATTCCTCTTAGATTTGAATGAAAGAGGTCATGCCTGCCTGTTTCGTGCGATCGGTTTCCATCTTAGGATTTTTCGCTTATCTACACATTCTCCTAAAGAAGGGGTACAATAGCGTGTCGTGAGCCCGATGGGCTACTAAAATCAGAGCTGTTGTGTTGCTAGCGTTAATTTTGGGGGATATCGAGGTGACATGATTATGATCTTCGGTGAAGTTAGTTTTTTGTGTAATAACGATTAGATAGATTGCACTTGGTATTGCATTTTTTTCCCTTTAGGGGAAACTTTCCTGATGTAAGAGCCGCAGAATTTTATTTTTATCGGAGTGGCGCTCGCGCTTCCGCCTTGTGCGTAGGCGCAAAGATTCAGTCCCACATCATTCGTTGTTCGACGCTTGAACGTGCATTTTGGCGCATGCCTATGGCAACTGCGTTATGTCGTGCTATTTTGTAGGTTAGGCTGGTTTTTGTGCAGAATGCATCCTTTGCTGCATGGTTCCTAGGTTAATAAGGTTTTGTTGAAACGTGAAAGCTGTGTGTGAAGTCGGATACTGCTTTTGGCTTGCTTACGAGAGGGTCTGAATCTAAGCTGCCAAAGTCTCACTTTATGTACAATTTTGCTTTGGGATTTACTGAGCTGTATACTGTAGTGTGTGTAGCCTGGATAACCAGTACTAGCTTCTAAACATTAATCATTTTTTTTTTTTTTTTTAAGACTTATCAGTTGGGCAACCTGTCCAGACATAGACGTCGATGCTCTAACCTTACTAAATTTACCTTCAAGTCTCCGCCATACCATGATGGACATGGTGCCGGTAACGGTGGTTGAGGCATGCCTTTGTGGATTTAGGCCTATACAAATGCCTTCAAGAAATTGGAAAAGGAGTACATAACAGGTAGATTTGATGTAGGTTCGTCTACATTATATACTGTAATTTATGTGATATATTTGTGGGTAGGGCCTATTAACAGTGTGGTTGCACATTTGCCTTAAGCTTTTGCAATGTTTATATCCACTCATTCCAACACAATGATGATGGGCAAGGTGAAAATTGTTGTTTACCAATGATGATATAATGACAAAATATGACATTGATGCAATCAATTGCCAATTGAAAAAACAACAACTAAGAAACAATGAAAATATAGTGCTTTATATTTTTAGGTGCACATAAATTAAATGTGCCCATGACCCTTAAAAGTGTGATAAGTATCTACTACAATACTCGGTAACATACATGAAAGAGAACACCCTGTCCATAATATTCAACCATGCACTTGTCACCTCATATTTGTCGCTACGGTGGACTTGTGTTCTGCAAGAACGTCTTTGGGATGTCTTTCTTAGGTTGCATTGTTTTCTTGTAATCCAACAAATGACTAAAATAACAGAAGAAGAAGAAAAAAAAACCCCCAAAGAGCCAGTAATGTTGCAACCGTGTTCTAACGAGAGTACTGTAGCAACCTCAGGCATGATCATCATCCACACACTCTCACAATAAAATTCACACTTCTAGCTGCTTATTTGTATTTTTTCTGTTTTGAGCTATGCCAGAGTTAGAATGCGTTTAATATAAAATTATTGCAGGTACCATGGTACCAGTACTAGTCATGCTAGTAGAGAGTGACATGAATTTGGTGCATGATCCTGAGACTTGCAAACATTTTCATAATTATTTATTTATTTATTTATTTTTTTTTTTTGCTGCCTGCAATGGAGAATATCATTCATTTACTAAATACAGGGACTGTTGGAATATTATTTTGGTCTCAAGAAAGTGACAGAGTGCATGTGGTTTACTTTTTTATCTTTATCATTTACCGGTACCCACTATCAATGTTTATTAATTCAACATCACAAACAAGTGTTACATGTCCCAAAAGAGTATTCAGCTACAGGTAGTGATGTATGTTGACTTTCCATCCACTGCTCATAAAACAATAAGGCATTTACTGCTGCACAGATGTAATTTCCTTCTTACTTGAATAAGGAAGTACAGATTTATGCTAACACATGTAGGCCTACTAAATAATATGCAGTTGGTGCAATGGATGTGGGTGAGGTCGTTTGTTTTGTCTTGTTTTTTTCAGCGCGCAAAGCAACGAAAGGTGAAGATGTAAATATATGTAGAGGTAGTAAAGTACTGCTGTGTTATGGTGTTGAACAAGTCTTGAACTGGGGATACACTGTACCATGCTTGCAGTGGCTGTGCACACATTTATTTAGAAGACTTCAACATGACTTGAATGAGCACTTTGAGTGAGAGGGCAATCAATTGAAACTTTTCAACAAAGCTGATAAACAATAGCAATAAAAATGAAATAAAAACAAGGTGATCAACGTGTATCAACAGGGCGTGCTACAATGAACACTAATCACAATGTTGTGACAAAGACAACAGAGAAATGCTTGAGACTGCTGAGTGCTAAATGTGTGAAGATTAATTTTGCCTCCACACTTTTGGCAGTAGAGTACCTGTACCGATTTTGAGAGATTTCAAGCCAGTGCTAGTCTGTCAGCCTGGATTTTACTGCTCTCTCAAATGAAATTGTTGGCAAACCAATGTATTTTTTTTCTGTGAACTGATAGTGCAATGGTAATGAACATATCTGGTGGTTGAAATGATGAGCAGTCAATGGTGACTGATGGGCAGACATCCGACTGCCTTAGCAGTGCTTAGTGTTGTCCGCTTGGCTTTCAATTGTGCACTGTCACTGGTGTGCAAAGTGAACTGTGCAGTCTTTGTAAAAGTTTGTGTTCTCTCCTGTACAGTCAAGTCGTTTTTCATTTGTGGAAGTTTTGATTGCAACAGTAGTAGCATAATGTACCGATACAGGAATTCGTGGGATGAATTACTGGCACAATCCTTCCATAACCTTGGCCACCACCCGCCCCGCCGGCCCCGTGGCGCTCGGCTCCGCGGTCGACTGCATAACCCGCCCGTGTCGCGGCCCGTGTGGTGACCATATATTTGATTTGCCGTAAAGTGTAAATCGAACTGCCCTGAGCAGTACACAAGGTCAAATTCAAGGGTAATAAATGGTTCGCAAAAAAAAATCTAAGATGAACAGGAACCACATGAATTAGGAATGTCCTGAATAATGTCAAACAGGCCGTCACATTTCAGAGAAAAATCCCGTCGAAACACCGAAAAAGTCCAGAAAATAAGCTGAAAATTTATCGTAATTACGATCCTATCTGTGTGTCCCATGGGACCGACTCGTCATGACAGCGACATGCACTACAAACGTCGACCATTGTGAGTTGAACGTTTTGCTAGGAACGTTCTAATTTTTATGGGAGATTGGGTATGTCTTGCTCTTCTGGATTTTCTCTGAAACATGTTTGGGAACCACTCTGAGTTTTTCTAATGACGTCAGATATTGAGTCACCACCCTCGCTCATTTGATCGGTTTCGAACGGAACCCAAATCAAAGTATTTTTTATGAATGATAAAGTGAGCCCTCTCTCGGCGGACGTGCACAATATGGCTGCGCGCGTAAGCTGTCCATTGCTTCTGTGTTGACCAAACATACGTGCCTCGGGGCTTCCCTCCCACTGCACTTTATCCCTCGCACTAGATTCCTACTTTACACGTAACACTGTTACAGTTAGAATCTAAAGGCCGTGTCACACCATAACGCGGGCTTGTGGCGAGGAGGTAGTTTCCAGCACGTAGAAGATTTTCAGCGGGCGTAGAAGATTTTCAGCGGGCGAACAAGAATGTTTGCAATTTTTATTCATGCCTTGTCATACCGTACAGGGGAACTTCTGCGGCTTGACTTGCGGGGAAACAAATTTACTCCAAGTAGCTCTCCGCAGTTGGTCCGCACCTGACAGTATCTAGCGCGTAGTTGCCCGGAGGTGCTCACGCAAGTCCGATTTAACCGCAGCCAAGTTTTGAGCATGACCAAAACTTTTTCCGGGTGAGTCGCGGGAATGCCCGTAGAGGTCCATGCAGAACGCCGGTAGGAGACCCTTAGCGGCAGTACTTCCCAGGCAATTCCCACGCAGGTACTTCGCAGTCCCATATGCAGCCAAGATAATGAAATTCTGTGAGATTTCAGCCATTCCATTAGAGGAATTCCTTCACTAAGTTGTCAATCCCCACGCGACTGGTACAAAGGTCACACAGTATACTCGCAAGTATAACGCGTCCAGCAAGTAAGACACATGCGCTGACTCGCACAAATCCTTTTCCGCCCTCAGGAATGTCCGGTATGCTAGAAAATCCCTACACGTAACAAGCCCGAGTAGCTTGCCCGGAAAGGTGTGACAGGGCCTAAACACGGTTGCGGGTAAAAAAAATATGCGTGTGCACCTCCGGGCGACTACTTTCGAGATACATGCTATATTGCTAGGTACTGTCATGTGCGGATATCTACGGGGACCTCCGGGTAGTCAAAATTGTTCTTTGCAAGTCGCACGCAAGGCTGGTGTGACACGGCCTTTAGCATCTCGGACTCTGTCTCTGGCTCATCTGCCAGACTCTATCTGGATCTGTAGTTAAGTACGTTATCTGGCAATTTGCAATGAATGAAGTCCCCTAGCTACTGTAGTCTCACGCTCAGTTTGTTATACAGTAGATCTATAGTATACTATCTTCTACTAATTATAGACATCTAGATCCTATTTTAGTTAACCGAAAGATCGGTCTGTATCTATCCGTCGGGGAATGCTTCGCGGAGACTGCGTCTGGCTTCACGGACGGATCCCTACGGAGGACAGCGTTAATGGCAAAATATAAAAAGAGTCCTTCGGACAGACGGATCTTTCTGTCTACTATTTAAGCTGACATGTGGTAGATAGGATATTCGTTAGAATTAGATCATAACTCAGTAGAATTTCTAACTGGTTAGACGAGATACATTAAGCATTACAATTTTACTGCCTGCACTCGATTTGCATGCTGCAGCCTGCAGGTGACAAAAATCAAAACATCCACGGCGACACGCATACGCATCGACCTTCACAAAAAATCCCACACGTAACTTACTATAATCAAACCGGGATCAAACCTTACCAGGGTTTCCTTTGTCGAACTACTTCTGCCCTCTAGAGAGTGTCTACTCGTACTCGCTGTACGTTGATCAAGACTCGAGCTGTAAAACTAGGAATTGGAATTTAAAAGCCTTTTTAGTTTCGTCCTCCTGCTCCTTGTCGCTTTCGTTTCCAGGAATGATGCAGAAAAAACCAAACAGCTCGTTTCAATTCGCGGGTTCGGGTACCATAAAGTGCAGCGCACACGTGTGTACGTACGTACGTGCTGCATGCCGCTATCGCTATCCAGGAGGAACGACTGTGTGGTAGCGCGGGAACTTGTGTAGCAGTGTGCGACTGGGAAAACATCGTTCTTCGTTGGAAAGAGAACAACAACAACAATGGTCTACGGGAATTCCCCACGACGGACAAAGATCACGTAGGGGATTGTGGACGCCGACTGTGTTTTTTTTTTTCCTCCAAATTTTTGTTTTATTTCGATGTCAATCGCTGTGCTCACATTCCGCTTGAATGTGTGCATAAACAAAATGAATACTACCTACGAAACAGAATATCTCCTGTCAAGGAATGCACATAATCATTCTACTTGAATGCTCAAACAGGCACATAATATACAAAATATAATCGCACAAAATATACCCCATTATTATTGTATCCATAAAACTCACAACATAATACCTCCTGTCAAGGAACACATTCAAATCATTCTACTAGAATATTCTTGTAAACAAATGTACCGATTTTCAAATATACAGAACACACTATCTCCACTCAAAAAGAGCACCAAAAAAAAAAAAAAATATATATATATATATATATGAATGAAAAAAGTGAAGAAAAAAATCCCGAACTTCCCGTCCCCGATAACACATACATAAATTATCTTTCTTTAAACCGACTGGTGCTTGCAAGAGAGTTGTCTTGTTTTTGTTCTTGTTTACAGACCAGGGTGTATACCGAAAGATTCACAAAATCAAAAAGACCAAATTGTTGGCATCTACACTAAAGAAATGAGATAAAGAAATGAGATATTTTTATGATCTTTTGTTAAAGACTAGCCGCGACTTCTGTACTTAATCAAAGACATGATCGGACAAAAAGCAAGGGTTCAATTCATCCTTAGGCTTCTTCTAGTATCTTGTCGGTACGTTGTATTTCAGGTTCTCCTCATCTAACAAAATAATTGCATATATTATAATAATATAAATGTCAATGCACGCAAATGGCATTTTTTGCAGTGAATGCCACTACGGATATACATAGATAAAAAGTGTAAATAGAGGACGCTGCTCAGTAGCGACCACCAGTGGCACTTTCTCCGTCCGCGTTTGACGTTTATTTTTTATCTTTTTACCATAATTTCCTGTGTGTCAATGTTTGTAAGTCTGTCATCATGTCTGGTAAAACATGTGTATTCCGTGTCTTCTCGGTCATATTCGTTTTGTGTTGCATGACAGCCGTAAAATATCAGTCAGTTTTTGTGGTTTTTTGTTCCAGTTTCGTTGACAACAAGAGTAAAAGATGATTTTTTTTTTTGCTGTAATTTGCTGAATAAGAAATTATGAAGAAATTATGGTTGTGAATGACCCTGAAACGTTTTCTTTTATTCTTATTATTGTTTCTTTTATCTTTTATTTTTCATGTGACATATAGGCATTAAACAATAGATATAATAAAAATTATTGAAAGAACAGTAGTTTTCAAAGATTAACATTTTATTTTGTGTCATTTTGAATTTTTCACACTTGTTTTGCCTGTACAGTACTATCATATTATCATCAATCATTCTGGCGCCTTGGAAGGGCAAAGTAGTTTGGGCTTTATAGGATTAAAGAAAATGATCTATTGCATGTAATAGGTTTGCAGTCTGCTGTTTGTGTTGATCGTAACTTTCAATGAAATAAGTAATTGTGTCGTGAGATGTGTTTGTATTATCATGTTTATTGTAGTTATGTACAAATGTCAAAAGACAATTTCTATACATGTCCCATCATAGACCAAAAGATGAATCTGAATCTGTAAGGAAAACCTAATCCTCTCAAAGAATACACGTCATTTTTTTAGTGCTGCGTATTTCGGGGGGGGGGGGGGGGGGCAGAGATCAACAAGGTAATCTAGGCCTAAATGACAGCTCCCCCCCCCCCCCGCAACCCCGCATGAACACAAGGATATAAAAACCTTCGGAACTAACATGGGTGTTGTGATTTGTTACCCTATTTTTTCGATTTTTCCTTTTTTTTTTTGTCCAGGCCCAAAAACGTTTTGTTTTTGTTTTGTTTTTTGTTTTTTTTTGAGGGGGGGGGGGGGTTGCAGCCCCCAAACCCTATGGTGGCTGCGGCTCCAGTGGTTGGACAAGCTTTCTTTTTAGAGACACTATTAGTTCGGCATTATTAGATTCAGAAAATAAGTACAATTTTCAAAGAGATTTTCTCACTTCCCACTCAAGGCGTCCCCTCAAGCAGACTCGTGTCATACTCGAATGTTGAAATGTAAAAGCATTTTCCATTGCTCAGGTGCTGTAAAATTTCCTCCTCTTTCACGAAGTTATACGACATGATGCTATAAAATAAGCCATTCTGTCCAATATCCAAGTTTATTTGTGTGTATTGTTTGTTTTCTATTTGTGTGTGTTTTCCTCATCCCCCCCCCAAAAAAAAAACCCCAAAAACAACTGGTTTGACAAAGTGGAGGCGAGATAGTGGTACATGTGCGTGCGTGATCACAAGAGGGCGATATTCATATGCATGGAAAAGATGGGGTCAGGGATATTCCATTCTTTAGGGCTCACACGGGTAGATATTCCCCCGTGTGTTAACATTCAAAAATTATGTTTAAATAGCTGGGAGAAATGAAGTTTTTCATCTTCACTAACCTGAAAAAGTGAGATATAGGCCCCCATCCTTTCATTCATCACCAATCAGCTCAAACTCTGTCCAAGGGTTCGCAAAGCCAGATTACGAGTTCTTGTCACTAAAAAAAAAAAAAAAAAAAAAACCACAAAAAACACACATAAATTATTTTTTGTACATGCACCCAATCAAATTAGTCCCGTCAAATTCCATGAGAAAAGCTTTCATCTTCCAACCCAAACGCAGTTTGTGATAGAAAGATTCACACTCAATATCTGCAGCTATTCAGTTTGCCAAACTTCATTTCTGATTTTTAATTAATTTTTCTTCATTTATTTTTGTGATGCGGTCAGGGACATTCCGTTATATTTACAGGTGTGAGCCCTATTAATTAACAGGTAAGAGCCCTTTAGAATATAGCTGCTGATTGTGCAATAATAATGTCGGTAGGCCTACTGCCTTGTTATTATCTTGTGCAATGCATTTTTATCTACTTTCAGCCCCCTCCTCCTCCCCCCCCCCCCCCAAAAAAAAAAAAAAAACCGGGGGGCGGTAACGGAAAGTAGTACATAATATTATGTATTTTTATCATTCTTACCTTTGTTATATTCCAAATTTATTGTCATTGTCTTTTTCCTGGTGCGCACTCTCCGGCACTTTGTTGCACCTGTCAAGTATCTGCATGCGTCACAATGCAATTTGAATAAAATCCTTTAAAAATGTTATGTGCTGCTAAAAATCTGAACTTTAGATTATAATATATAGATTATGCTCATTGGAGTCAGATTTTCTGTGTTTGGTATGTGTTTGTGAGTTCTAGATGGTTAGCATCAAGGGAAGGATTTTCGATAGACCTGGGTTCGGGCAAATCGGTCTTTATTTCTTGTCTTGTTTATTTGTTTGTCTGTTTGTTTATTTATTTGTTTGTTTGTTTAATTCTGTATTTCAACGAGTATACTATAATAGGTGATCTAAAGTGACTTGTGTGAAGAGGGCATTGCTTATTATGATAATATTATTAGGTTTATAACGTATCGAACGGACCAAATATACCACGTTTCACATTGGTATCATCATCATCATCGTCGTCGTCGTCATCATGATCATGATCATCACCATCATCATCATCATCATCATCATCATCATTGTAAAAACTGAACATCGGCATGCTGATCTGTATTGGTTGTCTGTCTAGCTGTCTCTGTCTCTTCGTCTGTCTGTCTGCAACCTTTTGTGAATACTTTGTGGTAATGCAGTAAATGAAGTACAGTCTTACATTATTGCGTATATGCGTGTGTGTTTTGTATGTCGGTATGCGTATTTGTGTGTGTGTGTGTGTTTGTCTATCGATTGTGCGTGTGTGTATGGCAGTGGTATGACATAACGAGAGTGTAACACGAGTGAAAGGCCTTTACGAGTATAACTTCCTCCACAAAAAAAAAGATGAAAGAAAATTGACACTCCCACAAGAAATAAAAAATGAACACCGCAGGCACACGGCGCACGCAAACATACCCACAAAATAGTGTCCAATACAAATATAAGGAGTTTAGCATGTGCATTTACACTCAAACACACGTATAAACGTCTTCTTCTCGATTACGACATGCAAACCATGCATAACCAACCGGCAAGAAAAAAAGAATAACAGCAGAATCGACTCAAAAGAACAAGAATTATTATAAAGAGCGCATTTGTATAATATTAGAATCTTTCTTACAAAATAAATCATGTCAAATCGCATTATTAGCTTGCAAGAAGCCTAATCTAAGTTTTGTTAGATAAACTAATCTTTCCATGATACAGTCAAGATTCACCACGAGCTTGCGTGATTATTGTGAACTGGGCCATGGGGCAACTTAACATGTATGCATCATAAATCCATCGACAGTCATTATTAGCTTGAAATGAATGCCGGCTGAAAACTGACATTAACAAAGAAAGAATTTTGAATCTTTACTACTACAGTTCAAAATGTATTCGAGAAATCGATTTTTCCCTGCTTCCCTGAACATTTTTTTTTTTTAAATTTGGGGGGAAGTTTTCTGCATTCTGCGAAGAAAACAGCTATCCTGTCAATTATGATAAACATTTGATCAATTTTGATCCATTGATCCACTGATTCGCTAGCATAACACAAATTGACCAAGGAAAATGATATTTTATGTGAGTGCTTCATCGTTTCATATTAACATGATGGTTCACTGAAACGTAATGGAGGTATAAGGAATTCTGCTGAAGACAAAGTTATAGGTCATTGATTCAAAAAGTCAGAATTTTGACCCAATAAGCATGATTAATCAGGGACGTGTACATCCAGATATCAGTATTTTAAATAGTAAACTATGTTTTGGCGTGTTTTGGGATTTGATTGTTTGGAAGGCAGATATTTTTCCCCCGAAATCCTGGACGGAAATGCATGGGACGAAAATATCCAAGGATATTAGATGTTTTCCCATTTCCTAGGCTTCGTTTGGCACGTAGAGGAGAAGGTTTTCAGAATCCTGCAGCTCGGTGATTTTGTCCCTGCTAGCTGTGTTGAGCAAGATGTCACGCACCTGATCCGGGTTGAGCTGCGGGTTAAGGCCCAGGTGTACGGCAGCAGCTCCTGCAATGTGCGAGAACGGTCTCACGTGCGGTTAAGAAAAAGTCAATTTGTCTAATTCATTGTTTCACAGAATCACACGATAATAGCTAATATCGTGACTATGTAGAGAAAAAGAATCAGCAGTATTATACGGGACATGCAAATTAACCACCATTATTATGGACGGCAGTAGCCAATGCCCGTGTTATCATTGAATCTGTATGAAATCACAAAGTTGTATATACTTAAAAAAAATAAGCGATGAGTGGTCAATATTCTACTGTCACCATTGTCATCTGTCATTGTCAAGATGCTCTTCTCTCAAGAGTTCAAGTATCAAAGATTCAATATTACACTCAGAAGCAAAATGAAAACAACTGAACATTGAAACCAATGTTGTCACTGTATACTGATTCTGAGTAACATTGTGTATACCCCCTAGCATAATATAACACAATTAGAATATGATATGAAAGAGGACCACGTCAGACATGTTTAATAGTCTATCCAAATTCAAATTCAATCATTGTTTAGGAGGAGCAGCTATACCCGGGGAGCTATATCCCAACCACTTACCGGCGACGTGGGGGCAAGCCATGCTAGTCCCGCTCAGGGACCAGTAGTCAGTGTCAGAACGGTAGTTGGCGCTCAGGATGCTGCGGCCGGGAGCGAAGATGTCCACGCATCCGCCCCAGTTGGAGAAGTAGACTCGAGCATCGTCTGACTGGATGGCACCGACCGTTATCGCCTTCGGAAGTCAATGATAACGCGATGGAAAGTAATCACCCTGCCAACACCGACCTTAAACAATGACTTACGTTCACCCTACTCTATGTTCTATTCTATTTTGTTTCATTCATTCCGATATGAATTATGAATATACACTCATTGAGATAATTATAGACAAAAAAAAAATCAATTGCTATATAAAGGGTTCTTCGTTGAGATGTAGAAAAACAAATCAATTGCCATAAGGTTCTTTACGAGCCGGAAAACGGTGGTAATAACTATATTATTATGTATCCTGTATTAGCTTCTTGATCTCTAATTAAGGTAAACACTGAAACAAGCGAGATGGGGATTTGAAATGAACAAGAGGCTATAGGATTTGAACATGCCACCTATGTTTTCTCAGGGATTACCCACAATATCGCTTTTCTATGCCACAGGGCTGGGGTTGTGCCAAGCGCGACTTAGCGAAAAACCAACACAACCCTGTCCTCTACCCTGACGTGTAGACAGCCCTAGCTGGCGCTATTGGAGTCCAAAGAGTGGCTATCAAAGCGAAGCAAGCGCCTTGGTTTATCTGGCTTTCTTCGCTCACCAAATTTCGCTTCGATGTCGACTCTACGGACTCCAACAACGCCAAGAAGTCGACAAAAGTTAGACCACCACGTCCCTCGTGGATTATCTGAACCTACACTCATGAAAAGTATCTTCCTTGACGTATGATCAGTGAGTTCGTGACTACCCCTCGTTTTTCATTTAACAAAGCAGGACTTGGCGTCTGTCTGTCTGAGGTAACAAGGAACTTAGAGAGGGAGTATGATTGCCTAAATCATTCACCTGTGCAGCTCTTGCAGGTGAGGCTCGGCAGGCATCGTAGTCGCTGTTACCAGCCGCAACGACGACAGTTACGCCGGCGGAGTGCAGGTTTCTCAGAGACTCGTCAACGGCGCGGACTCCTCCGCCGCCGAGCGACATGCTCGCAACGGCTGGACGACGTCCGAACAATGCGACCCAGTCCATACCTGCAATGATAGATGATATGGTTTATGATTTATACAGATACTAGTAGATAGATAGATAGATAGATAGATAGATAGATAGATAGATAGATAGATAGATAGATAGTTGATACATATTGGTTTATTTCATCAAAAGGAGCAGCCAAGAGGCTGAATTGCGTGTCCTTGATGTAAATGTACAAACAAAACAATATACTGTTTCTCGTCCTCACACACACTGACACACACACACACACACATACACACACACACACACACACACACACACACACACACACACACACACACACACACACACACACACACACACACACACATACACACAGACACCTCTGTTGTTTTCAATAATCTTTATTTGATTTCTATAATTTCACATAACAAACACATTCATCTTGAATGTATAAACACAATATACAAACAGCAATGTTTAATAAACACACACACATACAAACATCACAAAACAATGATTGAGGAGAAAAACAACAAAAGAAGACGAGAAAAAAAAGAAAAAAAAAGACAATTGAGATGAAGCGAAGGAGAATTAAAACAAAGACGGGCAAGAGGAGAATGCTAACACCACATGAAGAAAAATAAGCAGAAGATGGAGAAAAAGAACAAAAAGACAAGGAAAAGGTGAAAAGTAAAAGCCGTCATCGTTGTACCATCTATAACAGCTGACCATGAACCCGACCCGTAGCAGCCAAGCACTCGCACGGCATAGACAAGGGCGGCCTTGGCCACTCCGTATCGCTTGCCTGCTATGGTACCCGCGCAGTGTGTGCCGTGACCCTGGCAGTCTCCGTCGTTTCCCTAATGAAGGAAAAAAGGAAAATCTCCGAAAGTTTAGAGGGAAGAGGGAATTTCCCCAAGTATACACTTGGGGCCAGCGGTCCATGACATTATTTTGTTCCTGCGACAATTTACTCCCAATGAAATAATTATGCATACGCTAAGCCAAACATATTTTTTTTCCAACAACAATAACCTTAACCCTGCTCCTAATCGTCACATCAAACTAAACCTAAAACCCTACAACAACCCTAACCCTAATGAACCGAAGTCCTTGGAGAAAAATAAGAGCAATATGTCGCAGCAGCAAAATGTTGTGTCACCGGGTCTGTTGAATGCTGCAAAAGGATAATGAAACTCTCATTGAAAGCTTGAGGCAAATCTGATCAAATCCTGTCAGAAGTTATGAACTTGAACAGTCTTAGTTAATTCTTTTTGTGCAGCCCTCTGTCAGCAGAACAGCTCAGAACGATGTAAAGAAATTGCAAAAGGACTTAAAGACAAATTGTATGTTCTATAAGGACATCGAAAGGAGGCTAATTGTCCTAGCTCCTTCAGAAAGCATACAGCCATAATATTGCTTGAATACATTAGAAATGTAAGAAATGTAAATTCCTTCATATTTTTTTCAGCAGTACTCACTTCTATGTTCTTAATCAACGAATTATGTTTTTCTTTTTGATCACAGTCATTTTGCAAAGGGAGTTCCCCCATCTCCCTCTCTCCCTCCCCCCCCCCCCCCCTCTCTCTCTCTCTTCCACTCAGTGTTGGTATACAACTAATGAGCAGTTCTAAGGGCATGTTAACCTGTTGCTGCGTGTCCTTAGAGATTAAAGAAACGACACAAACATTCCCTCAGATTAAAAACAAACAAACACAACCTTTTTTTTTTTTAATTGCGTGAAATCAAAACAACGATAGGCAGCGTCTTATGACTAAATAGATTACCAACAAAGTCAACAGTCTCAATCCGGCTTCGTACTTACTATGGCGTAGTTCATGGCATCGTAACTGAATTCGGCACGGTCTTCGAAGTCCTCATGGGTTGTCCTGATGCCCGTGTCGAGTACGTACACGTGCACGCCGCTCCCGTTTCCTTGAAAGAAAAAAGATATAATAAATGCAGCTATGTCAGGTATATATATATATATATATATATATATATATATATATATATATATATAAATCATATATATATATATATATATATATATATATATATAAATCATATATATATATATATATATATATATATATATATATGTGTGTGTGTGTGTGTGTGTGTGTGTGTGTGTGTGTGTGTGTGTGTTTGTGTATAATTATCATGTATACAAAAAAGTGTCAGTCTTTGTTCACACGAACTGAAGAGACGCCACGTATAGCGCATATTTTGTTCTCTGTCCACATTCGTTGAGACGTTTCAGCATAATCGTAGGCATGAGTATTCTTGTATCTATATTCACTTTATTTATCTCTTTTTGATATCGTTTTTCTATACGTGCTTAAAGGGATAGTACAGTATTAGTGGAGATGAGAATTGGGCTTTTAACTTTTTGCGAGATACCAAGAAAACACTTATGAAATAGTACAGAGCATACCATTTTAAGAGGAATTCAAAGTTTATTTGATGAAAATCGGGTTTGGAATTACTGAAACATCCGAAAACAAAGTAAAACAAAACGATCGTAAAAAAAAAAGTGTGGGTCACACACTTATTATAATCGCTCTGTTTTTGACATATCAGCTATTTCAAAACCAATTTTCATCAAATAGATATTGAATTCCTCGTGGAATTACATGCTCTTTCATAATTCATTAGAGGTTTCTCATTATTTCATCAAAAAATGTTAGAAACCTGAAATTAGGTCTCAACCAAAACTATGCGATCCCTTTAATTAGGGCGTCAGGTTGTCCAGAAAGTGTATCTCTTTACCTGCTCCCACAGAGTTGGAGACTTGCATTGTGTGACATCACGATCCCAATTAACAACTGAACAATAAAAAAAAAATGAAAGCAAGACCGCGAACTTAGTGCCTCGTCCTCCGTCTGAAGTTGAGCTTAATGCTCCTTTTGTTTGGTATGCTCGTTCTTTATTGCGAGCTTAATACTCTCTTTGTTTGGTATGCTCGCTATGCATGGTGGCACCTTTTGGCGTATCCAGTAACTCCAAATCAAGTTGAATGCAAGTATAATCATCATGTTACTCTCAAACTGCCGCTATGCATCGAAGGATAATGCTTGTTTGAACGAACAAAAAACCAAGACTACACAATGACCTGCCTTTTTAAAAGCTTACGAGAGGGTAGATTTATATCAAAAGCAGCCACACAGTCATCTGGTCTTGAATACCTTCACAGGGCCTATTCAGCCGACTGCATATACTGGATACAGCTGTAGGCCTATATAGAAACCCCGTTATAACGAGGTCCGCGGGACCGGCGATATTACCTCGTTATAACCGGTACCTCGTTATAACCGTACACATCAAAAACAAAGAAAACACATAAGCATGACATCATATATGCCCATCAATCAAACTTAAGAACGTCCTTTGCGTTGTTATTACACAATAATATGGATCGTTATTACTAAGAGAATTTAAGGGAAATTATTTGTGAATTGATACAAAAAAAAAGACGAACAAAGTAGGGGATGAAATGCGTTAGTTCTTTATTTTTCTTCCAAATGTCTCATCGCATAATAGTTGTTCATACATTCTTGAGAAGTGAAAAATATTTGACAAGATTGAATTTGAAAGGTTGTGATCCTTTTTACACAAATCTGTACCTGTTGGTGCCCAGCGGGAATGCGATGATTTCATGAATCATTTCGGCCGTCATGGCTGTAGTCTTATACAATATACACTTGTACTTTGTACATACGCGATCAGAGATGTTGTTTTACTTTGGTTGCGCATCATCTTGTATTGTATCATTCTAATGTGTGTGAGGGTGTTTGACACTTATACACGTGTGCAGACTTTCGGTTTAGCACTATCTATACGTTAGAAAAGTAATTCAAAATAGATCAAAACTAATTATTATTAGATCAAAACTAATTATTATTATATCATTTTTTTCTTCTATAATTTTACATCTACATGTGTAACATACAGTGGATTGCACGAAACATTGTCACTTACTGCTGATCTACAGTGAAGTAGATTGGTTTGGAAATTATTCCCATCGTCCCATCTATTACATTGTAATTAGAAAAATTGTCATCAGTGAATTCAGTGGTCAAGCAGAATAAACGTGCAGAATACCTATTTATTGCTTTATCGACTTGATTAATTGTTATTTGTTTGTGTGTGTGTCTAATCATTCCAAGATTTTGCAGTTGTAGTCAATTTCAATCCAACAAAAGAAAATTTCATTGCCATAATACGAAGTATACATTTGACAATAAACATTGCTTGACAATTTTTTTTTGTAAGAAATACATCTAGTTCATAAGAAATATAGCATGTACAGTAGTGTACGAATGATTACATCGATTTTTATTTTTGTATTTTATTTTATTTATTTTTGCAATGGTGACAAAAAGTAAAATAGCAATAAGAAACTATGATAAAAAAGAGCTTGTGATGTATTTCTATACTGAGTTAAAATGAAAGTTTTAGACATGGATAACTCGAAAAACAATCAGCATACCAATATCATGTCCATTTTTTAGATTTAACTGATAAAAAGCATCATACAAAAGCATCAACAGAAAGAATAATTTCATTTCATTGTTTGTATTAATTTTGTTACATTTATGAAATTTCTCAATATAGGAAAGAATGTGGCACCTATCGGAGTGTAGCTGTCGTCCAGCGGCAGATCTCTCTGATTGATCCGGTCCAGCCCCCAGATCTCGGAGGCATGGGCCATTCCATCCTCCTCTACGTAACTCACACCAGGGAGGGATCGCACCTGTTACATCAACAAAGAAAGGTGGAGGGATGGGGTGGAAGCAGAAGCGACAATACCACATATAGGGAATCAAGTCAGCATTGTTTTTTAACATCGTTAAAAAAAAACATGAGCACTGAAGTCTTGTTTAATATTTTACCTTAATTTTGTCTGAAAATCCTATCGCTTTTGCCTTGAAGTAATCTATTTCATAACTGTCATAACAAAGTTTGAGTAATTTATGAATAAAATCATCTAGTTCATTGATATGCGACAATCTTCACCTACTGCTTCTTTATGCAAACCGGCCACGCCTAACCGCATCGGACTGACGCTGACAATCACAAATCAACTGCATTGTGATCTTATCCTGAATCCATGTCGAGACTAGACATCAGATTTGATTGTAATTTACTATTACAAGCACATACATTGTGTGTGTGTGTGTGTGTGTGTGTGTGTGTGTGTGTGTGCGTGTGTGTTATTTCACTGGGACCATTGCTAGGTCAGTCGATGATTGAGATCAACAGCTGCGTTCACACTGGCAAAAGGTTGAGATCGATGATCGCAATCTTAAACTTCGCGATCTTTTGCCAGTGTGATCGCGGCTTTTGTGTGCCTGATTGTTCTTCCGTGCACAATGATGCACATTAACATGGAAACCAGGAAAAGAACGTAACAACGCCGGTTTTCATTGTTTGGTATTACAAGGAATAATGAGGCTCATGAAATACGGGGATTATGCATTAAAAAATATTGGTAACGATGACAGATCACCTTTCTAATTTGTTGACTCGTAATTGGAAATATCAAGAGGCGGATGTTTAATTGACTTACCAGGGAGACTGCTTCCTGAGATAGAGAAATGGCAAACCCATTCAACACGCTCCTATACTCCTTGATAGGGTTGTTGAACTGTATGCCCTTGGCATGGGTCTCGGTTCGGAGCGTCTGCAGAACGTCTGGTCGTGAAACACCGTCCTATGAACATGATGAAACTATGAGTATTAGCGATGATCAGAGATTAACGTAATCTCTTTTGTACTCTCTAAGAAAGATCGAGTGAAAATATTCACTCTTGAAGGAGTGAATACAAAAAAGAGTGAATTTAGAGTGAAATAAGAGTGAATTTTGAGTGAAAATGTTCATTTTCAGTCGTTTTGGAGTGACCTCATTACCAGGGATCACACGAAGATTTTGGAGTGATCCCTGAGGTCACTCTAAAACGACTGAAAATGAACATTTTCACTAAAAATTCACTCCAATTTCACTCTAAATTCACTCTTTTTTGTATTCACTCCTTTAAGAGTGAATATTTTCACTCGATTTTTTTTAAGAGTAGAAAATAATACTATCATTATTCAGTGCACTATTTACATACATCGAAAATTAATTTGGGGTTTTTGCGTACAGTCCTATAATTTTTATGAAATCAAAATTTCAATATAATGATCAATAATTATACACATAAGTGAAATTACTTCGCATCCTGAAAGCTAACGACCATTGATCACCGATTGCATTCTATTACTTCGTGCTATACAGCTGTCACCATGCAAAATTTTATTCGCCCAGAATTGCTTGCATTACATTGTTGCTTTTGATTCTCCGACTTTTACAATTTATTATAGTGCTTCTGACAAAAAAAAAAAAATCTTATCTTCATTTCTGTAGTCTAAACTACCAATGATGTCTTTTTGCGTGTAGTGGTCAACATTTTACAATAAGATTAGTAGTAACATAATGCTATTGTTATAAGTTAGAAGTGTTCAAGTTCAAATAATGTTTACCTTCAGCACCACAATGTACTGATTCTTAATAGCCTCCTTGGTCCTGTACAACGGAGCCCGATGAGAGCGGGCTGCCAGTGTGGTTGCACAGAGTGTGACCGACAGCACCAGTATCACACGGAATGCTATCATGGTGATCAGACTCCTTTAGTAAATTGTACCTGAGAAAAGATACATTATATTGCACGTTCTACAATAATTTAATGATATAATGAAAGTAGATTATAGATGAATAGATTAGAAGAAATAAATCAACTTTCTGACCTGCCCCCACCCCGCTTTATTGGAGAGGGAAACGTGCGGGGGGGGGGGGTTGCAAGACCTATTATGGAAGATGAAAGATCCCTTGCAATTAATCCACTTCACAATAACTCGGTAGAAAATCCCACAATCATTATGATAATTACTGATGAAATAATCACTATGAAACAGTCCTTAATTCCTTACTGAAACATGATGTATTTCTACTGATTATGTGACATTATAATTATTATGTTAGAATACCATCGACGTTCATTGTATTACCCATCATGTGTATTGTTTGGAAATGAAAATAAAATATGAATGAATGAATGAATGAATGAATGAATGAATGAATGAATGAATGAATGAATGAATGAATGAATGAAAACATGCCGATCATTATTTGTAATAATCATTCTCCTATGAAACTATGAAACTGAGACAAAAATACTCATTATTGTAATCATTATAGAACGTCTTCTGTGACGTGCAGTATAAATAGAAATTGCATCCAAAGGTGTTTGGGAGTAGGTGCCTTATAAAGTCCATATAGGCCTACGTGAATTTAGATAATGATTATTAAACATGATACCAAAAGATATAGAAACAAACATCATGACTGATACAATAATGTTGACTGCATGAGTGCCCATTTATATACAAATCACATGATTTTTACAATTCGATTCTGGATCATCATGTTGTTCCCCAAAGCTGTATTACTACTAAAGTATTAATCTCGGTTGTATACCAATGGACCTCACTCAGTATACTGCAGAAATATCTTAGGGAAAATTAACTAAGATAATAGTACTGAAGGTGAGCTGTTGACTAAAAAAAAATACACTGCATGTAAGGAGACCGCACTCTCAGCTTGTCGCCGTCAAAGACAAGAATGAAGTATTCATCATTTCTATCTTTAGTCATCCACCAATGAAGCGTGATTTGATATAATCATTTCATAAAAGTCATATCAGAAGAACCGGTACTATTGCTTTTAGTGCGTCATTCATCTTCTTTTTTAGACGCGACTCTCGATGATCAGAGTTAAATTTCTTATTTACGCGTTTTTCAAATTCCACACGTGAAATCGTCGAAAACAGACTTCTTGGTCTATATAGGCCTATACACATTCACCACTCAAATCATTCTAAAAAAATACATAGGGTTATGAAAAAAGAAATACCAACAATATAGGCCTAATATATACTATAATATACAAATCTCTTCAAGAAAATTGTACTCACAGATAAATCGGGTCGATCTTTATAAACCGCTCCTCCTCCCTGAAACTCGCTGTGTAATCGAAACAATGAAGGGACTTAATTGCTATATAGCTGGTTTGGGAGTTTTATTGAACTGTGTTCGATTCGTACGGTAATTAGAACCAATGGTCCATCGCACAGAGGGCTTGCAAAAGAAATGTAAGGTGTTGTGATTTTGATCGGTGCACACCCTAAACAAACCTTACGCGATAAGAGTTGAGGATAATTAGGTTTTGTCTCTCATTAAGTTCTATCACTGTGCCCTATTTGCTGAGGAGCCAGGAGCCTCCTCGTCCGGTCATTAAGCATGCAGCTAATGGATAACTTCTGCTGATAATAGTGTTTGATCTTAATTGTATATACGGATTTTCTCTGTGTTATACGAATTATACTGTGCCATGCATGGGTCTCTACTTTATTGAGATACTTATGTTATAGTCTCGGCCTACACTGTACGGTGCATTCTAACTTATATATAGTTGCAACGACTGTATGTCATCTAAACATTATACATGTACTAGAATGTATATATATATATATATATATATATATATATATATATATATATATATGTATATATATATATATATGTATATATATATATATATATATATATATATATATATGTATATATATGTGATAAAAACCTAAAATGGCAATAGATCTAAAAAGCTTTATCCTGGCGAGGAAAGCGCATGATTTAGAAACAAGACAGGTTAGTGAGAAGAGTCGTCTTGCCGGGATCGGTCATTGTTTGCAAAAGCATGCCCGATTCTGAAACGATTCTTTCCTACCCTTTTCACCTTCCGCTCCCCGGCAACTGATGAAGAGAGCGGTGTTTTGGGACTAACCTGTTTTTCAATTTCAGTTGTTTTTTTGGCTAACTCCTGTCGGAGTACATATATATATGAACATATATAATATGTATATGTATATGTACATATATAATATGTACATATATATATATATATATGTACATACATACATATATATATGTATATGTATATATATATATATGTATATGTACATATAAATGTACATATATATATATATGTACATACATATATATATATGTATGTATATATATATGTACATATATATATATATTTAGATATATAGATATATACAAATGATATTATATATGCATACATACATCCATGATGGATGCTGTATGAATAAAAAAATGATTTGCCTATCAACATCGTCATTCGTATACGGTCATTCATAATGATGGCATTTTATACATGTCCTTTGCTCATTATTATTGTATCTATGAAATATATATATGTATATATATATATATGTATATATATATTTGAGATATATATATATATATATATATATATATATATATATGCATATATCAAATCCATCAAATCGTCAAAAAAAAGGGGGGAGGGCTGAAACCTTCGTTTCTCACAAAGACAGTCAACAGTAACTGCCCCCTCCCCCCCCCCCAAAAAAAAAAAGTTTTGTCAAGCCCACCGGAAGGGAGGGGAGACAGGATCGCCTGCGGCGTCTGTCCGTCCATCGCCCGTGCGTAGCGCCACAAAAACTTAAATTACTTTGTACTGAGTGCTTCAATGTCAATCAAACTTGGCGTGAAAAGTGTTTATGCAAAGTTACACATATTACCAAACAGGAAGGTCACCTTAAGGTCAGAGTTCATAGGCAGGGGTCAACGAACTTTAAGGGGCCAATGTTAAGTTTTTACGGCGCGTTACGTTTCGATTATGGCTCATAACTTTTGATTGGTAGGGCTGTTTGGAACCAAACTTGGATGGTAGGTGTCCCTTGAGGAATTGAAGGTCAAAACAAGGTCAAAGGTCACAGTATTGGGTCAACAAACTTTTAGGGGCCAATGTTAAGCTTCTACAGCGCATTTCGATTATGGCTCATAACTTTTGCTCGGTAGGACTGTTGGCAACCAAACTTTGATGGTAGATATCTCTTGGGGAGTTGTAGATAATCGCAAGATGAAAGGTCACAAACAGGGGTCGATTAGGGGCCATTGATGAGTTTTTATACAGCACTTCATTTTGACATGGCTTATATAAACACTTTTGCTCGGTAGGACTGTTCTGTTATAGTGACCAAACTTTCTCTTGGGGAGTTGAAGATCACCACAAGGTCAACGGTCACAGATTTTCCCTATGTATAACAGAGTATTTTTTCTCTTTTTTCGATCATGTTCTTTACAACACTCAAATTATTGTATGTACACCATTTTTTGTCAACCATATGACATTTTCACAATTATTGAATTAATATACTGTTCCATGTTCTATTCTGGGCAATTTTCTTTGCTAATAATTCTTCGTTGTTATATATACAAAGCTCTTGTTGTAGTAGCACTTGATTGATGCAAGTGATTGTGTTGAGGCACATTTTTGTTTGTTTGTTTGTTTGTTTGTTGTTGTTGTTGTTGTTGTTTTTTTGATGAGCGAGACACAATACGGCACTTACCTTGTTCGGTACAAAGAAATCATGGATTATTATGTTGGGTGGCGCCATTTCCTACATCAGGCCTACTCCAGCGCTGATCTTCATTGTAGAGTTCCAATGCTCACACCCGTAAGCGTGGCAGCAGGTTGATACGCAATTAAAGGTTTATTCCCTCGCTCTCAAAGCAAACCGTAGGCCTACCTTCTAGATGATCTATAATGAAACAAAGCTATTAACCTGGGTCATGACAGAGAAGGAGCTGGGGAGGCTGCAGCCACCCCCACACACATTACTTGTGGCACTTATTACAAAAAAACAAAACAAAAACAAAAACAAACCAAACAAACCCAGACAAACCAGAAACCTAACAAACAAAACAAACCAACAACACAAAACACAACACACAGCTAATACGAAATATGTGTTCAAAACTCATGTCTTTTCGAGGGTTCCGCCCTGAGATCTCTTCCAACAAGCTGGGAGGACTAACGCCCCCCCCCCCCCCACCCACACACACACACACACACACACACCACATAGTACCCTTGCTACTACGTGAAGGAGCTCGTCTACTGGTATACGTGTACCAAAGAGGTTCTATCTCTACTCTCAGCTCCTTTGACGTGTGTACTTATCTTCCTGGATCCGTGGAGGGAGATCCCTCACAAGATTGACATTTTGAGGATACCATAGTTGGCCTGGTCTGTCATGAATATTCATCATGGGCTATTGTACACTGCCTGCACACAACCGCGCGTCAAACGCGGGAAATTCGTTTCGTCTGTCAGTGCAGTCGCGAATCGAAGTATCGCAAGTACGTTACATACGTATAGCTAGTAGCTAGGAGCTCTACCATAACTTCACATACGTGCGTGATCGCGGGAAATCGAATACGCTATCTGTGATAAGTTTGGCCCTTGTTAATTTGCAGCTTTCTTCCTCTCTCCAAGTAAGGTAGAGCAGAATTCTTCAACAAGCAGTGATGTCGCATTTCGAAGCAAAAGAATGTGTGAATTTCGACAATATTTCAGCGTCGTCAACGCGCCATCGTGACCATCATTTCAGTCAACGATTTGACGGTTCTCGAAAATCTTCTAACGTTAGTGAGTCTCGGTCAGCGTCCGACCGCTATTCCACCCGCCATGCAGATTGTAATGGACACAACGAAGCGGGCAGATACGACAATGGAAAAACGCGCCGTTCCTTCTCAGGAAGGAGAAGGTTAGTGAATCATGCAATTTCTACGATCGAGAAGCTCTGCTCCTATCCTATAGCCTAGACATTAAGCTAAATCAACTTCATAACCAATCAATATCAATACTTAACAAGTTTATACAATTTAATAATATAGAGCTGCAGAGTTGGGATAAAAATTAAGAATGAAATTTAGAACATTTTTTTTTTTTTTTTTTTTTTTTTTGGGGGGGGGGGGCATTAAATTTAACCCGTTAACAAGTTAAATTGTTTACTTGGATAAGTTGGAGCCCCAAAAGCCCCAGCTAGAATTTTAATACTGTACCATGGCATAAAAAAAGTACCCATATCAGTGATTTATATAGTGAATTGGTCTAACGTTAGCTTTCTATCAAATGTCTATTATAGGCCTAACGTTACAGTACTTGTGGCCATCGGATAGGCAATGATGCAGTGAGTAACTTTACACAGCCCTGTTGCTGTAACGTTGCAGACTTTGCAACAACTTCACGATGTCTGGTCGGGCTAGGTTTAGTGGCTCTGACATTAACATAAGTCAAAATTAACAATGCTAGTTAGGATAGTGGTAGTGCCATATGTGTCAGTGAGTGTCTCTAAGTTGATATTATGACAGCTACAAAAATTCCAGTGTAACATTTACAACGACAAGAGAAGGGAGTGAGTGTAAAATTAAGTCCCAAAGTCAAGAATTTGGCAGCAAGATTTGCCCTCTCAGTCACTGTCAGTATGATGCTATGCGTAGACGTACTCACCCGCGTCTCAACTTTGTCAATTTGACTATTTAATTTTGTTTTGTGTACAATTTATTTCATGCCCATTTAGGTCAAAGGAAAATAACAGACCTGAGCAGCAGAGGCGGGAGGACCGCCTTGATTTCAGGAGTGACTCTGAAAGGGACGATCGCGGAGGCCGAGGGCGGAGAGACAAGCGATCTCGCCACGATGCTAGGGAGAGAGGAGACACAAACCAGTCAAGCTGGCACCGATGCAACAGGTCAGCATAAAAATGAGAAGACACAAAATAAAAAACAAAAAAACCCACAAATGTGTGATACTGAATATGCTTACCACCAAGTGAGGTATTGGTATTATGCAATTTATACAATTTATTTCATAAAATTTCAAATGGTTCTTTGTACAGTATTGAAGCATAAATAAAATGCATCTAATGATCACAAGCATGATTCCTGAAAAGGATGTAGACATCTAACATCGTTACACTGTTTTCCTGAAATGGCTTCCGAGACACTTGTAAAACTATTTGTTGTACCAGACAGTCAAATGTGTGTCAGAAGCAAGTAGCCTTGCCCTATGCTTTCATTCCATGTGTTATTTTCCTTCAGGAAGTCCCATCGTTGGTCAAGCGATAGACGAAAGGGTAGTGATGATGAAGGAGCCAGGACACCCTTTGTACTAACGCTTGATGAGATGGAGTACCCTCCCCTTAGCTCTGATGATCAAAGGTATGATACCACACACCAAACTTGCTTTATTTCTTCTCCCCCACCCCCCTTTTGTTATTCTTACATCTTTATCTTTAACGGCTGGCTAATCTATTTTACCCGTGGGACATAATTTTAGCTTTTTATGCCTCTACAACCTTACATCATTTGTGATAATTCCTGATTTGGCTTTAATCTGACAATCATGTGAAAGAAGGCATTGAGATATAAAGATATTTATTATTGAAAAGTAAGTCTGAAAGATTAGAGTGAATCATATGACAGAATTGTTACTTTCTGTAAAGAAAGAAGTGACACTGAAAAAAAAAATAATGTAATTGATTGTATTGATAAAGCTTACTTCAACACGCTAGTTCCCGTAGTGTCAAATAGGACCCAAACATCAGAAAGCTTGCAAAAGTCATGGTTTCATGTTCCTCAAGGCATGAAACTATGTATTCTTGGAGTAACAAGGCTGATTTGCTGATGCTTTTTGACAGATGTACATTGTTTTGCTATCTTCAAACTTTGGGAACATATAGTTCCCTTTTTCCTGTCCTGAGTTGCCCTCCATTTTCCTCCCATCAGGTACATTATGTGTGAAAGTTTGCGTGAAAACCATTAATTATCAGAAGCTTTGAAGACAGTCTGCAGTAGCTTTGAGACTCTGACGCAGTCGTGAATGAAATGCCTTTAAAGGATGTGATACTGTTTAACCTCCATCTTAGGGATAATCCTTCATCAGCTGGTTGGCTCTGAGTTTTAAATCCCCCTTTTGTTTCACTCACAATAAAGGGTGATCCCCAGAGCTTGAATAGACCCTCACTTCCAAGTGCTTTTTCTCAGAAGCTGTATTCCCAAATCTTTGATCTTCTATCATTTTGGTGGGTTTATGGACAGCTATATTATCAGGAGTTATAAATCACTTGATAAAAGTGAGATTTTTTTTTTTTTGCTTTTGCTTCGCAGACTCTTGGTTTGATTGAAATATATTTCATCGTGTATTTTTATTTTTATTTTTTTTGATGGTTTCATGAATGTGCATGTAGTCTCCCATATTCAAGTTTGTTAAAATTTTGTGAGGGTTAAAATTTTGTAAGACTTTGGCAGAATCATTGTCATCATCATTAATGTCATTGTCATTTTAATTTGAATTTTATGTTGGGAGCCCACACACCCCGTCGCAGATCCCATCCAAGTACAGGAAGCTGTCCCAGTCCAGTGGGGACTGGGCCAGCCAGGTGGAGGAGTACGAGGCCGGTGAGTTCCGTGCCTCCCAAGACTTGCAGCGACACAGGAGGCGCCTGGAACTCTTGTCTGAGTCCAGCTCCTGTAGCAACGACGACCAGGAGAACAAGTGAGATTTTTTTCTTCTTCTTTGGAAGCTGTCATTGAATTGAATTAAAGAGATACACTACTTCATGCTCAAATTAACTTAACAGAAGATTAAATGATAAAACATTAAGGCAGTCATATGTACCACAAAGTTGTATGTTGCATTTTCCATCTGAGAAGATGGCTGGATAGCCCATATTCAGCTGCACTAGCTGGTCTTTCGTGGGGTCCAATTGGATGTGAGGCAGGACTACTTCAGCGGGTTATGCACCTTACTCTTTGCAATTAATGACTGAAGCGGGATCTTATGTGCATGAATTTAGTTGTGACTCTCTCACACACAGGACCTCCATTTAATGTCCTATCTGAGAGACAGAGTGTTTTGCCTCTTGCTAGAGGGGACGGCATGATTACGTACAACATTGCTCAGTTAGATTCGGGAATCGAACCTGGGTCCTTTGGATCTAGAGGCACATGGGCTACCGACTGAGTCATGTCACTGCCTTAAAGTTCACTTTGTCATTAATGGCTGTTTGGCAATTCAGTTAACTCTTCATTCATTCAAATGCTCTTTATCTTCCATACAGGGAAGAAGCCAAGAAGAAACCCACTGAATATGAAAAAGACACAACTGTTCTGATGCGCAGACAGAAGCAGATTGATTATGGCAAGAACACCGTTGCCTATGACAGTTACATCGCCACAGTTAAGAGGTAAGCACTCCCTCCTTTGTTAAGTCAAGCCCATTTCTTTTCTCCTGATGACTACTGTGCTGCTGGTGATTGAAATGTGTAGTCAAACTTCTGAAATAAAAATGGGAACTTTGATTTTATTGAAACTCCTCTTTCTGAAACAATTGGCAGATATATGCGATTGACCAGAAAAAAAAAAGACCGATAAAAAAAAAATTGAGCATGGGCAGACTAACACATTTATTTAATTCACACCATGTTGTATACAATTTTCCTCCTTCCAAGCAAATCACAGTGTCCTGGGGGAATTTTGCAGTAAAATTATCATCCTGTCATAAAATTAGCAAATTAGCACCAGTTGAATTCACATAATACTAGAAAAAGACTGAATGCAGTTGGTTAGATTAATCAAATCTGCACAGACTTACGGGGAAATAAACAAAAATTTGCCAATTTCAGAATGAAATATGACCTGTAATCTTAAGAATGTGATGCCAATTCAAAATTTAGTTATGAATTTTACAATAAAGAGGCTTTTACCAATTGTGCAACTGAAACAAACAGTAACAATTGTATATAAAAAAAAGGTCTCAAATGTAACTCTTTTAGTCCATCTTAGAAAACACAAACAATTATAGAAACAATTATTTTTTTAAAAAGGACACCATCAAGCAAAAGGAAATGCAGTTATAGGGACATATGAGTTTAGTCCCAGTTAATTTGTGACATATTTTACATAGTCTCCATCATAGTGTTGACGTCGTTATTCTGCCACTTGGACTCAGTATTCATATGCCCATACTCTTTTTCAATCTTGCAGGAAGCACAGAGTGAAGGGCAAGCACCCATTCACACCAAACAAGTTCCAGATAGCCAGCCGCCGGTCGTGGGACCAGCAGATCCGTTTGTGGCGCATCAAGCTGCACGAGTATGACCCCCCAGAACTCCTTCAGGTCAACAGCAAGGAGGCAACGTATGTTTTTCTTTTTAACATTATGTAACATAAAATGACATTGGAACAATGTTTTTATCACGCTTAAGAATGAGTATATGTGGGAATGTATCTTTACCTTTTATATGATAAAGAAATATAACTTTTTTGTGTGACACATATTGAAATAGGACATTTACCTGGAAGAGGCTGCCCTTTGTAGAACACTATTATTGAATTATAAGACTTAAACCACACTCATTAAGATGCACAAAATATGGCCTAACAAGGGTAATGATTTATGATTTTAAATGGTCTATATGAATACTAACACTAAAAAGGCAGTATCATTTCCAAATGATATTTCCCATCATATGCAAAAGAAAATAATAAAATTTCTAATGCAAATTGTAACAAAAACTAATCTAGAAATGTACCAATATATGACACATTGCCACTGAAATATTTGCCATGCAAGCTTTTGCCTAAGATTTGATCCTCAAGGAGTCCTGTAGTTTTTGTTTCAGGTTGCTCTATTTACATTGTATTGCTACTACACCTGAATTTCATACCTTTCTTTTTGTTGTTGTGTAAAGCCAATAGATGATACATGTATTATTTATACTCAGGAAACCTTTGATGAAATGTTTTCACTACAGGAAATCCTTGGTGTTCGATGACAGCTCATCCCAAGGGTCCATGGAATCTGAGACTAAGATAGAGAACGAACTCATGAATACCTCCATCACCTCTAGTATCAGCGACTGCTACCTTGCAAGCGATGAGAGCAGCCACCGGTCCACGCCCGTCACCGAACTCGAAGCCATGACAACGCGCTCCAGCACAGCGACGAGCGATTACCTTTGCCTCGCGGATGACGATGACGGTGATGACACGCTGACGGGTTTCCCAGACCAGCCTGTCCTCGGCATCAAAATACCAACTCCGTCCTCCACGCCCGCCGAACCCAGCAACTGCCCTGCCTCACCCCCGCTGGACACCAACGACCTCATGGCTGCCCTAAAGAGGGTTATTGTCACCCAGCACTCTGTGATACACAACAACCACCTCAACAACGTGCCCCTCTACACAACGTTTGCCGGCTCCAATAACAACAACAGCACCATGAGCTTGACTGGCTGCAACACTGCCCCACTGATCCTGCCGCCCCCACCACCAAAGCAGGAGGTGCGTCCTGCCACCATCTTCGATGGATTCGACCTCGACGAGTGCTTTCTGCGAGATGACGAGCTCATGGTCGATGCATAGCCATTGCGTGAGTTTTGCTCCATGTTAGCACTGTGGTGTGTGCTTAGAAGATGATAGCCCCATCGAGTATTCCAATGGAGATATTGTTTGCGGAATATTGTAAAATTAATGGCAGGTCCCCCACAGCTTCAGAAGAGGTATCCAGTGAACTCAATTCTTGGTGAAAGAGCTGAGACAAAGCTAATTCCACTGCAACTTTTCACATTAAAACATGCAAAATGTAATCTTACCTGTTATGTCATCTGATTAGAAGAGTGCGCTGCTTTGTAAGCAGCTTACTCTACTTTTTGATAAAAGACTGAAGTACATTTTTGGTGCACATGAAATGTTTCGGGTATGGAAGTGAAAATTCACACCATTTTCCAGTTTGCCCTTGATAAATATCATATTACACTCAAACTAATAGAATGCTAGAAAATTTGCCAATCAACTACAAAAGTTGGAAGTCATGGAATTTAGAAAGTTTAGCATGTTTTGTCGCAACAAAGATATCAGTCACTGACACATATGCAAATTAGTTGAGGTGATTGTATCCAATGACCTCACTCCAGTGACATCACAAGTCTCCTAGTAAGTACTTGGTTACGGACAAATTTTAGAAGTATCAAAAAAGCATCAATTGCATGAAAGGTGTTTTAGAGTTGTCAAAATCTTGCAGGGTTGAATTTTTAAATGAGAAAGAGGTTAAAATTGCTGAATTTCTGATAAATATGATGGGTCATTTTCTTAATGTGCATACTCCGTTGAGAGGCCCTGCTATCAGTGCCTTTTCTAATTTGCATTCATGTGATTTTTACAAGTATCATCATTACCAGAATTGCACTGGAGTTTTCCCTTTAACTTTCTTCAAACAGAGACTTTCTCAAATAAGTTGTTATTTTTAATATTTTTTTTTTACAGTCATGTAACTTGATCTTTTGTTTCTAAGTAGATGCTCTACCTTGTGATGTACTGACATTTAAACAGTGATTTTAATCTTTTGCCAAATTCTGCTCAGACATCTTGGAGTAAGCTGCATTTCTAATGTTTTATCTTTTTTTTTATATATTCAGAATGAGATATTCCTTGCTCATTCTGACCCTTTTGAAATGAAGAAATAAGTTGTGCAAAAAGTCCCATAAAATTTGTATTTTAAACATTGATTCAGAAACAGGTAACAATAATCTGGTTTCTTTTTTTTTTTACATGGTTCCCTATCTTTTTCCTTTTTTTGAAAATAATTGTCTATTGATGCATACATGTGTATATTTATTTTTTTCCCCCATACAGTAAGTCATGTACCGTTTGTGACCGCCCCACTCAAAACTCATAAAAGTAGACCAACATGAATTTCCACTTCTCCACAAAGTTCAGAAGAATAGGCTCTAGGCTTTAAAATGATGTATAACTTGTTAAAATTGGACCATCCTAACCCATTCAAAAAACGATTGTAATAAGAGAGTTAGAAGGTGCAGCTTCATAGAAAGGAGAGAAAAGAGGATTTAGATATTCACTCAGGCATGCTATGCATAAGTATCAATTTAAACTATGTTCTATTTCCTAGTGAAAGTAGTGCCTGTCTAGAAGTAAAAAAGTGTTCCAGAAAAACTGCTATTAAAATATCTTCATTTCAGTTTTGTTTCAAGCCACCAAATATTGAGAGTAAAAAGACAAATTTACTCCCCCAGGTAAGACAAACTTCAAAAAATTCGAGTCAGTCAACCCAAATGGCATATTAAAGTCCATTACAAGAATCCTTATTTACCACTTTTTGTGGGTTTTTAGCTGAATGGTCACATTTATCCAGCGATGCATATAAACCTGGTAGACCATGTGCTACAGGATTTTGAAGTCTACAGGATTTTAAAATCTTGTACGGAGTGAATAGAGAGGGTAGAAAATCTCTCATTTCAACTTGTTATTTTTTCATGTTCGAAGTGAAATTTGACTGAACTTTTATATAAAACATAACATTTTGTGCTTATGGTTTTTTTTTGTAAGATTTCAAATAATCTCTCAAAAGATAGGGACACAGAAAATAGGGTTGCCAAAACACACGCACACACAAAGCCTTATTTCGAGGATCCTACATAATCCTTAACATTTGTAAACCACCATGAATGGAAATGACTTTGTTCATCACATTTAGATTTTCAAAGTGCCAAAGTCTCAACTACAATGTATCCTACATAAAGATGTACGAGAGTCTGGGGTAAATTTCATCTCGTTATGCTCAACCCATTGAGGACAAGTCCTGAGTATACTCGAGCAGGTGTCTATGGGAAATGCATAGTTGTAGCAAAATCAGTCTGTCCTCAATGGGTTAAAAGTGCTTTTTATTAGAATTTCTACAGTCCAACAGGACTTATGCTTACATGTCTTGAAGAATCTTGCCTCAGCAACAGTTACAATGCAATGTTCGCTCCTGCACATTCCCTTTTGATTTTGATTTTGATTTGTCAGGACTGTATTACTGTAAAAGCTTTATTTACGTGAGAAGCATGGTATTTAGGAATGCTTTAGTCACGAATTAGTAGAATTTATCCCATGATATCCTTCATCCATTTCTCTGCCTGCTACAAATAACCACAATTCTTGTTCTTCTGACAGATTCTTTAACAGTGGTAGCAGATTTTCAATATCTGGGTTGACTGCTTTATCACAGCACTGAAATATTTGTATAACTTTTTAACTTCTTTTATACCTTTTTATATTTTTATAAATTTTGATTTTTGATAACTCTTTACAGTGGCAATGTCTGCAGCACAGAACATTCATTTTGACATCCAGGAATACCTTTCCATTGTGCTGGGCATTTTTTTTTTTTTTTAATTTGTATTAGCTGTCAACTTATTTTTCTGAATTTTTTGACAGCCAGTTTATAGAAACTCACAAGTTACATGGGCTTTTGTGAATAAACTATAAGTTCACAAAACCTGAAACAAAAAATATGCTGAAGATGATGGCAAATGCAACAAGCCAGTACTATGCATACAGTATTTCAGTTTCTGTGTAAACTAGACTAAAATTTTGGCATTCGAGAGATTAAAGTGTTGAATCCTTACCTTCAAATATATTATGTTGCTCCTTTTTTGAAGGTCGTTTTGTATTTATACAGCAGTCTGTCTTTGATATATGGTTTTCAAGAATCATGAGCTTTAATGTCATGAAACTTTGTAAACGTGACTTCTTGCATCATGAAAGTTTATTTGTGTTGAGGTAAAATATGTTATTTACGGCACATGTGTGCATTCTACCATGTTTTTCTTGTTTATTCATAATTTTTGAGCTATGATACAAACACGAATATATGAACTTGGCATGGAAAGCCACAAATATCTGGAGCCAATGTTGATTGCTTTTCTACATTCAAGAATGAGTGCTGTACATGTACTGTATATAGATTGTCAAATTTCAGTGTTAAAAAACCCAAAGAAAATGACATGTGTCAAATTCATGCATACAGGTAAAAATTTCATGCAAATTCTGGCATACGGATAATAATTTCAGGGGTAATTTGATACATGTACTGTTGGTTCTTTACACCGCGCAAGCGAGTGTTTTCGTTTCAGTGTCCATTGAGTACCATTGAGGATTTCCAAGTGTGGCAAATCTATGTACAGTACTACTGTACATAGCACAGGTGACTGTACATTCACAAGCAAGGCACGGAATGGCTAATCATTTCGGAAGACATTTCAGGGTTGAAAACACACAAAATTAAGTATAAGAATTGAAAAATGCACCTTTATTTATGCCTCTGCTTGAAGGGTGCTGGGGGATTTATTTGATTGATTTTTATTTGAGTGCATCTTTCTGATTTTGAAGAAAATGCATCTGATTTCTGCCTGTATTATTTTAAAAACCTTCCTTCTCTTTGGGAATACACATCAGAAAAGAAACTCTTTTTACTTTGCTCTATGTATTCCTACAATTTTTTTTTTCTTTAATTCAAATAATAGAAAAGAGAAAACACAAGCAAAAAAGTTTTGAGCAAAAATCCCTGTCCCAGGAACTCGAGTTTGCTTTTGTATTATATGTACAGCTCAACATGTATTATGATGTATTATATGTTTTATAAGATATTGTACCCCTTGAACCATATTAGTGTTTTCATGATTGCTCCTTCATCTTTCATGCTTGTATCAAGCTCATTTGTATAAAGTACCATACAGTGTAGTTTGCTTTCAACATATTTGTGTTAGAATCTTTGAAGCCCTGTTCATGTGCTCGAATGACACAGAAGTTTCCAAAGAAGTGAGGACAAGTACATATCACACTTAACTATATTCAGGTCTCTTGTTTTGTAGCAACGTTTTATTCTGGACAGCAACATGATCTTAATAAACTTGTCAACATAAATGTGTTTGATACAGACCAGACTTCTTTTTTTAACAGTTCATTTTGTCAGAGTTCAAGGAAAAAACAACAAGCAACGATAACACAAGAAAGACACTCATGTATGGACTTTGGTTTGATGGATGTGAGTCTGCCGACACATAATACACATACATGCAAATTACACATTTTAATGATACAATTTTTTATCCCTCCCAGGCTAATAATTGGTTGGGAATTAGACATACCATACATTGTAAAAAACTTTACAAATACGTAATGTATGTGACTGTACATTTATTTTGCAACTACAATGTACTTGTATGATCACTGGGTAACTCCACTGCCAAAGCAGCAGTTAACATAAACAATTGTTACATATTTCATTCTTGGGAATGTAATATTCTCTGTAACTTTGGCTTCCCTTCAAAGCTTGTGACAAAAAATTACTTGAAATATAAAACATATACAAAAACAACTTATTTAATAAATACACTCATTTGAACAAGTGTGTAGCATGTCACACCCAAAGGTTAGACTTCATACAGTATTTCTGACTAACATTATCATCATCTATTCCCATGTATTATGCAGATTAGTCAAAGCAACTCTAAGAGTAAATTTATGTGTACTTTTAACTTGCCACAAAAACTTTGATAAAACGTTTGTTTACATTTCTACATGTGTATTTGATTTTTGTGCAGTTGGTTTCATTTGCCCCTTGCTTATACAGTGCACTCCCATTCTAACGAACTCCGCTATGACGAAATTTCAGTTACAACATGGTAAAAATTCAGACTGCAACATCATCAGCTCTATGCTGTTTATTGTTAATTTGTTTGGTTATAACAAGATTTTGTAATGAAGGAAAACTGCCTGTCTCGAGAACTCTGTTATTACGATAGTCCACTGTACAGTAGACTCCCATTATAACGAAGTCCTCAGGACCGGCAGTTTTCTTTCGTTCCATTGATAAACTTTGTTATAACCAAACGAATAAACAATAATAAAAGACATACAGCTGAAAATGTTGTGGTCTGAATTCTTACTTCATTGTAACCAGAATTTGGTTATAACAGTGATTGTTATAATGGGAGCACACTGTACAAAAAAAAAAATGAAATAAAAAATCCATCTGGAGAACAGAACAAAATGTTCTACCCTTGGGCAAACTGCAAAATATTCAACTATCAAACGATGATCATTCAATCCCTAAGTGGACGGTATTTGACTGTCCCACATAACATGCTAAAAGGTATTTACTTTCAAATGTACCTTGGACAAGAACACTTCTGTTCCATCCTCAACCCGTTGAAGACGAGTCCCGAGTATACTTAGGCAGGTGTCTATGGGAAATGCCTCTTGTAACAAAATCAAACTGTCCTCAATGGGTTAATAATACATAATGTACATAAATAAGATTAAAATTTGAAGAAATGAAAAATCAAACAAAAGTGAACCTTGCAAGATACTTGGTGGGTACTACAATTATGTACTACATCGAGGATTAAGCTTCACTTTCTAGAATTTTACATTATTTGACAATGAGTTTACCGATGTGACAGATACTCTCACCAATATGAAGCAGTAAGTACCATCCACATCTGCAAGAATGAAAATTAGAGGAAGTTTCCTCAACTCATGTTCTCTCAAACTCTGAATTTCAGACAAAACATTGCACTTTTCACAGAGGTGACCTCGCTGTATGAGCAATTGGCACACTTGCTATGAACCCACGTAAGAAAATTTTGTCATTGTATGACACAATTATTAAACCACAGCAAGATTTTTCTGAAGAGACTAATGGGTAGTTATGATTGGGGCTTGTCTTCCATTAATAATTCATTGAAATAAATGCCTTTTATATCTGGGTAATGGAAAATAACTCACTGAAAACTGCAATACCTGTATCCCAAATATTAAAACAAAAAACAAAATTAATTTTTGTCTTCACTCATATCACACCACAGTGGACTCCCATTATAACGAAGTCCTCGGGACTGGCAGTTTTCTTCCGTAATCTCGAAATTTCGATATACAGCTGTATAACTGAACAAATAAACAATAAAAATACAGAGTGGATAATGTTGTGGCCTGAATTTTTACTTTTTCATAACCGGAATTTCGTTATAACCGTGTTGGTTATAACGGGAGTGTACTGTAATTCTTCTCTCTTATAGAGATCAGGGCTAATCACCTCCTTCTGGAGATCGACACATTTTGCTTTAGACAGCGAGGTGAGACCTCCCTGCTCTCACCTCCCTGCTTTAGTGGAACAAAACACAAGCCACACAAACACTGAAATTGCACAAACAAATACACATGTACTAGAGTTTGAAATTGTAAACACGTTTGGACATCTGGATATCAACACATAAAATGCATTAAGAGATTATTTAGCATCCCTATAACCTTGTAATCAGTCATCACATAGAAAAATAATGTAAATGGTATTGCATAGCAAAGCTGTGAAATGCTTTTGGCACAGTTCCCAATGAGTTGTCTAATAGTCTGTTGCACTTGTTCAAACAGCACTACTTCTCATTTCAAACTTGGATGACTGATGGAACTGTTTTACATAAATGCATTATAAATACAACCCAGATCACGTTTCGACTGTGTAAAGACTCCCAGAAATTGGTCAGAGAAGGATACAGTACTGACTTTTGAAGCTCAGTCCTAGGGGGTGTTTCATCAACGTTTGTCAGCGCTGACAACTTGAATCACCATAGTAGTCAGTGACCAGAGCATCTCAGCCAATCAAAACCAAGGATTTTGCTGAAATTGTCAGCGCTGACAAACGTTGACGAAACACCCCCAGAACTTCTTATCACACCTACAGCAACTCGAGACAAAATGGTGACTAGTACCCACAGCCCCTCCAAGGAAGTTCAAATATGACTGCATTGGAGATTGAGCGCGACAAATATGGCAGTGCAAGAGGAAAGAAAGAAAGGGAGAGAGAGACACACAGCTGTTACTTAACGTAATATTAAAATCTGTTTCACTAAGTTTGGTTCAGGAAAACACTTATGGAAGGATTGTACCAAAACAAACTGGACTAACATTAAAAATTTTTTTTTATAAAAGCCACACTTTAAAAAACAATGTAATGGAAAGCACAACCAATGGTTTTATGGAGATATATCATCTTTTTCATTAATGTATCATATGTAGTGTAAAAGTGGATATTTTTGCAGTGTGGAATTTTTCATGCATTGTGCCCCCTCATTTTTGGTTAAAACAAAAGGAGTAAAACAAAAAATGGGGGGATGCCTGTGCCCCCCTTTAATTTTGCAAAGGCACCTCACCTTTACGGAATTCCTGGATCCGCCCCCGACACCCTCATGCCCTAGACAGTCATCACAGCATACAATGCAAACAAAAAGCTACTCTTACCTACTGCTGATGGTACAGATATCAGCCCAATATGAACATTTCTAGAATTCAGTACTGACTTTTGAGCAAACTATATATCGAGATATCTAGTACCATATTTGAACTACAAAGGACTACATGAAAAATTGCATTACTAGTGCAGAACGTCAAATAATATTACCGATAACATTTTCATACAAGAAACACCTACTTTGTATAAACTTATCCTTAAGATGATGGCTCATATTGCATCTGCATCACAGCAACAAAAGCGACATATGGATATTCAAATGTTTCTGGCACATCGCAATAATGGTGAATCCATGCTCTACACATATACATGCACACACACACACACACGCATACACACAATTCTTTGTAGGTACAGGAACAAACTGGTTCGTTGACTCTCATTACTCTAGTACAAATCTCTGCAGGGCAAGCACACCTTCACCCCATTAAGACCTTCAAGCAATTTTGCTCCAGGATTTATCCTCTTGTCCTCATTAAATAGACAATTTCTGTAATGCATTACAATTTAACCCTAAAAGGGAGGGGGGGGGTGGGGGGTGGGGGGCGGAATTCGCCCTCCCCTCAACGTTTCGCGCTATAATTCTGTAACGCGAGAAGGCCTCGTTGTGAGGCTTCTTGACTTTCTTCGTTCAAGTCTCGCGCAACTTTTGAGACCAAATTTGCAACGTCCGCGCATACTTTTGTGAAGCCACGCCCATTTTTGTAACGGAATGTCACCCCAAAACGGGCACAATTTTGTGATTTTGTGTACATTTCCTATGGAAAACAGTGCTCTGTCATGAAAGTCATAAAAACCTGATTATTTTTACAATTTATCACTTTCATTGATTAATTTTGTGCTAATTATGGTAGAAGAGTGGTTAGTGACAATTTCCATTGAAAAAACAAAGAAAAAACAAAAGTTGAAAAACAGAAATACATAAGAAATTCTGAAAACAATAAAATACATAAGAATTGAAATGAGTTTTGGAAGTTTTTGTGATGCACAATTGTTGAATATGCTAAAACAGATTTACAGATAAAATGCTTTTAATTAGGCTAAAATATGATCTCGAGCTTAATTTGCATAATTAATTAATTAAAATCAGAAATTGATTGTTTCAAAAAATCTTATGACACAATCTTGTAGATTTTGACGTGGGTCTCACGCATGCAAAATTTTATCACGATCGCACCACTGATGGCCGAGATCTCGGGGGGGATGCCAAAAACAGTAGTCATGCATGCTGAAATTACTACTAATTACTAAATTTTACGAATAGTTAGCAGCTATTCTTGTGTTTAAAAAAAGTACAGGCTGCACAATGGTGGAGGACAAAATCCCTGGCATGTTTACTTAAGGGTCTCAGCCTGTGATATACTCCAAAGAAAAAAAAGTGTGGCCACATTTCTTGCATAATCACACTAAGGTACCATTTGCAAACATACATACCCACACACACTCACACACACACATACATGGTAAAAAAAAAAAAAAAAAATCAATGACTGCCCAAAATATGCACCTACATATATAATCACAAAGTACTTGCATTAAGTCCATTTAGTCATTGCACATACATGTACTTGCAGTTTGAGTTAGCATTCTCCCCACCCGTTCCCTTCAACTTGAAAATGTCATCTAAAGTTGAGAGAAGTTGGGACCTATCCCCTGAAAGAGTAATTTATATAACAATATATATATATTTTTGAACTTTTTTTTCTTTTGTGCAGTAACAGAGAGAGTACAGTGATTGCAGTATGACGCATTAGTTTACTGAGAGCTGGACTGTAATGAATTGTCTAGGAATTAGGTGTTTGAAACACAGCTCCTGACTCCAGCTTGGAATGCAAGGCTTAACATTGGGGATTGGCTTATGCAGATGAGGCATTCAGGACCACACCCCTCTTCCACAGCAGAAACCAAAAATGGACGATTAAGAGTTTTTTTTTCCCCTGGTACATGAAATAAAGTACAGCAACTTGGTCAACGCTTGCTTCTGATAATGTGTTGCTGTTTTCCCAATAATCACAAGTGCTAAACATTGAAATTTTATGTTCACACACAGGACACTCTCTTCCACTAAACACTTCCAGTGGGAGTCAAGAAAAATATGGGAATGGCAAAATTCCTGGGCAAAATATTACAAATGCTTTTTTTGTACACAACAGTATAAAACCCTTGGAGCATTGGCTCCTAATGCTCCCACACATGAGAGAACTTAGAAAAGTACAGAATGAGAACAGGCCAGTTGGTAATACTATTCTGCTGGCCATATTCTTGCAGCAGCCTAGTTTAGAATGAGAGGGCAGTTTGTCAACACTGGCCTGTCGTAGCACCTTGTTCAGGACAGAAAGGTGATGCGGTGACTTACTAGAACTTGCCCGGTTGCTAAGGTACCTTCTCCCCCCCCCCCCCCCTTTGGTCAACTGAAACAAGTTGTCCTCTCACCCAAAACCTTGTGACAGCAACCTGCATCATTTCAACAAGTCACCTTCATGCTAAACATCGTGTTTGAGCTTCCATACATATGCCAACTATTTTCTCGCAAGAATCATGTTCCAATATTGCATTCAACACACTTATAAAACACTAGAACTCT